>NW_020954615.1:8873628-9037470 GCF_900497805.2 Vombatus ursinus | reverse complement strand
AGATAGATAGATAGATAGATAGATAGATAGATAGATAGATAGATAGAGAGAGAGATAGAGGGCACCAGGTAAGTTGAAGATGAAGGGGTGATATGTGGAGAATAAAATTAAGGGGTGAGAAAGGATTATACTGGGAGAAGAAGAAAGAGAGAAGTAGAATGGGGTAAATTATCTCACATGAAACAGACAAGAAAAGGCTTTTACAGTGGAGGACAAGTAGGGGAAGGTGAGAGGGAATGAGTTGGATTTGACTTAAAGAAGGAATAACATACACACTCAATTAGGTATGGAAATCTATCTTACCCTACAGAAAAATAGGGGGGAGGGGATAAGATAGTAGGGGGATGATAGAGGGAAGGTCAGATTGGGGGATGGGGTAATCAGAAGTAAATACTTCTCAGGAGGGACAGGGTCAAAAGAGAGAATAGAATGAAGGGAAATATAGTTAGTTTTCCACAACATGACTACTATGGAAGTGTTTTGCATGACTACACATGCGTCACCTATATCGAGTTGCTTGCCTTTTCAATGAGAGTGGGTGGGGAGGGAGGAAGGGAGAAAATTTGGAACCCAAAGTTTTAAAAACAAATGTTAAAATTGTTTTCACATGCAACTGGGAAATAAAATATACAGGCAATGGGGTATAGAAATCTGTCCTTTCCTACAGCAAAATAGAAGGGGAAGGGGTTAAGAGAAGGGAGGGAGATAGAAGGGAGGGTAGATTAGGGGAAGGAGTATTCAGAATGCATGTCGTCTTGGGGTGGGGAGAGGGATGAGATGCAGAGAAAATTTGGAACTCAAAATATTGTATAAATGAATATTGAAAACTAAAATAAATTAATAAACTAAAAAAAAGAAATGATGAGCAAGATGCTTTCAAAAAACTTGAAAATACTTACATGAACTGATGCAAAGTGAAATGAACAGAGCCAGGTGAACATTGTACACAGTAACAACAATATCATATGATGATCACCATGAATAACTTAGCTATTTTCAGCAATACAAGGATATAAGATAATTCTGTAGGAATTATAATGAAAAGCATTGTTCATTTCAGAGAAAGAGTGGTAAAGTCTGAATGCAGATCAAATATACTTTTTCTTTATTTTGGGGGTTTTTTTGTCTGTGTTTTCTTTCACAGAATGACTTACATGGAAATGTGTTTTACATGACTACACATGTAAAATCTAAGTCAAATTGTTTGCCTTCTCAATGAGGGAGGTCGGAGGGGAAGAAGGGAGAGAATTTGGAACTCAAAATTTGAAAAAAAAAGTTTTAAAAACTTCTCTGTGTATATTTTCCTTTCCAGTGACATCAACACAGTCTTAGTGTGCATTGAGACCATACATCTCATTGAAAAGTTTGGTAGTGTACTTTATCATAAGTCCCCTGGAATCACAAATGGTTATTGCATTTTTCAGAGTTCTTATAATTATCATAGTTGTTTGTTTCTGCAGTGGTTTTTTTGTCATTGTATAGATTTTCTTCTGGTTCTGTTCATTCCATGTTTCACCAATTTATACTAGTCCATTTTTTTTCAATTTTAATACTGACATTGTAGCATAACATTTTCTTATTATTTATTTCACTCTATCAGATTGTATAAATCTTTGTATCACTCTATGAAATTATCTTTTAAAATATAGCTCAATATGTTAAATTCATAAAACAATTTGTGTGTATATAAACAGATGTGTGTGTGTGTGTGTGTGTGTGTGTGTTCTGTTTCTTTCTTTGATGCCTTCAGGGGCCTAGGGACAGGAATAGTATTTCTGGGTTAAAGGGAATGCACTGCTTACTATCTTATTTTTTTCTATGTAATTCCAAATTGCTTTTCAGAATGGTTGGACACAGTCACAGCTCACCAAAAGTGCTTCAATATGGCTTGTTTTCCTTCCAACTCTTAGAATTCCTGAACTGTCCCAGCACTCAGTTTCAGTTCCACCTTTTTCAGGCATTTTCCAGCTAATGCCCTCACTTCCAAGTTTACTTTCTGTCTTGTTATCATAAATCTTAAACACATCCACTTCTTTTCATGTTGTTTCTCTACTTCTATGAAAATGTCTTGAGTATAGGGGCTTATTTGTTTTTGTTTTTTCTTTATATTTCTGATACTTATTACAGGTTAAATAAAGTCAACTTGCCATTTTAAAGCATGCACTATGTGCCAGGTACTGTAATAAACACTAGGAATGCAAACAGGAGGAAAAAGAAAGACTTCACTGTTCTCAAGTTGCTTTTGTCTTTTTCTTTTTTTTATATGTTTTCATGTAAAGTTTTGAATTCAGAATTCTATCCCTCCCTCCCTCAGATGAGTTATATATGTACAATCTTGTAAAACATTTCCATATTAGTCATTTTGTACAAGAAGTCTTGAATAAAAGAGAAAAATGAAAGACAGCGAAAATAGCAAGCTTTAGTCTGTATTCCATCAATGTCAGTTCTTTCTCTGGAGGTGGATAGTATGCTCCATCATTAGTCCTTTGGGATTGCCTTGGATCAGTTTATGTCATAATGGGTATAGATACTATGTATCAAGAAAATGAAAAGTGGGACAGAGATAAGCACTGGAGAAAGAAGCCTGTTAATCCAAGAGTGAAGTTCCATAGAGGACGATGGCTGACCTGGGCCCTTTCTTACACTAAAAGATTCCTATAGGAACTGACCAATCACACAGAAGGACAGCAGGGACAGAGTAATTGAACATGAGAAGCCTCTCTCTTTAAACTGTGATTGCAACACCTTTTTCATATTTATTTTTTGCTTGCCCAGTCATTGTGTTCCATTGACCTGCATGCTCTAAATGTTTTCCAGCTCTGGTCAGGCACAGAACAACAAGTTCTATGAATGGAAAGAACTCACTCCAAGATAACTGGAGTGTTTTTAATTCAGCCCTCTTGCTTCCTTGGTGCCGGATCACGATTGCCACCACCACACCAGACCTTGTTAGAAATGTGAAATGCTTAGAACACAATAAGTGCTTAAGAAATTCTTGATAATTGATTGATTGATTGTACTTTTTTGCATACAGTTCTTCAAAGGTAAACTGGATATAGGCTCTCCAGGGTCTACTTAGATGGAAGAGAAAACAGCAAAGATGAGAAAAATGGTGACAAGTTTCCTCACTGCAAACCAAACTGCAGGAGAGAATATCAAGGGTACGCAATGACGCTTTTGTATCCTTCCTGGGCCAACGGGGAAGAATAAGGCCAAATGATGCAATTAATTTCCCTATGTCTAATACTGATGATGCACATGAATGATTTAGTTTGTTTATGGCCCACACAGAGAGATTTCAAGATTGTTATTCTGTAATAGATGGAAAATGAATAGCATCAAAATAAATGGAATTGAGCAGAATGGATAGAGTGGGGTTTATTAATTCCCCAGTCTTGAAGGGGGGAAATCCTTATAAATAGTGTATGGTTGTGTTGTATGTGATAAAGATAACACATTGTTATTGCTTCAGTAAAACAATTTGTTATTGAACTTCCTCTCCTCAAAAAAATAAATCATTCATGGTCTATTTTCATCAGAAAAAAAAGGCTGGATGACAAGTTGTCTGAAATATATGAGAGGAGACTCTTGTTCAAACGTAGGTTGCAATTGATGATCTTTCTTTCCTTCCAAATTTTAAATTCTGATAGTATGATATTGAATTAAATGAATATTACTTTTTTTAAAAAGTAGTTTCTCAGTCATGACAAAAATTACTTAATTCAAATAAATAATTCAATTTGATAAACATTCATTAAGAATCTATTAAATGTCAAATACTGTGCGAGGATTGGAGATATGCAAAAATCAAAAAATATAAAGTCTCTACATTTGATGAGCTTCCATGAACTAAATTGTGCATTTATTCAGCACTTCTGTATAAGAGCCAGAGTTTATACCTCTGACTTAGAATCTCACATGCCAAATGCTCTTTCTCTCTTTCTGTCTTCTACCTAACTCTCAGTCTGTCTCTTTGTTATATTCTTTATTACTCAAGGCTCTTAACTCCTACTTCTGCCTTGCTTTGGCAGAGAAGAAACATCTCTGAATTCTTTAGAGTTTGAAAAAATTTTAAAACGTGCTGCTAGTTCTGTCATTACTGTTCTTATTAAATTAGACCTCACTGGCATGTTTGACACAAGAGGGCATATTTAGAAGGTCTACTATTTAGGAAGAGCAACATCATTTTCAGGATGATAAAATGAAATACTTTTAAACTAGATTCTAAGAAGTCATGGACATTTTAATGAATTTCATGATTTTTATTAAATTTTAAAATAATATAAATAATCAATTTAATAAAAATCTAATTTATTACCTGAAATGCAACTTCAAAAACTCACTAATAATATTAATAATATTGGCACGGGAAAGATGAAAATATTTGAGACCATATATCCTTGAAAAGCTATCAGATTTTTTTAATGTTGCCACAAAATGCTCTTCCTTGTTCATTGCTTAGTGAATTTTCTTTTAAATTAACTTTATTTATTTTAAATTTCTCCTTTCCAGAATTTATTTTATTTTAGTAATGAATAAATAATAAAGATTTTTAGCTATGCATACAAATCATATATGCAATCAAGTTGAGGAGGGGAGGGAGGGAGTTTTGACTATCAACAGGTTAAGCAGAGAATATATATGCTGACAGCAATCTTTCTATATCACATGGCTGACTGGAAAATAACAATAATAATTAGCTTATGTATGATATTTTAAGTATTTTATATTCATCATCTTACTGGAATTTTTGTTGTTCAGTCATTCAATACTTTACAGTTATTTCTGACCTCATGGACCTTAGCATGCCAGACTCATCTATATTTCACTATCTCTGCAAGTCTATCCAAATTTATGTTCATTGTTTCCACGACACTATCTATCCACCTTGTCTTCTGACATACTCTTTTTGTTTTGCCTTAAATAATTTCTCAATTTTTCCAATGAGTCTTGTCTTCTTGTTATGTTACCAAAGCTTTAGCTACAGTATTTAACATTCCAATGAATATGAATTAAGTTATTTAAATATTGACTGATTTGATGTCTCTGCTATTCAAGAGATTTTTTAAAATCTTTGGAAATAATAAGAGGGCAGAGCCAAGATGGCAGAGTGAAAGCAGAGACTCGCCTGAGCTCTCCCTAAAATCTCTTCAAATACCTTTCAAAAGTGACTCTGAAAAAAATTCTATGGTGGCAGAACCCACAAAGAGACAGAGTAAGGCAGATTTCCAGCCCAAAACAACGCAAAATGTCAACAGGAAAGGTCAGTTCTACTGGCCTGAGAGAGGAGTGTCCAGCATGCATGATACATTGCAGACCCAGTTTGAAAAAAGTCAAAACAGACTTTGGAGAATCGAAAACCAGCAGCAGCGATGGTTTCCTGGCTTCTCAATCCACAGATGTCAGAGACAACTTAGAAGGTCAGCAGAAGGGGTCTGTCAGAAGTGGGTGAGAGAGAAGTATGCCATACAGCCCCTGCACCAGAAAACCGGGAGCAGGCTTTGGGAGTGACTGAATCAACAGTGGTAGTGCTGGTCCTGGAGCTGTTAGCCCACAAATTGAATGTTTGAAAGTCACCTATTTCGACTTCTAGGAGCCAAGATTGTCAGAGTAACTATTTTCCAGTTCTGTTTGTTGTTTATTTGTTTGTTTGTTTTTTCCAATGAGATATTTTACATTTTCTTCATTTTTTTCATTATTTTGGTTTTGTTTGACTGATTCTTGATTTCTTGTAGAGTCACTAGCCAATTGCCCAAGTTAATAGTAACTCTCACCCTCCGTTATTGACTTTGAAAAACCCAGAGAATACTTCCCCAGGAAAATCCTAAAATAATAGAGTCAGCAGAAAGACAATACACAGTGTTTTAGCTCCTGAAGCTAAGGGGATTAATGGGAAAGGGCCTTCTTGCTGTGGCTGAAGGGGACCAGTACAAGAAGTGAAACATCCCAGCAAGCCAGTGGCAAGTCCCACCTCAGCAAACCAGTAACCAGGCCCCTAGCCCCCAGCACAAGAAGCCCGAGACAGTGTGCCCTGTATCCCAGAGGCAGAAAAGGCAAGAAAAAGCCAGAAAAAAAGCAAACAACATGATCAAGAAGCAACATAGAAAAACAATGACCATAGAAAAATATCTTGGTGACAGGGAAGATGAAAATAAAAATTCAGGAGAGTATAACATTGTCAATATACCCACATCTAAAAACTCAGAGGGGAATATGAACTGGTCTCAAGTCCAAAAGGCCTTCTTAGAAGAGCTCCAGAAGGATTTTTAAAAAATCAAATAAGAGAGGTAGAAGAAAAATAGAGAAAAGAAATGAGATGTATGCGAGAGAGAGTCAATAGCTTTGGAAAGGAAGGACAAAAATTAACTGTAGAAAACAAGTCCTTAAAGAGTAGAATTGGCCAAAAGGAAAAGGAGGTACAAAAACTAATGGAAAAAAAATTCATTGAAAATTAACTTGGGCAATTGGAAGCTAGTGACTCTACAAGAAATCAAGAATCAGTCAAACAAAACCAAAATAATGAAAAAAAATGAAGAAAATGTAAAATACCTCATTGGAAAAAACAAACAAACAAATAAACAACAAACAGAACTGGAAAATAGATCCAGAAGCGATACCATAAGAATTATTGGTCTTTTTGAAAACCATAATGGAAAAAAAAGAACCTGGACAGCATCTTTCAGGGGATCATCAAGGAAAACTGCCCTGGAGCCCTAGAAAGAGAGGATAAAATGGTCATCAAAAGAATCCACCAATCACCTCCTGAAAGAGATCACAAATTGAAAACACTAAGGAATATTGTAGCCAAATTCCATAATTACCAGTTCAAGGAGAATATCCTGCAAGCATCCAGGAAGAAACAATTGATATATCATAGAAACATAGTCATGATTAAGCAGGACCCTGAAGCTTCTACATTAAAAAATCATAAAGTGTGAAATACAATGTTCCATAAGGAAAGGAGCATGCATTACAAACAAGGGTCAACTACCTAGTGAAAATGAGCATAATCTTTCAGGGAAGGAGGCAGACTTTCAATGAAATAGGGAACTTCCAAACCTTCCTGATAAAAAGACAAGAGCTCAACAGAAAATTTGATCTTCAAATACAAGACTTGAGAGGCATAAAAAAAAATAAACAAGAAAGAGGAAAAAAACAAACAAACATGTTATTCAATAAAGTTAAATTGTTTTCATACCCACATGGGAATATGATACTTATAACTCTTGAGAACTTTATCTTTATTACAACATTTAGAAGGGATATACATAAACAGAGGGGGTGGGATTAAGTTGAATTTGATGTGATGATAAGAAACCTAATGTAGTGGTGAAAAGGAACTATAATGGAAAAAGAGGAAAGGGGGAAGCAAAAAAGAGTAAATTACATCACATGAAGAGGAACAAAGACATATTACAGTAGAGGAAAAGGAGGGAGGGAGATAAAAATTGTTTGAACTTTATTTTCATTGAATGTTTCTCAAGGAGGGAATAACATACTCAGTTAGGTATAGAATTTTAACTTGTCATATAGGCAGTAAGAGGGAAAGGGGAAAGAAAAGAGAAGGGGGGATAAGAGAGGAAGAAGTAGTAAGGGGAAAAGGAATGAAAAGGGAGGGGGCTGATGGAAGGACGGATTAGGGAGGTGGTTGTCAAAAGCAAAGCTGTAGTGAGCAGAGAAAGAGAGAAAAGGAGAAAGAAAGGCATGAATGGGGGAGACAAGAATAAGCTGGAGTGAAAAACACAATAATAACAGATGTGAATGTGAATGGGATGAACTCTCCTATAAAATGGAAACAGGTAGCAGAATGGGTTAAAATCATAATCCTACAATATGTTATTTATCAGAAACACATTTGAAATAGAGGGATACTCACAGGGTAAATGTAAAAGGCTAGAATAAAATATATTATGCTTCAGCTGAAGTAAAACAAAAAAACAGGGGTAGCAATCCTGTTGTCAGACAAAGTAAAAGCAAATACAGTTCTTATTCAAAGAGATAAAAAGGAAACTATATCCTGCTAAAAGACACTATAGACAATGAAATAATATCATTACTAAACATATATGCACCAAGTGGTATAGCATCCAAATTCTTAGAGGAGAAATTCAGGGAGTTACAGGAAAAAATAGATGGCAAACCTTTACTAGAGGGGAACCTCAACCTCCCCCTCTCCGAGCTAGATAAATCTAACCACAAAATAAATAAGAAGGAAGTTAGGGAGGTGAATAGAATTTTAGAAAAGTTAGATATAGTAAACCTGTGGAGAAAATTGAATGGAAATAGAAAGGAATATATTTTTTGTCAGTGGTATAGGGCACTTACACAAAAATTGACCATATACTAGGGCATAAAAACCTCATAATCCAAAACAGAAAGGCCAAAATATTAAATACATCCTTTTCAGATCATGATACAATAAAAATATGTAATAAAGGGCCCATGGAAAGATAGACTAAAAATAATTGGAAACTAAATAATGAAATCCTAAAGAATGAATGGGTGAAACAACAAATCATAGAAACAATCAATAACTTCATGCAAGAGAATGACAATAATGAGACAACATACCAAAATTATGGGATGCAGCAAGACTAGTTCTAAGGGGAAATTTTATATCTCTAAATGACGATATGAATAAAATAGAGAAAGAGGAGATCAATGAATTGGGCATGCAATTAAAAAAAAACTAGAAAAAGAACAAATTAAAAAATACTGGATTAAATATCAAATTAGAAATACTGAAAACCAAAGGAGAAGTTAATAAAATTGAAATTAAGAAAACTATATAACTAATAAATAAAACTAAGAGCAGATTTCATGAAAAAACAGTAAAATAGATAAACCTTTGGTTAATTTAATTTTAAAAAGAATGAAATAAAACAAACAAATAAACAAATTACCAGTATCAGAAATGAAAAGGGTGAATTCACCACCAATGAAGAAAAAACTAAAACAATATTTAGGAACTATTTTGCCCAACTGTATGCCAATAAATTTGACAATCTTAGTGAAATGGATACATATTTACAAAAATATAAATTGCCCAGATTAACAGAAAAGGAAGTAAAATTCTTAAATAAACCCATCTCAGAAAAAGAAAATGAACAAGCCCTCAATGAATTCTCTGGAAAAAATCTCCAGGACCAGATGTATTTACAAGCCAATTCTATCAAACATTTAAAGAACAATTTATCCCAATACTATATAGATTATTTGGAAAAAAAAATAGGTAAAGGAGTCTTACCAATTCTTTTTATGACACAAATATGGTGCTGATACCTAAACTGAGAAGAGTCAAAAAGAGAAAGAAAATTATAGACCAATTTACCTAATAAATATGGATGCCAAAATTTCAAATAAAATATTAGCAAAAAGATTATGACAACTTATCACAGAACCAGGGCAGGTTCAATATTAGGAAAACTATCAGTAAAATTGATCACATCAACAACAAAACTAACAGAAACCACATGATTCTCTCAATAGATGCAGAAAAAGCTCTTGACAGAATACAACACCCATTCCTATTAAAATCACTAGAGAATATAGGAATAAATGGATAACTGTTCCGGATCTTAAATTGTATTATAAAGCAGCAATCATCAAAACGACTTGACACTGGCTAAGAAACAGAGTGGTGGATCAGAGGAAGAGGTTAGTTACACAAGACGCAGTAGTCAATGACTATAGCAATCTACTGTTTGATAACCCCAAAGACCCCAGTTTCTTAGATAAGAATTCACTATTTGACAGAAAAAAATACTGGGAAAACTGGAAAAAAGTTTGGCATAAACTTGGCATAGACCAAAATCTTATATCATATACCAAAATAAAGTCAAAATGGGTACACAATTTAGATATAAAGGCTGATACTATAAGCAAAATGGGAGAGCAAGGAATAGTTTACCTTTTTATGGAGAACAGAAAAATTTATGACCAAACAAGATAGAGAACATCAAGAAATGTAAAATGGATAATTTTGATTACATTAAAATGAAAGGTTTTTGAACAAAGCCAATGCAACCAAGATTAGGAGGGAAGCAGAAAAATAGGAAATCAGTGTCTCTGATAAGGGCCTCATTTCTAAAATATATGGAGAAGTAAGTCAAATTTATAAGAATGCAGGTCATTCTCCAATTGCTAAATGGTCAAAAGATATGAACAGGTAGTTTTCAGAGGAAGAAATTAAAGCTATCTATAGTTATATGAAAAAAATGCTCTAAATCACTATTGATTAGAGAAATGCAAATCAAAACAATTCTGAGGTACCACGTCATACCTATCAGATTGACTAACAATACAAAATAGAGAAATGATAAATATTGGAGATGTAGGAAAATTGGAACATTAATGCATTGTTGGTGGAGTTGTGAAATGATCCAACCATTTTGGATAGCAATTTGTAACTATGCCCAAAGGGTTATAAAAATGTGCCTTTGACACAGCAATAGCACGTTAGGGCTGTATCTCAAAGAGACCATAAAAATAGAAAAAGACCCACACATATAAAAATATTTACAGCATCTTTTTTCTGGGGTGGCAAAGAATTGGAAATGGAGGGATGCCCATCAGTTGGGGAATGGCTGAACAAGTTGTGGTATATGAATGTAATGGAATACTGTTGTACTATAAGAAACGATGAGTAGGAGGACTTCAGAAAAACCTGGAAATTCTTGTATGGACTGATGCTGAATGAAGTGAGTGAACCAGGCGAACATTGTACACAGTAACAGCCACATTGTACTATGACTAACTTTGACAGACTTAGCTCTTCTCAGCAATGCAAGGATCTAAGACATCTCTAAAAGTCTCATGAAGGAAAATTCTATCCACCTCCAGAGAAAGAAGTATGGAATTTGAATGCAGAGTGAAGTGTACTATTTCCTCTTTTTTCTTTTTCTTCTTTTTTTTCTTTCTTTGGGGGGGGTTCCTCCTATTGGTTTTAATTCTTCTTTACAACATGACTAATGTGAAAATATGTTTAATAGGAATGTATATGTAGAGCCTATATCAGATTGGACACCATATTGGGGAGGGAAGAGAAAAAAATTTAAAACTCCTAAGCTTATGGAAGTGATTGTTGAAAACTAAAAATAAATTAATTAATTAAAATTTAGCAAAACTCTTCTCCAGATTGGTCATAGTTTTCCTTCCAAGGATGAAGAATCTTTCAATTTCATGGCTTCACTCATTATCTGCAGTGATCTTTGAGTGTAAGATTATAAAATCTGATACTGCTTCTATTTTTCCCACTATTTGCCAAGAAGTGATAGCATTAGTTGCCAAGATCTTAGTTTTTTCTTTCTTTATTTTGTTCTTATGTGTTAAGCTTCAAGCAAGCTTTTACACTCTCCTCTTCCATCCTCATCAAGAAGCTTCTTAATTCCTATTCACTTTCTGCCATTAAAGTGGTCCTCCCATCTCTTTGAGGACTTGTCACATTTTGTTGTGATCCACACAGTCAAAGTCTTTAGTGTAATCAATGAAGCTGAAGTACATTTTTTCCCTTGCTTTCTCCATAACTCCATTATTTGGAACTCACAGCAAATTGGAGAGATGGAGAGACAGAGACTATCCTGATTCCTTTTAAAATATATCTCACAGAGATATATGTTTAGAATGGGAAGGAACCATAGAGATCATATAATCTGCCATTCATGTGTATGTATATGTTTTTGTGTGTATGTGTTTGTTTGTGTATGTATGTGTGTCTTGGATCCCTTTGGCTCACTAGTTAAATCTATGAACCTTTTCAGAATAACATTTTTAAATGCGCAAAATAAAATACAGAGAAATCAAATAATTTTTAAATGAAAGAGGTTAATCATTTGAAATATAGTTAGCAAAGTCCACACACCCTAGTTAAGAATCCATTATCTATTATAGTTCACCCATTTTATATTTGAGGAAAATGAGGCTCAGAAAAGGGATGTGACTTGCCTAATATCACAGAAATAGTAAGTTACAAAGGCAGATTTTGAACTAGGGTGTGAGTTGTGACTCCAAGTCTAGTACCTCATCCACTATCGTTTGAAGCCAAGAATTCTCATTTGTGAAATTACCTTCTTTGTACCCTGAAAGGTGAATACAGGTCAATGTTCCGCATCTATTTGAGGAAATTAATCATATTTCACTTGATTTTCATGTGACAATTTTTTTCAGCTATGTTTCTCTTTACCTGGTTTATCAATGAATTAATCATTAAATATTTATTGAGCAGCATCTCTCTGAGTGGCTGTGTTCCAGTTGCTGGGGAGCATACTGCTGAGGCTCAGAGAGAAGAATCTCATATCTTCCTATCTGAATACATCTGCGAGTTTGCCTCCATTCCTCGGCTCAGAAGCGAAGAAGTAGATTTCTCAAGATTTTAGCTTAAGCCACCTGATCTCTTCTTCCTCTCTTCTAAAACCAATTGCAAAAAACAAATAAACAAACAAACAAGCAAATAAAAAAAGGAAAACTCTCCCTGTTCACACTGTGCCTATGCTACCTGAAATAAACAGGATGTCTTTTTTAAAATATAAAAGTCTGTCTGGTCTTTGTTCCAAGGGAATTCTCCATTTCATTTTCCTCACAATCATATATTTCTGAATAATGTTCTTTTGAATTAAACTCTTAAGTTGTAGTATGTGCATGTGTGTGTGTCTATATATATTTATACATATATATATATATATATATATATATACACAGAGAGAGAGAGAGAGAGAGAGAGAGAGAGGCAGAGACAGAAAGACAGAGAGAGACAGAGAGAGAGAAGGCTAGGGACTGACCCAGTGATTTCATTATACAGGGAACTCCTGTGTGAGGAAACTCACTCCATCAATGGAGGTCATTTCCTTCTCTGCACTTTATATTTTCAGATATTTTCCTAGAGCACTAAAAATTAAGCGACTGCCTCAGAGTCTTATTGCCAGTAAATCATTATTTGAACCTCTATTCTGATGGTTTCAAGGCTAATTCTCTATTTAGATAAATGTAGAAAATACATTCAATAAACATTTACTTTGTGCTGAGCAATATGCTTTGTTCTGGTAATGAAATGAAAGGAAGAAAGTGAAATGGTGGTCTGAATCATGAACTGCATCTGTGATTCTTGAAGCAGGCTGGGATCCTGCTGCTTCTAGGAGGGTTGTGAGGACATATAACGCAAGGACTTAATCACGTGCAGACATTTGGTGACTGGTTCTGGTCTGCCAAGCACATGGATAGAAGAAGGTTTTTTGACTGTCTGGGTAAACGGAACTCAAAGTGCCTTCAAAAAGACTCTGATGGTCAGCACCTTGGACTATTGCCTTCCCTGACATTCTGCTTCTCTCATTCTTCATGAATCTCTTGGACTTCTTTATTCATCAAATCCAGGGAGAGACAATGTCATAAAGGAAGAGAGCCCTTGAGCCATCTGCACCAAGGCTGACATGTCTCTTTTTGGGAAAATGCTTAGATCTTTTTGCTTCACTACTTGTTCTATTGTGTATTATGTGAAGGTAGCTATTTTGAATTCTCTAACATTGAAGATCATGAGAGCAGACTTCTGGGTTCCTCAGTGTACATGTTGGACTTTGTAGTTAATTTAACATTGATGCCCTATGAGCAAGGAGTGACATTTGGGAGTGACCTTTGTGACCCAACTCAATTGTTGCTCAGACAAGGGTTTATCCAGCAGCAATAGTACGTTTGGACATGAATTTGGTGGTATCACTGCTATGTAGGAATTGATCAAAGTTTGAGGCCGCTCTTCCAAAGGAAAAAAAAAAAGGAGGGGGTAGGATGGGCACAGAGTGACTACTACATAAAGGGGAAGTAAAATGATTGTACATTTGTTCTTGCTGTATATCTATGGTAAAATTTTCTTTCTCGATTCTCATTCTCCATGATCTCTCTGTAGTCTTTGACACCATTGATCACTCTCTCCTCCTTGATACTCTCTTACACTAGTTTTTTGAGACACTACTCTCTTCTTGTTTTCCTTATACCTATTAGACCACTCCTCTGTCTCATTTTTTGGATCCTCCTCCAAATCATGTTTTCTAACCTTAGGTATTCCTCACAGTTCTGTCCTGGGCCCTCTTGTTTTCTCACTGTATATTGTTTTACTTGGTGATCTCATCATCTTCCATGGACTTAATTATTATCTCTATGCTGATAATTACCAGAATTATCTTCCCTGTTCTAATCTCTCCACTGACCTCCAATCTCACATTTTCAACTCCCTTCTAGACATCTCATATTGGATATCCAGTAAACATCTTAAATTCAATACTTCCAAAATAGATCTCATTCCCCCCCCCACAAAATAAAAACCCTCACCTTCTCCTATCTTCCTGATTATGGTAGAGGTCAGCACAATCTTTCCGGTCTCACAGGCTTGCAACCTAGGAATCATCCTGGATTCCTCATTATCTCTCAATGCCCATATCCAAATTGTTATGAAGACTTGCTGATTTCACCTTATCAATATCCCCTGAATACATTTCTTCTCTCCTCTGACACTGCTATGACTCTAGTGTAGACCCTCATTACCTCACACTTTGATTACGGTAATAGCCTTCTGGTACACCCACTGCCTCAGACCTCTCTCCCCACCCCAATCCATTCGCCATTCAACTCCTAAAAAGATTTTCCTAAAATAATAGGTCTGAACACGTCACTCCTTTACTCAACAAATTTTAATGGCTTCTTATTGCTTCCAGGATCAAATACAAAATACTCTTTTGTCATTTAAAATCCTTCATAAACTAATTCTCTCAATATTTCTGATCTTGCACCTTATTCCCCAACATGTACTATTGGATCTAGTGACACTTGCCTCCTGGCTGTTTCACAAATAAAACATTGGATCTCTCAGCTCTGGACATTTTCTCCGACTCTCTTTCAAGCCTAGAATGCTCTCCCTCCTCCACTTGGACTACTGACCACTTTGACTTCCTATAAGTTCCAATTATAATCCCATCTTGTACAAGAAACCTTCCCAAACTGCTGTTAATTCTGGTGCTTTCCCTCCTTTAATTACTTCTCATTCATCCTGTGTATAGCTTGCTTTGTATTTATTTACTTGCAAGTTGTCTCCCCCATTAGACTGCAGGTTCCTTGAGGGCAAACATTGTCTTTTATCCCTTTTTTTGTATTACCAGTGCTTAGCAGAGTTCTTGCAAGACAGTAGTTGTTTAATAAATGTTTATCAACTGATTGATTGAAATGGTTAAGTGGAACTTGAGCATTAGCCAGTCACTGGAGGCTAAAACTTGGGTTAACCAGCTGGTCAAAGCTTGAGTTGATGACATTATAGAAGTGGCATGCCGAATCTCTCAGGGTACCTCTAGAAACCTGAAGAGGAGATATAGCTACCTTATTCTGATACTATGGTTCAGACAAACTTTCTACATAAGACAAGTCCTGCTGTCAAGGAGATTATTTTTTTTAATGGGAGAAGATAACGGGACAATGTATCCAGTGGCTTGTGAGATGTTCAGGAAGCTGTGTGTATGCCTGCAATAAAGAACAAAAGGTATCCTCTTGGGCTTCAAGATGTTTACAATTCTCTAAGAAGCAAGCTAGGAATTGGGAGAGAGAGTGAGAGAGACAGAGACAGAGAGAGACAGAGAGACAGAGACAGAGAGAGATACAGAGACAGAGACAGAGAGAGAACACAAAATGAAACAAAAGAAAAAAAGAAAAAAATCGTCTACTCTTGTGCTAAATATTTTCATACAAATCATTGATGTTTTCAGATGGCAGAGATCGAAGAACTGATGAGGAGAGCAATGATGTTTAGCAGCTAGGTCATGCAGTGGATTTTTTTCTTTGGATTCAGGTATACCCAAGTACAAGTCCTGCCCAGATGCTTTCCAGATGTGTAACTTTGGGTAAATTATTTAATCTCTCTCAATCTTAGTTTGCTCATCTATAAAATGGGAATAATATTAAAACCTAACTAAAAGATTACAGTGAGGAGTTAATGAGATAGTATATATAAAGTGCTTTGCAAACCTTCAATCTCTCCAACAACTCACATTTCTGTGAGTGTTATGTTTTGTTCACTGTTTTCATAATCACAGCCCTGTGAAGTGACTTAGTAGTACCTGCATGCCTATCCCCATTTTCCAAATGAAGAACAACAATCTCTGAGAGACTAAATGCCTGGTTCCTAATTGGCTCAGTGGAAACTGTTTGCGACTGGAAGACAGTAGATAGGAATGTAGTTCCCACACTTTGCTGCTAATTCACACTATAATCTAGGTGTATCACATCCCTCACAGTTTCTAAGAGGAAGGTTCAGAAGATTGCTGAATCCAGAGGGCATTACCTACTTAGCCCAGACTCTATGAAGGCTTATGCTCAAACTCCTTCTGTTTTAAACATATTTGACATGGAAATATCAAAATATTTTTAAGATTCTTTGAAATATCAAAGGATCTCTCCATGCTTTTTAATAGGATAAAATAAGAACTCGATCGAGTTAAAATAAGATCTTAAAAGATTGCAGCTTCCTTCTAAAAAACACAAAAAAGTGGCACATTTCTTGATGCTTACCTGTTACCAGCTGTCCAGACTGTTACTGAGTGGAGGAATCCAGAGAGTATGGGGCATAACTAGGTTTCCGGCCTTTGAAGGACAAGGATGTACTTCTTTGAAAGTGGCCCTGTAGGGCCCTTCTTCAGCAGAGTGTGGTCATGTGAAATCACAGATAAATATGGCTGGTATTTCTTTAGTCTTTTCTCCCTTAGGGCAAGTCTCTCATCCAAGCATTGACCCAAGACAACCCTTCATTTTCTTTGATAGGGAATGAAAAATGACAGACAAAAGTGAGATACTGTAGAATTCTTTTGAGTTATGAAATAGGAACTCAGAAAATAAGAGGGGAGGAGTCTGTGAAGATCATTGAAACTGTGCTGGTTTAGGACCATAGATTTAAGAGTTGTAAGAGACTTTAGAGGCAAGTCTTTTTTCACCAATAAGGATCCTGAAATACATGGAAGTTAGTGACTTTTTCTCACTGTGGTGAGGTTCCAACTTGAATCTAAGTCCTCTGATGATAAATCTACCTTCACTGCCCCCATTACAGCACACTTTTATACATTTCATGGACACTTTTTTTTTCCTTTTATAGGAAAGGCAGACAAAATTAAAGAGAATATCCTATTTGGAAAGTTACCTATTGTAAATGTAAAATCATAACGTTATGGAGCTGGAAATAATCTAGAAGATCAACTAGGTTGAGGCAACTGGAAACTGGAATAATAGAATGTCTTCTCCAATGTCAGAGCTAGTTCATGGCAAAGCCATGAAGTAGGCCTCAGGTCTTCTCTTTCCCACAAAATTTGATTGTCAATAAACTACATATGGATGTGGTAGAAAGAATCCTGGGTGTGCAGTCAAGGGACTGACCAGGGTATACAGTCCAGCTCTAACATTAATAGCTATGTATCTCTGGATAGCAAGGTAGTAAAGTGAATAGTGTCCTGGGCCTAAAGCCTGGAATTTCCGAGTCTTTCTGAGCTCAAATCTGGCCTCAGACACTTACTCGGTGTGTAATCCTGGGCAAGCCACTTAATCCTGTTTGCCTCAGTTCCTCATCTGTAAAAGGAGCTGAAGAAGGAAATGACAAAGCACTTCAGTATCTTTTCCAAGAAAACCCAAATGGGGTCATGAACTGTTAGAGAAGATGAAAAAAGTGACTGAACAACAATAATCTCTGGAAAAGTCATTAAGTGCTACTGATCCTCAGATTCTGCTTGTGTAAGTTAGGGATAATCATGCGTATGCTACTCTTTGTCATTAGAGACAATAGTGATGTAAAGCATTAGATTTGGAGTCAGAAAGACCTGGATTCAAATCCTACCTCTGAATATTACTAGCTATGTGACACTGAATATGCCACCTGACATTACTGAGCCTTATTTTCCTCATCTGTTAAATAGAAATAATAAGGCATGCAGGGCAAACCTCAGGAGGAAATTTTTTGGATCATGTTGGGTGATACATATACATGAATCCTATAGTACTCTATGTGGGTTTGCATAGTGCAGCAGCTCTGGCACTGACCTTGGAGATGGGAAGACATGGGATTAAGTCCAGTCTGTTGAACAAATTTATGGATTCCAGTATGTCTGGGTTGCCATGGGCAAGTCACCCAACCTTTTGATTATTTCCAAACTATTTTTTTTGTTTTTATTTATCTCTAAAAATATTTGAATGTACATTACAGTATCAATATATGTACTTATTTGGAGATTAGATATGTGGAGTATATGCCTCATTTATATACTGGGCACCTAGACAGGAAAGTGACCTTAGAATTAGAAAAACCTGGTTTGCGAACTAGACCAAAACCCACTTCACATATTTACTATCTGTGTCACCTTAGGCAAGTCATTTATTCTCATCTACCTCAGTTTCCCTATCTATAAAATATGGGTAATGAAAATACATATCTCCCAGGGTAAGGATCAAAGGATATAACATGTAGAGAGCAGCTATGTGCCACAGTGGATAGAACATTGAACTTGGAATCAGGAAGATTCATTTTATATGTTCAAATTTGGCCTCAGACGTTTACTAGCAATGTGATCTTAAACAAATCACTTAACCCTGTTTGCCTCAGTTTCCTCATTTGTCAAAATGAGCTGGAAAAGGAAATGGTGAACCACTCCAGTATCTTTGCCAAGAAAACCCCAAAAAAAGGTCACAAATTGCTAAACAACAACAAAAAGTGATTGTCCAAATTGAAATCACAATATAAAGGGTAGTTAGTATTATACTGATAATTATGTACATTGTAAAACTTACGCAGAGAGAAATTTTTTGAAAAGGTTGAGATACAAATGAAATAACATTTGATTTTTCTGTCAATGAGGAGCGAATACAATTTATTGGGAAAAGGAATGCCATGTTTGTAACTGGCCTTTTGTATAATCATTTTGGCAGTTATTTGAAAGATGGCTTAAAATGGAGAGGGATTTGATACAAGGAGACAAATTAGAATAATGTTTCAGAAGTGCAGGAAAAAAGTTATAAGGTTAACAACAACAGTGGAAAGAGCTTTGAGCCTGGAGTGAAGAAGACAAGTTCAAATTCAACCTCAGACACTTATTAACTGTGTTACCCTGGACAAGTCACTTAACCTCTGTTTGACTCAGTTTTTCTAACTGGAAAATGAGGATAAAAAACACCACTTACCTCCATGGTGGTTGTGAGGATCAAATGAGATAATAATTTTAAAGCACAATGCCTTTCATAGAGTAAGTGCTAAGTAAATGTTAATTATAGTTATTAACTATCATGCAACACTTTAAATTCTCAAATCACTTTGCATGTTGGCTCATTTGGTCTTCACAACAAGCCTCTGAATTAGATGCTCTTACTAAATCCATTTTATGGATAAGGAAACTGAGGTGAAGAGAAGTTTAAAACTCAGGTCCTCCTGAGTCAAAGTCCCACATGCTACCAATCTCATATATTTGCTTGAACTAAGGCAGTGGCTATGTGAGTGGAGAAGTGGGAAGAGATATGAGCTATGAGGTCACAGAGATGGAAAGACTTGACACCTAACTGAAAATGTCTGGGTCAGGGAAAGATAAGAATCAAAGATGAGAGCAAGGTTTTTAAATCCTAGATGAATAGAAGAATAATGAGACCCATGGTGGGAGATAGAAAACTGTGGGAGATGGCAGGGTAGGAAGGATGAGATAATGGGATGACATCTGTAATCCAGATCACAATCTACCTCTCTATTTTTTAAAATATTGTATTGATGTTACTAATGAGATATTAATGAATCTAACACACTGATAAGGTGATTTAATTCATTCCTATTTCTTCATATGGATAACCCCCCCCCGCTCACACTCTCCATAAAAAAAAAAGAAGGAAAAAAAAACAAAAGGTGAACAGAGCGAAATTGCAAGCCCTGGTGCAATTTCACTCAGGGACAAACATGGTTTATAAAGGCCATGGAAACAACCTGGTTTCAGGAAACCTATTTCACACTTGTTAGGCTTAGCAGTGGAAAGGGCAAGAGTTTGGATGGAGGAAAGAAATTAAAATTCAATGTTCCACCTCTATTTTTGCTCCTCTTTTTCTAGGTGAGGGTTTTCACTAGGTTTGTTTTTCTTTACACCTAAAGGAATAGGGACATGTAGTGTCCTTCACATACTTCTCTTATGTTTTAGTTCATCCTTAATATATGCACACCCCACCCCAGCCTCCAAGGGGTTAGTCTTCTATCTTTCCAAAGTTTTGCATTTCTTTGTATCAGTATAGATGTATTAAATTTATTTACATATATGATACCAAAACCAGTAGAAGCTAAGTTTCTTTGGGAGGTCAATTACGGGGTCAAAAGGTTTGAGAGTGGGGCATCTAGGTGATGCAGTGGATAGGGCACCGGCCCTTAAGTCAGGAGGACCTGAGTTCAAATTTGTCCTCAGACCAAACACTTGACACTTACTATCTGTGTGACCCTGGGCAAGTCACTTAACCCCAATTGCCTAAAAAAAATAAAAGACATGAGAGTAATGATGATTGTCTTCAAGTATTTAAAATCCATCATGATGAAAAATACTTACTTGTAGTGCTTTGCTCCAGAATGCAAAACCACGAGTAGTGGCTGGAAGTTACAAAGAGAGGAATTGAGATTTGGTGTCAAGAAAATAAATGAAACAACAATGTACCCCCCAAAAACCCCAATAACAAAAAATTCTTAGCAATGAGAGCTCCAGCAAATTAGAATGAGCTGCCTCAAGATACAGTGAGTTAGCCCTCCTTGTAGGTTTTTTAGCAGAATGTTATTAGCCATCTGTTAGGCATGTTGTAATAGTGGGTGTAAGTTTGGCCTAGATGGCCACTGGGGTCTCTTCCAATTCTAAATTACTGGATTTCCGTGGTTTGGGAAAATAATATGGAATGGTCATTGTTACAGTATCAAAGCTCTAAAGCTGAAATAGCCCTCAAAGGCCATCTGATCTAGCTCACTCATTTTACAGATAAGCAAACTGAGAGAAAGAGATGTTGAATC
This sequence comes from Vombatus ursinus, assembly GCF_900497805.2. NCBI lineage: Eukaryota > Metazoa > Chordata > Mammalia > Diprotodontia > Vombatidae > Vombatus > Vombatus ursinus. The sequence continues at coordinate 9,016,451 of NW_020954615.1, read as the reverse complement.
ACCTCTCTAACATTACATAAGTGTTTAGTTTTAGGTTCGGTATTTGAATTATTGTATCCCATAAAATTGAAAATATGTCAATTTATATTTATTTAAAATAGAAGAAAGAGAAAAAGAGACAGACAGGGAGACAGACAGAGGGGAAGGAGAAGGAGAGGAAAAGTAAGATGAAGAGGGAGAAGGGCGATATAGAGGGAGAGGAAAGAAATTAAGGTAAGAGAAGGGAAGGAAGAAGGAAGGTGACAGGACAATAAAAAGAAAAAAAAAGAGAAAATGGAATTGACTTGCTATCTTTCTTTTGTAGTCTAGAAAAGAATTGAAAGTAGGTCTTCTCAGATGAGAAATTGACCCTCTAAGAATCTCTGCAAATTGGTCAGCTGCTGTCTGTGAGACCTAAACAGGAGGTGCCTTTCGTCCTCTTAGCAAAGTGCCAACAGGCATGTCCATAATCTTTAGGGAGTCAGGTATGAACAATTAATGGTTAAAAAAAAAAAAAAAAAAACTTTAGCTCCATGTAAACTCCCTTGAGCAACTGATTCATATAAATTATTTTTTACTGTTACTGTCTTGGAAAGCCCAGGGTTAGTCACCAGCATGTCACAATGAGCTGTCTAAGGAGAGCTTGTGAAAAGCAAGGTACATCAATGTGTTCAAATTATTATAGAGTCTCTGGAATGTGACTCCCCTTCCTGACTTGCTAAAAGTAAACCTTCTTCTTTGGTGTTCTGGGATTCTGCTCCATACTTTACTCTTTTTTATATTGTTGTTCAGTCCTGCCCAACTCTTTTTGACCCATTGGATTTTTGTTGACCGAGATACTGGAGTGGTTTGTCATTTCCTTCTCCTGATCATTTCACAACTAAGGAACTGAGGCAAACAGGATTAAGTGACTTGCCCAGGATCACACAGCTAATAACTGCATTTGAATTCAGGAAAAATGATTCTTCCTGACTCCAGAACCAACGCTGTACCCACTGCACCACTTAGCTGCCTCTTTATATTCTCTGAATTGACTTAGTTTTCACTTTGGGAAGTGATGGTTTGAAGTTCATGTGTTTATTTAACTATTTGTCATTACCCCCCCACACATTCCTATCACATGGATCAGAATGTTTTGCTTGTTTTTATGCTCAATGCTTTCCCCCACCCTTTTTTCTTTATAGTTATATGGGAGTTCTTTGAGATGTAAAGTTTGTTTCCATAGACGAAATTTAACAATTTCCATTAAGGCTTCTGGAGTTCACTTTTCAGGGCAGTATATTAAACATGTCTAATAGATTGTAAAGATGTTAACTGAGATCAACAGAACCCTTTTAAACATCCAACTTACTATTTATAGAGATGTCCTCTTCTGTTTGGGCTTTGAGATCAGTTTTTAAAGATTATTCAGGAAGAGTCCCAGTATAAGGAATTAGGAATTTAAAAAACAAAAACAAAAATGGATGAAGCATATATATTAAATACAAATGGAAACTGCCAGTTTTCTTTACTTTATATATATATATATGTATATATATATATATATATATATATATGCATGCGTGTGTGTGTGTGTGTGTAATTTTTACTTAAGCCTGATAAAAAGTGTCATTAAAGAGAAACAGTGCATCAGTGGTTGGGTCTCAAATAGATTCTTGTTAGATCCCACTTGAACTGTCTCCCCTACTAATAGCATTGTACAGATGTTAAATGTACATAAGCAAAGACATACTACTGAGATGATATCTCCCCCCATTTCCAAATTAGGTAGATACAAATGAATTCAATTCAACAAACATATTTAACAATAGTAAAACTGATGATGAAGGTGATGATGATGATGGCATCAATGAACATGGTGATGATGGCACTGTTGTGACACATAATATGTCAGGATCTGGAGATATTAAGAAATGACTATACCCTTCACATGTACAACCAGATTGTAGAGGTAAAGGAAAGGAAAAAGGAGGACAGGTTATCTTGTTCCCATCAGGAGTCCTTATTTTTTTTTCTTTTGAGGCAAGAGTTTGTAGAAAATACATATGCTAAGCCATAATGTAGCAAACGTAGTTTGACACTTTGTCAGAATCCAAACTTCACAGAACAAATGGGATTTATTCCATGGTTTGGATTCTGTGAAAGAGCCACACTTGAGGACCTAGCGGGCCACAGATTTACTGCCCCTGAATTCTAACACTTAAAAATTTTATCATTGTTAAGGCAGTTAGAAGCAGTCTACATAGAGAGAGGGAACAGTTCTGAATTGATTATGAAGGAATAATCTCAGGAAAAAAATGGAGGAGTAAAATAGAGGAATGCCTAGGGAGAAGGAGGAAGGGAAAGGAATAGGGAAAATTATCTCACATAAAAGAGATATGCAAGGAAGAGTTTTTATACTCAAGGGGAAAATGGGGTGGTTGGGCAACTCTTGAACTTTATTCTCATCTGAACTTGTTCAAAGTGGAAAAAATGCATTACATACACACACACACACGGATACACACAGATGTCATATATGCTCAGTAGGGTATAAGAATCTATTTTATGCTACAGGGAGAGTGGAAAAAAGCAATAGCATTAAATGCACACTTTTGGAAACATAATGTAATAAAAATTACATTCAATAAAGGGCCTTGGAAACATAAATTAAAAATCAATTGGGAACTAGTTAATCTAATCCTAAAGAATGATTGGATAAAAGAGAAAATTATATAAATAATCAATTATTTCATTAAAGATAATGACAACAATGAGATAACATACCAAAATTTACAATACGCAGCCAAGGAAGTACTTAGGGGAAATTTTATATATTTAAAAGCTTAAATCGATAATAAAAAAGAACAGATCAGTAAATTGGTCATGCAACAAAAACATAGAAAAAACAAACTAAAAATTCCAAATTAAACACCAAAATAGACATACTGAAAATCAAAAGAGATTAATAAATTTAAAAGTAAAAGAAAAATATTTTATAAAAAATAAAACTTCTAGCTGGTTTTATGAGAAAGGTTGCATGTTGAATGAACGTTGCAAAGGAAAAAACAAATATGCATTGGCAACAGATAGTACATGAGGTATGAGGAATAGTGAGGAATTGAAGATGATACATACATTATCAACCTCACAGTAATAGGAAACGTACAAGGAAGGAAGGATTTTGAGGGAAAGTTTTTTTTTTTTTATTTTGGACATATTGAGTTTAAGATATCTACTGGACATTCATTTCATGATGTCTGAAAGAGTGTTAGAGATGTGGGATTGAAGGTAAGCAGAGAGATTAAGTAAGGATAAGTAGATAGATATTACATGTATCATCACAGAGACGGTAATGAAATCAATAGAAGCTAATAAGATCACCAAGTAAAGTAAAGAGGATAGTGGCTAGAATTAAACAAAGAGATCATACCAGACAATCTGAACTATTAACTATGTGGTTTGACTCATGCCTGGGAAATTTATAAAATTAATCATTTAAATGATGATTTGTCAAAAACAAAAAGTAAACCAATGACTTCAAAAAGTTCATGAGGCTTAATCAGGAACACATCATGGCAAACCAACCTTATTTCAGATTTTGACAGGATTACCTATATGGTAGATGATGAGAAATTATGTGGTTTTTAAATTCCTTTATAACCTGTAGGTCCTTTCTACTTTTCCAAGTTTCTTACACCTTACTCTCCTCCACATGCTTTAAAATATAGTAACACTGGTCTTGTAGCAATTATGCAAACTCATCGCTCCTCTTGACTTGAGGCATTTTCATTGATTCTCCTGCCAGAGTGGAATTCTCTCCCACTGTCATCTAAACATCTTGACTTCCTTGGCTTCTTTCAAGACTCATCTAAAATTATGTCTTCTACAGGGAGCCTTTCCTGATTCTTTCTCAATGCGAATTTCCTTCCTTCTGTGACTATCTCTTTTTATCCTGAATATAGCTTGTTTGTAAACAGTTGCTAGCATATTGTCTCTCCAACTATACTGTGAGATTTGGGGGAGTAGGGACTATCTTTTGTCTTTGTGTCTCTGGAACTAAATATAGGGTTTGCCAAATAGTAGACACTATATAAATGTTTGTTGACTTGTGGATTTGAATTTAATATATTTTACCTATATTTTATCAAAAAATGATAAAATGTCTCAACCTACTCTTGTGGACAAGATGGAGATAAGTGGATGAGATTATAATACAAATAGTGGGCTTTAGAAGTGGTTCCATGATCAGATTCAAGTGGTTAATGGTTAATGCCAACCTTGTCAAAGAGTCTTCAGTGGAATATGATAGGGATCCAAGTCTTACTTTCTAATATTTAAGGATTGTTTCAGTGACTTGAATAATGGCATAAATCATCATCAATGCTTATCAAATTTAGAAATGTTACAAAGCTGAGATAAATAGTTAACGTGGTGGATGACAGGATTGGTATCCAAAAACATCTTGAAAGGCTAAGACATTACCTAAAATTGAATAAGACAAAATTCAGTAGGCCTTGATATGAATTCTTTTTTTCTTGGGCAACAAAAATTGGTTTCACAAGTACAAGATGGAGGAGGCATAGCTATATAGATGTTCTGAAAAAAAAAATTAGATATGAGTCAGTAGTGTGATCGTGCACCCAAACAAGCTAATGCCAATTTGGACTTCATTAAGAGAGGCACAACTTTCAGGAACAGGCATGTGCTAGTCCCATTGTTCTCTACCCTAATCAGCCCTGTTTTGTAGAATTGTTTTACTTCCAAGTACCACAGTTTAAAAAGATCATGATGAACTAGATAACCTTCAGAGAAGGACAATCAGCATGTCAGAGTACCTTGAGTTCTTATTATTTAAAGATCAATTGAAGGAAATGGTTTAGCCAGGAGAAGGGAAAACTCAGGGAGTACAAAGAGCTGTCTTTTAGTATTTCAAAGACTGTCATATAGATGAAGAATCAGATCTTTCTTTTTGATCACAGAGAGAAGAATAAGGAGTGATTTGTGGAAGGTACAAAAAGACAAGTTCAAGCTATATGTCAAAAAACAAAATCAAAGCAATAATAAACCAAAAACCTTCCTAGATATTAGAACTACCCAAGGCAGAAACAGACTGAAAACAAATAAACAAATAAAAATAATATTTCTTATCTTTGGACATTTTCATATAGAATTGTTCCCATTATACAAAGTATCAGCACCTGAAACTTTAGAACATTGTCTAGAGCTCTGAGAAGTTAAGTGACTTGGTCAGGGTCACACATTCAGTATGTATCCAAGGTAGGGGCATTTCCTTTCTGTACTTTCCCCCATGCTATAGGAATCAGTGATCATACATTATTTGTCTTCTTAGAGTTAGGTAGAACCTGTACACACACACACATACACACACACACACAGACACACACACACCTCTTGTAAGATTAGTGCACACTCCAAAGAGGCATTATATTTCTTTTAAGGACTGTTACCTTAGTGATAAATGTTCTGCAATTTAGATCCTTAGACATTTGTCTGGGTGTTGAAGAAGTTAACATGCCAAAGGCTTTATGTTCATTATGTGTTAAAAGTGGGACATATTAATCTGTTAAAATAGAATAATAGATAATAGGGAGAGAGATAGAGATGGCAGAGATAGAGAAAAAGAGATGAGAGAAGATAGCTAGTTACCTAGATCATACATATAATATATATATATATATATATACAGAGAGAGAGATACACAGATCTCTCTATGTATCTATATTATGTACATATTATGTATTGATCTATAGATTGATAGGTAGATGAACCTCCTCTGGTTCTTTGTACAGATTAGAAGGTTAATGCTGAAAAGGACATTTGGCATCATTTAATCTGAGTTGTTCATTTTACAAATGAGGAAACTGAGGCCCAGTGAGGTGAAGTAACTCCCCAAAGGCCATAATGCTAGTAAGTGGAGGGAGCATGATTTGCAACAAGATTTCTGATGGTATAACCAAGGCTTTTCCAATTAGGCTGCACTGTGATCAGTGTGAGTCTGATATTGACCTACTATGTTGAAGTCCATAGTTCAGATCTCTCAGGGTTGTTGTGAGGTTCAAAACTGATGATTCATATAGAGTCAGCTGGAAAATTTATCATTATCTCTGAATTTTCAGATGTTCATTGAGACAAATGATAAAAGATGAATATTTTCCCTTACCCCCAAAAGGAGGCATAGGTATAGAAAGGTTAATTTTTGACTAAAACTTAAATTACTGACAAATTGTTAGACTCTATCAAATAATTGATTGGCAAACACTTAACAGAATGAAACTTAGTAACTTACTTACTTAGAAATAAATATATCTTTATAAATAATGAAGAATACCAGATTAATTTCATTTTGTTATATGACAGAGTGACTTAGTAGATCAAAGAGAAGCAATAGATTAAATATATCTTGATGTTAATAACATCGTTGATGCTGTCCCATATGGCATAATCATTATTGAACTAGGAAAATAAGTCAAATAGCATACTTTGTTAGATGGTTAGAAAAATACTTGATAAGCTATGGGAATATTGCCAACAGTGGGAGGAGAGGGGGAGGGAAGGAATCTAGAGGTACATACATTACAAATTGCTATTCCATACTAGTTTGTGAACAGTGTTACATTATGTTTATTAATCTGAGAATCTCAAAATTGGAAGCAACTTTAGAGGCTGCCTAGTTCATCCTGTCCTCAAACTTAAACAAGAATATTTCTATAATATATATGACAATTTATCATCTTATTTTTGGTTGAAAAAAATCTGGTTTTCTTCACTATTCCCCAAATTCTATATTTTATCGCTTGACCCTTGCAGACACTCATAATGTTCTTCTCCATACTTTATGCCAATCTTCATATTTCAGAAATATTTCCCTCTTCCTCAGATCATTCCCTAATACACCCAATAGTTATATTTTTGTGGTTCAGCTGCCTTAGTCATGGCCATCATGACCCCATTTGGAATTTTCTTGGCAAGGTTACTAGAGTGGCTTACCATTCCCTTTTCCAGTTCATTTTACAGATAGAGAACTGAGGCAAACAAGTTAAGTGACTTGCCTAGGATCACGTGATCAGTAATTGTCTGAGGTCAAATTTGAACTCAAGAAGATGAGTCTTCCTGTCTTCAGACCTGGCACTCCATCTACTATGCCACGTAGCTCCCCAGTTAGGATTATATTCTAAAACAAGTGAACTTTATTTATTTGGTTATCTTTCCAGTAGAATTCTTTGAACACTCATTCGCTTTTACCTTTCTATTATCATAGCATCATAACACAGTAGTAGAACACTGTGCTATGAACAATATTCTAATGCATCAATTGGTCTTTGAAATCAATGAAGTTTTATCCCCTCCTACGATGCAGATTAAGCCACACTCAGACCTGTGTTTTCCACTATTATACAAATTCTTCCATAAATTGATAAAGCAAGATGCACCCACTTTGTAAAGAGTATCCCACATTTTTTTTTTACATCCAAATGATAGCAGAGGGTATACAGTTGTCCACTAGCAATATCTCCCATTTGCTATATAACTAGCTTGCCTTCTTATACAATAGTTCATCTTTACCACCTACAACCATGCTTGGCCCATAGTAGGCCTTTAATACTGTTAAATGAATATTTTTTGAATCCTATGATCCTCCATATTATTTTTGTTATTTTCATTTTTCATTCTTTGTATAATAGAGCAGAATGATGGGAAGATCTAAACAGAAAAGGAATTTTCCAAAATAGTAGAATAAGAAGATCTTAAAGGTTTACCAAAAATATCTGAAAACCTAATGCAAACAGGTTAATATTATAAGACAACTAGATCAAGGTGAATGGCTGAAGATTAAGTATATCTTATTGAATGTTAAAAGTCAGGCTGATTATCTCACTCTAAGTAGTGAAAACAAACAGCTATAAGAAGGAAAAAAAAAATAACAGTTCTTGAAGTCTTGCTTATGGTCCTGGGAGTGTTTAGAAAAGGGAAGGAGTATTTGTTTTCTTCACCCTCCCTGTCTTCCACAATGGTGTCAGAGAAGAAGCACGAGTTAATATGTGATGAGCAGAACAAAGATGTAGAGTTGATTCAGGGTGTTAGCCAGAAGAGAGAGAGTGTCTGGTTCCTTGTTACGAGACCAAGCTACCTGCAAGATGGAACACCTTAGAGCTGAGACTACGAGGGAACAGATTTGTGGAAGATATTTCTGATTTCAGGGTAATAATTCTGGATATTTTGGGGAAAGCGGAGAAGAAATAATTTACTACAGGATTTCAGTATAGCCCGAAGAACCATGACCTTCTTATTAATATGACATCAATGTTGGAGGGAACAGTGAGAGGACATCAGCAACCTTGCTACATCAGAGACTTAAGTATACCCTCTCTACGTAGGCTTTTACCACATCTGTTTACTACTTGTGTGCCTTTGCACTTATGAACCCAATGTGTATCCACTCTTTCTAGTGATATTATATGTGTATGTATGTATGCATGCATCTATGTGCATGTGCATATGTATATATACATATGCATGCATATATGCATGTATGTACACAGATATGTATATATATGCATTCATTGTGTGTGTATGAGGAAATTGTGCCTCAGTTTTACGGGAAGATTTTTTTTTGCTACTATACTTGCTATTTCATTTCAGTGAATGTCTTTCCTTTAATCTCTGTCTTTGACTTACCAGAGAAAAGAGAAACACAGCAGTGGGGGCTCATGAGTTATAGATTTAAGATAACAGATCCTCAGGGTATCTTGAATTTAAGGTAATCATATGCAAGTGTATTGATCAGAAAGTATAAATGTATATCCCAGAGAGGATGTTACATTTAAAAAAAATATTTTGTAGCTAATCTTTGTTCTCATGCCCACCATGAATCTATTTTCAATGCCCTTTGGCTGAACTTTAGGTTGAACTATTTTGGAAACTGTTAAGCCTTACGCACAGCAGGTTCTTAATTCATATTGATTGAATTTAGATTGGATTATTGAATCAAAAAGAATTAGCATTAAGAAAAAAAGGTCTCACTAATACAAAATATATAACTATAAATTAATATACCAATTTTCATTTTTGAAGATTTTGGTACAGATTTTTGTGGAATTTGTAAGGTTTCATTTATTTGTTTATTTATTTTACTCAGGGCTGTCATAATTGTTCAACAGTTGGGCATTACCGATGATATACAGCTTGTCAGCACTGAACTAGATGTTCGAACCCAATTAGTTATTTCAAATAAAGCTGCTCTTTACAAAAATTAGATTAGAGTTATACAGTCCGAGATTCAATCTGGCCCTGTCAGCTTAAGATTCTTGTTTTAATGATTCTAACTCCAAGTATTGCTTCTTTTCTACAGATGCTATTAAACTCCTTACATTTTCCAAAATAGAGCTATCAATAGTCTAAATTGTTCTTGATCTGGCCATGTCCATCTTTTTATGTCTATATGATATATTTATTTTTATTAAAGACTTCCTTTGTAGTTTTTAACCATCTCCCCCATTGCTTTATTTGGAAGATACTTTAGTATAAACCCCTCACTTTTTTAGAGAAAAAAAATGTTTATCTAAATTAAGTGAGTTTTTCAAGGTCACACAGTTCAGCCGCAGAATAGCTGACATTTGATGTTAGGCTCTTTGATTCCAAATACAGTGTTCATTCTATTGAACAACACTGCATCCCGTTTATACCACTCTTCCTTTCGCTTATTTGCAATTTTCATAGCATCATAAATGTAGAGCTGAAATGAAATTTAGGGGTTATTCAAACGAACACTCTCATCTTTACAAAATAAAGATATTGAGACACATTATTATCAATCAAAAAGCATTCATTAGGCAGCTACTGTGAAGCAAAGATTGCTCTGGGAACATAGAACAGGGAGCTAAAATTATAATCCTTGTTGTAAGAAACCTGATATTCCATTGGTAGTCACAGAGATTTGGGAGAGAAAATACACACACACACGCACACACACACACACACAAATATTTATACACATACATAATTCATATAAAAACATATACCAAACAAAAGGAATACAATTACTAGGGGAGGCCCTATCAGCTGGAGGGATCAGGAATGGCCTCAACAGGAGATGCCACTTGAATTGGTTTTTGAAGGAAACTAAGAGGAGGGAATGAAAAGAGAAAATATGTATCTGCCTTTGTTGTAGCTTGCTTAAAGGCCAAAGTTGTGAATAGTAGAACAAATGGGTGCAAGATCAGACAAAAACTACATTTTTCATCTCTTTGTCTTTTCACAAGGTCTCCCCACACTGGGAATTCTCTGCTTCCTCAAGCCTTGATTTTAGTTTTTCTGTCTTTTTCAAGATTTCAAGACTCAACTCATATTAGACTTTCTTCAGGAAGCCTTTCATGATCCCCTAGTCACTCAGATCATCCCTTTCCAGATCATAAGTATAACAGAATAAAATATAAAATATTTATAAGAATATAAATAACCTAGCTATTTGCATATTATTTCCCTCAATAGAAGGATAGAATGCAGTTCATTAAGTGCAAGAATTATTTTTGCCTTTCTTTGTCTCTAAGGTTTTAGCATAGTGCCTGGTACCGTGCAAGTGTTTCATAAATGCTTCTTTTAATTTCTTATTTATTTTAATGTTATTTCTTTTTTTTTTAATTTTGAGTTCCAAATTCTCTCTCTCTCCTACGACCACACACATCCACTGAGAAGGCATGGAATATGATATCAATTATACACACGAAATCATGCAAAACATTTTTCCATACCAGTCATATTTTCAAAAAAAAATAAATTGACAAATTATGCTTCAATTTGCACTCATAATTCATTAGTTCTCTCAAAGGAGGAGGGTAACATTTTTCACCATAAATCCTTTGGAATTACTATGGCTCATTATATTTATCAGAGGAGCCAAATCTTTTACAATTGATCATTGTTACAACATTGCTGTTACTGCGAACGATGATTGCCTAGTTCTTTTCACCTTTACTTTTTATCAGTTCATGTAAGTCTTTCCAGGTTTCTGAAAGTATCCACATTCATCATCTCTTATAGAACAATAGTATTTCATTACATACATACCTCACAACTTGTGCAACCATTCCACAATTGATCAGGATCCCTTCAATTTCCAATTATTTGCTGCCACAAAAAATAAGTTTTTTGGGTATGTAAGTAAATTTCCTTTTTTTTATCTCTTTGGGATATTGTCCTAGTACTGGTATTTCTGGGTCAAACATTATGCACAGTTTTATAGCTCTTTGGGCATAGTTTAAAATTGCTCTGTAGAATGGTTTGATCATTTCATCACTATGACAACAGTGCATTAGTATACTTATTTTCCCCCATTCTCTCCATCATTTGTCAATTCTAATAGGTCTTTTAATTTGCATTTCTATAATGAATAATGATTTACTGCTTTTTTATATGATTGTAGTTTTAATTTCTTATTTTGAAACCTCCTTGTTTATATTCTTTGACCACTTATCAGTTGGGGAATGGCTCTTATTTTTGGAAATTTGACTTGGTTCCATACTCATAGTTGAGAAATATATCCTCTATCAGAGAAACTTGCTACAAAAATTCTTGATATTAGTATATTGTTTAGGGTATCTGTTAACATAATGTGGTTTTCCTCATTATTTATTTTAGTTAGGTCTAGTTTTGTTTTTGCTTTGTCTGAGATGTAAGAGCGTTGACTTTGTTGACTTCTGGTTGTATGTTTTGATCTTCTTTGTCACCAAAGTAAGATTCTATGGTCAGATTATTTTTGTACTGTTTGCTCATGATCCTAGTCAATTACTTGAGTTTTAAACTCTTTGTTAAGGTAGAGGTCTACTTCCAGTGTGGAGAATGTACTGTCCCAAGCTTCGTGAGTTTTATGCAGCTATTGTTTAGGGACCTGTAAATTTTCAGTTCTTCCAAGGTGGTATGATCAAAGGAGAGGTGTTTACTCCTTTCCTGGTCTGTGCTCTGGTCTATGAATGACCACAAGCATTGTTTTCTGTCTTGGAACTATGAGGAAGATTTCCTTTCCACTGCCACTACAAGCTCCAACATGCCAGCACTCCTCCTCATCCCAGGACCACCACCCAGAACTGTGACCCAGATTCAAGCAAGGGCAAAACGAGAGAATCCTGCACCAGCAAAGAGATCCCTGCAATCCCCCTCTGATCAGCCACACAATTCCCCTTCAGTCTGTGCGCTTGAAGCTCTGGAAGCCCCACCAGCCTGGGGCTGCACTTGGGGACTGGGACTGGGACTGAGCTTCTCTATCATCTCAGACACAGAATTTCTCTACTGACCTTCTAAATTGTCTGGCGTTGGTGGATTGAGAAGTCTGGAAACTGCCACAGCTGCCTGTGATTCAGTTCTCTGAGGTCTTCTTCAGGTTTGCTGAGGCTGTTTTGCCTGCATGCCCATGCCAAACTGTGCTCCTCTCCCAGGCAGGTGAAATATACCTTTCTGATCAACCATCCTGGCTGTCTTGGGCTAGAAATTTGTTTCACTCTGTCTTTTTTGTGGGTTCTGCTATTTTAGAATTTGTTTAGAGCCATTTTTTACAGGTATTTGGAGGGGCTTGGGGTAGAGCTCAAGCAGTCACTGCTTTTACTCTGCCATTTTGGCTCAACACCCTCAAAATCCTTTTTTAGCTCTCCATGGCCTGAGACCAATTAACATTTTTCTTGGAGGATTTGGATGTGGGAACTTTGACTTTATTGTCTTTTTCTGAGTATATGTTTTTATCTTCTTTGTGACCATATTAAATTTCAATAGTCAGAATTTTTTCCCTTATTTACTCATTTTCCCAACCTATTGACTTTTAACTCTTTCTTAAAGTGGGGATCTTCTTCCATGGTGTAGGGCCCACTGTCCCATGCTTCAGGGGATTTGTGCAGCTATTTTGAGAGGTACTTCTAGGGACCTGTAAGTTTTCAGTTCTTCCATGATCTAAGGAGAGGTGTTTACTACTCTCCTGTTCTGTGTTCTGGTCAGTGAGTGACTGCAAGCACTCTTTTTTTCTGCCCTGGCACTGTGAGGAAGGCCTTTTTCCCTCATTGTGACTGCTAACTTTACTATGCTAGTGCTCCTCCTCATCCTGAGACTGCCACCCAGGACCTGGATACAAGTATGGCCAAAGCTTCTCTTTGACTGACCCCCAGTGTTCTTCTCCACTCTGGAACTGTGACCCAGAACTGCATTTGGATAATAAAGTTTCCAATCAGTGCCAGTTGAACCCAGTGCTAGCAGAGGGTCCCCTGTAATCTCTTTCTGAGCAGTTGCCCCTGTTACTGTGTCTGGCCTGAGAGCTTCCAAAACTGCTGTTGCTACTGTGGCCACTGCTGCTATTGTATCAATTAGTAACAGTAACACTATGTTTCTGATCATATAAGCACACATTTTCTATTTTTATACAAACTCAATGACATTTTAGGAAACTACATTCAGAGAAGAAAAATAAGTGGTTCAAACGAGAATGAGTGTTTAGAAATAATCTCAATAGACAGGTTTCTAGAAGCCATATTCCCCCTCTGAAAGACTTCAAAATCTAGGTATATCTTTTGACATGCTCCCCTGAGCTCCAAGTCATTATCATGAACTGTCTGCTTGAAATTTCTACCTGGATGTCCCATTGACATATTAACTCAATATTCCACAGTAGAACTCATTTAATTTTCCCCAAAACTCACCTCAGTTTCAAACATCTATATTTCTAATCAGGGCAACATCATTCTTATTTATATAGGCTCTCAAACTCAAATTTTCAACTCCTAACTTTCCCTGACTTCACATTTTCAACCAGAAGTAAAAAAGAAAAAAAGCAATCAAGGAACATGAATTTGTTAAGCACCTACTCTGTACCATGAACTGGAGATGTAAATACAAATAATGAAATATCCTGAACAAATTTGTTAATTCTACCTTCTCAAAATCTCTCACACATCTAAGTCCCTTTTGGTCATATTGCAAGGCATCTACCTTAATACAGGCCCTCTTCACCTCATAACTAGAATATTACAATGTCCCTTTATTTTGTTTTTCTATTTAGTCAGAGCCATAAGATTTTATCAGCTCTATTGGCTGCATGTTGCAAAATTTAAAGTACTGAAGTTTAAGAAACAAGAACAAGAAAATAGGATTCCCTCTCATACTCCTTGAAAATGGAGGGGGGTGTATTTACAAGTTTACTCTAATAATGAGTGAGTTTTCATTTGAAAGATTTTTTTTCTATTATAAAATTATGAAAATGTATAAGGTGGTTCAAAGATTTAACTTCAATACATCAGTATGAATAAACTCTCAAGTATTTGCTGTATGTCTAAAACCCTAGAATCTTGTTAGTTTCAGTTTATAAGTATAGGATAAATGACCTGTAACTGTTAAGGAAAAGTGAGAAAATTACTAGTATTAAAGCTTTAAGCTATGGTTAGTGAAATAAGTGTAAACTCTTATGGGAATATAATCTGATACTGTTTTGAACTTGATTTCAGGTATGCTTGTTTGAAGCATTATTCAGAAAAATAGTCCATCAGTACAGGAGAAAAATGTTATGTGTGGTAGTCTGAGCACTGTCTCTGTTCTGTCTCTGGGAAGAGGACTATTTTGAAATGTTCAAGAGAAGATTAACAAGGACAAGATAACTACATGAGTCATCTTCAACTCAACTCAAAATGTGATGATTAAATGGACATTGGGAGTGGGTTACTAGGATACAAGGAGAATTGATGTTCTATAATACTGATGACCATTATTGAACTGCTTTGACCTTTTGTTTCATGTTGTTTATGTTTGCTGAATTTTGATTTGAAAATCTCCCCTTTCAAAATCAGTCCATTGTGAGCCCTCTAAATAGTTTAATCTGTTCCCTGACTGAGTTTACTTGTAAAGTCTATTAAACAAGGATTGTCTCCTTAGGATATCATCATTATTGTTAGAATCTGTGAGAGCTGTTGCACTAAGTTATACAAGAGGACTCTTCACAGTGCTCTTTTCTTGGTATGTAATGTTGATAGTAAGCATGAGCACACTAATAACCTTATAAATTTGGCTTAAAGATAAGTGATCCATGAGATGATTGGGCTGACCCTGTCTCCTATGAATCAAAAACGGGGTGGGGGGAATTGAGAAAATTGTGGAAACGGTGTGAAACAAACTCCATCTTACAAAACTGTCTCCATTTTAAGAACTTCATTTCATTTTCCTGTAAATTCCACCTGCTTACTAATTGTGGGAATTCAGTGACATCCCATTTCACATCCAGAAAATCCACCTGCTCAATCTCCCTCTCCTAGCTCTCAAAACTCACTCATGCCGCATCCAACCCAGAAAGCCCTTAATCTTTCCTCCAATTAGAAATCAGACTGCCTAATTTTGAATTCTGACTTATGTCCCACTAATTGTTTTCTTTTAAACATAAAAATCCATCTCCTTTTGTATTAGGGGTCAAATACCAAGTCCCTGCCCTCTTGTTGCTCATACAAAAATGAAGCAATTCCAAAACTTTTTTTTTCCCCACATACTATGAGTAGATATTCATTTCTGGCACCTACCACCTACATTCAGTGTGACTGAGATAGGGTGATCCTCCTAGACAGCTGATAGAGGGCAGCTGTCTTCAAAATCCGTGCTTTTCATATTTTTAAATATTAATTTATTTATTTTTAGTTTTCAACATTCACTTCCACAAGATATTGAGTTCCACATTTTCTCCCCATCTCTACCCTCCTCCCACCCCAAGATGGCATACATTCTAAATACCCCTTCCCCCAATCTGTCCTCCCTTCTATCAGCCACCCCTTCTCTTATCTTCTTCCCCTTCTATTTTCCTGTAGGGCAGGAAGGATTTCTATAACCCTTTGCCTGTATATCTTATTTTGCAGTTGCATGTAAAAACAATTTTTTACATTCATTTTTTTAAAACTTTGAGTTCCAAATTCTCTCCCTTCTTCCCTCCCCACCCACATTCATTGAGAAGGCAAGCAATTTAACATAGGTTATATATGTGTAGTCATGCAAAATATTTCCATAACAGTTATATTGTGAAAGACTAATTATATTTCCCTCCATCCTATCATGTTCCCCCATTTTTTCTATTCTCTCCTTTGACCCTGTCCCTCCTCAAAAGTGTTTGCTTCTAATTACCCCCTCCCTCAATCTGCCCTCCCTTCTATCATTCCCCCCTCTCTTATCCCTTACCCCCACATTATCCTGTAGAGTAAGATAGATTTATATACCCAGTTGAGTGTGTATGCTATTCCCTCCTTAAGACAAATCCGATGAGAATAAGATTCACTCATTCCTTCTCATCTCCCCCCACTTCCCCTGCAATGTAAAAGTCTTTTCTTCTGTTTTATGTAAGATAATTTAGCCTGTTCTACCTCTCCCTTTCTCTTTCTCCCAGTATAATCCTCTCTCACCTCTTACCTTTATTTTTTTAGATATATTTTCATATTCAACTCACCCTGTGACCTCTGTTTATATATATATATATGTATATATATATATATATATATATATATATGTATACATTTTATTCCCTCCAATTATCCTAGTACTGAGAAAGGTCTCATGAGTTACAAATATAATTTTACCATGTAAGAATGTACAGTTCAACTTTAATAAGTCCCTTATGATTTCTCTTTCCTTTTTACCTTTTCATGCTTCTCTTGAGTCTTGTTCAAATTTTCTATTAAGCTCTGGTCT
This sequence comes from Vombatus ursinus, assembly GCF_900497805.2. Lineage (NCBI taxonomy): Eukaryota > Metazoa > Chordata > Mammalia > Diprotodontia > Vombatidae > Vombatus > Vombatus ursinus. The sequence goes on along the minus strand of NW_020954615.1, from coordinate 8,999,783 downwards.
TTTCAGCAAGAATGATTGAAAGTCCTCTCTTTCACTGAAGGATTGTACTCAGTTTTGCTGGGTAGGTGATTCTTGGTTTTAATCCTAGCTCCTTTGACTTTTAGAATATCATATTCCAAACCCTCAGATCCCTTGATGTAGAAGCTACTGAATCTTTTGTTATCCTCATTGTTTTTCCATGGTTCTCAAATTGCTTCTTTCTGGCTGTTTGCAATATTTTCTCTTTGACCTGGGAACTCTGGCATTTGGCTATAATATTTATAGGAGTTTGCTTTTCAGGATCTCTGTCAGGAGATGATTGGTGGGTTTTTTCCACTTCTATTTTACCCTGTGGTTCAAGAATATGATGGCATTTTTCCTTGATAATTTCTTGAAAAATGACATCTAGTCTCTATTTTCCAGTTCAGTTGTTTTTTCAATGAGCTATTTCACATTGTCTTCTATTTTTTTTATTCTTTTGGTTTTGTTTTATAATTTGTTGATTTCTCATAATGTCATTAGCTTCCATTTGCTCTATTCTAATTTTTAAGGAATTATTTTCTTCACATTTTGTCCTCCTTTTCCATTTGGCCAGTTCTACTTTTTAAGGCATCATTCTCCTCGTTGACTTTTTGGACCTGTTTTCCAATTTGAGTTATTATATTTTTAAGGTGTTACTTTCTTCAGTATTTTTAGGGGATCTCCTTTAGCAAGCTATTGGCTCATTTTTCATGATTTTCTTGCATCACTCTCATTTTTCTTCCCAGTTTTTCCTCTACTTCTCTTACTTAATTTTCAAAATCTTTTTTCAGCTCTTCCATGTCCTGAGATCAAATCATATTTTTCTTGGAGACTTTGGGTGCAGGAGTTTTGACTTTTGTGTCTTCTTCTGGTTGTATGTTTTGATCTTCTTTGTCACCAGAGTACAATTCTATAGTCTTTTTTTTTTTTTAAGGTTTGCTCATGTCCCCAACCAATTACTTGATTTTAAACTCTTTAAGGTAGGACTCTACTTCCAATGTGGAGGGTGTACTGTCTCAAGCTTCAGATGTTTTGTCCACCTGTTTTCAGAGATATTTCCAGGGACCTGTAAATTTTCAGTTCTTCCAAGGTGGTATGATCAAAGGAGAAGTATTTACTCCTTTCCTGGCCTGTGTTCTGGTCTATGAGTGATCACAAGCACTCTTCTGCCTTGGAACTGTGAGGAGGATTCCCTCTCTACCACCACAAGGTCCACCATGCCAGCATTCCTCTTCACCCCAAGCCTGCTAACCAGGATTGCAACGTCAGTCCATGAACAAAGCAATATAATCCTGCCTCAGTGCCAGCAGAGATATCCCTGTAATCCCCTTCTGATCAGTCTCTAGATCCCCCTACCTTCTGTGGACCTGAGAGCTCCAGAAGCAATAGCTGCTGCTGTGGCCACTGCCCTGGAGCTGTACTATGGCCAAGGCTGGACTGCACTCCTCTTTCACCCAGCTCAGACAGACCTTTCCCATTGCCCCTCTAAGTTGTCTTTATGTTTGTGGGTTGAGAAGTCTGGAAACCACCACAGCTGCCCATAATTCAGTCCCCTGAGGCCAGGTCTTTGCCTGCATGGCCCACTCTGAACTGCGCCCCTCTCCCAGTCTGGCATAACAGATCTTTCTTATCAACCATCCAGGATGTCCTGGCCTGAAAATTTGTTTCACTCTGTCTTTTTGTGGGCTCTGCTGCTCTAGAATTTGTTTAGAGTCATTTATTACAGGTATTTGGATGGGTTTGGAGGACAGCTCAAGCAAGTCGCTACTTTTACTCTGCCATCTCGGCTCCTCCCCTGGTCCTGATTTCTTATGTAATTGCCATGCATTGCTTAGTTAAATCTGTATCCTTAGAAGCTCAAACCTTTCCCCACCTCAGTTATTTCAGATTTCACCCTATTACAGTAGGTCACATTTTCTCGGTTTTCAAAATGAATGCATTAGACTAGGTAACTTGGAGATAATTCTGTACCTTTTTTTTTTTAATTCAACTGTTCTTAGAAATTGTATTGAAGGGGCAGCTAGTTGACACAGTGGACAGAGTACCGGCCCCAGAGTCAGGAGGACCTGAGTTCAGATCCAGCCTCAGACACTTGACACTTACTAGCTGTGTGACCCTGGGCAAGTTATTTAACTCCAATTGCCTTGGGTGTGTGTGTGGGGGGAAGTAATAGTGTTAAATAATGGAAACAGTACCAGACTTGGAATCATGAAGACTTGGATTCAAATTCCTTCTGTGAGATACTATGCAATACTGTACACTTAACTTCTCTTTGCTTCCATTCCCTTATCTATAAAATTATGAGGATAGACATGTTATCAACTAAGGTCCCTTCCATCGCTTAATCTATGAACCTATGCTCCTATGACTTTGGACGTATCATTTCACCTCTCTTGGCCTCAGATTCCTCATTTGTAAAATAGACAGCCTTTAAGGTCCCTTTCATCTCAAAATCTTTATATGATTCTAAGTCATTTAAATGTTCTCAATTTCTGTTTCCTCATATATAAAATGAGGGCATTAATAAGGCCTAGTCTAAATATATAATCCTATGATTCCATTTCTCGGACTGACTACTCCACATCCCCACTTTAACAATGTATTCAGGGGCAGCTAGATGATGCAGTGGATAGAGCTCTGGCCTTGGAGTCAGGAGGACCTGAGTTCAAATCTAGCATCAGACACCTGATACTTATTAGCTGTGTGATCCTGGGCAAGTCACTTAATCCCTATTGTCTCACCGAAGAGGAAAAGGGAAAAAAAATAATATATTCAACTATTTTTTATTCTTGGCAACTACTATACAGTACCTTAATGGGCCCCTAAGTGCTTGCTGGATTGACAATATCAAACAAAACTACAGAAGCTACAGATAAGACTAATAATGAGTAACTTCTCTAATCAGTTATCCCAAGGTTAACTTCTTCCATAGAACTTGTGTCCACTCTTTTGCGAGTTCACCTGCCATGTTGATCACAGCTCCTCAACAGATCTATTTAGATGTTATATCATCCTTGCAGCCCATTCATTTTCTTGTTCAATTCCCTTGATCTGTCTGTCTTTCACATTTTGTCTGGTTCAACAGTAGATCCATTTTTTTTAAATTAAATTCTATTTTTAATTTACAGGAAAAAAAGAATGTACTCAAATTGCTCTCAAGTCCTGAAATTTATATCACCAGTTAAGATGAAATATCATCTCGGTCCTTTTGGTCATGGTTTATGTTTTCTTCTTTTTTTTAGGCACTTCATGAGCCCAGACCACAGACATGCCCAGGTGTCCCCATCCTCAAAAAACCTTCACTTTCTTTATTCATTTTAGGTAGCTATTGTCCCATATCTCTCCTATCTTTTTGCAACTCAACTCCTTGAGAAAGTCATCTACAACAAGTGATTGTACTTCTTTTCCTCTCTTTAAACTATATGCAGCTTGGTTTCTGACCTCATTCAACCAAAACTCCTCTCCAAAGTTGTGACTAATCACTAAATTGCCAAATCTAATGTTATTTTCTCAATTGGCATCCCTCTTGAATTCCCTAAAGCACTTGACACTGTCAGTAACCCTCTTCTGCTTAATACTTTCTCCTTTCTGGGTTTTCATGACACTATTATTTCCTGATTCTCTTCCTCCCTATCTGATAATTATTCAGTCTCCTTTGCAGGACTTTCATCCAAGTCATAGGTATCCCACAATTCTCTGTCATGGTCCCTCTTTTCTTTTCACTCTATGCTATTTCACCTGGTGTTCTCATTACATGATATGGATTCAATTACCATATCTATGTTTGCTCTCAAAGGCATTTGCCTAACCCTAATCTCTCTGTGGACCTCTCTTCTTGAAGCTCTAACTCTACATTGAACATAACAAATAGGAAGTCTTACTGACATCTTACACTGAACAGGTCCAAGACTGAAGTCATTATTTTTCTCTTGTAATTTTCACAATGCACCAATTTATGTTGAGGATGCCATCATCCTCCCAGTAAACCTAGACTTGAAATCTAGCCTTACTCTCTCTAACTGCTTATCTCTCTCACCCTGCCCCCATATCAAATCTGTTGCCCAGGCCTGTTAATTTTGCATTGATAACATTTCTTAAATAGATTTGCTCTTTTGACAGTGTCAGCACCCTGGTATAGACTGTCATTGCCTCATGCCTGGACAATTACAGTAGCCTACTGATGAGTCTGCCTGCCTCAAGTCTCTCCCCACTTGAGTTCATTCTCCCCTTAGCTGTCAAAGTGATTGTTCTACTGCACAGATCTTATCATGTCACTCTTTTAATCAACAAACTCCAGTGGCTCCCTGTCACCCCGAGGATCAAATGTGAAATCCTCTTTTGGACTTTTCAAGTCATTCATAACTTATCTCACACCTTTCCTGTCTTCTTACACCTTGTACTTCTTGCCTCAATGTACACTTCAGTGTGGTAATACTGACCTCCCAGTTGTTCCTTGAACAAGATATCTTCCAACTACAGAAGTTGGCTTGAGTTTGAGTGGCTATCCAGTTTGAGTGGCTATCCCCCATGACTGAAATTCTCTCACTCATTTCCACTTCTAATCTTCCCTGGCTTCCTTCAAGTATCAGCTACGAACCCTGCTTTCTACAGAAAGCTATTCTTAATCCCTCCCCTCAATTCTAGTTCTTTCGCTCTGTTGACTATCTTCAATTTATATAATATGTATCTTTTTTTCTTTTTTACAGGTGATCTCTACAATTAGATTTTTAACTCTTTGAGACTAAGGACTGTATTTTACCTTTCTTTGTTTCCATAGCACTTAGCAAAGTATCTGGCAAATAATAGGCCCTTAACTTTTTCTTTTTTTGAGGCAAATTGGGTTAAGTGACTTGCCTAAGGTCACACAACTAGTAAGTATCATGTGTCTTAGGCCGGATTTGAACTCAGATCCTCCTGACTCCAGGGCCAGTGCTCTATCCACTACTCCACCTAGCTGCCTGCTCTTATCTTTTTTTTAATTGACTAATTAACTGACCCAGAATATAAATGAAGTGTCATAAGATCATAGGTCCAAAACCAGAAGGAAGTCAGATGTCATTTAGTCCAACCCGTTCATTTTACAGATGAGGAAACTGAGGACCAAGGTCACATATGTAGAAAAAGGCTGAGCCTAAAATTGAATCTAGGTCCTCTAACTCCAGGACCATTCCTATTTCTTCCACACCATAGTGTCTCTTCTAATGTCTTGACTAATTCATAAATCCTTTATAGAAATCTTTGAATATACATATGTACACACACACACAGATACATACATACATATATACATACATATCTGCATCTATCCACACATACATATATGTGTGTGCATGTATGTTTCTGTAGTCATCATTTCTCTAAGTACAGTCTTCTGTAATGTAAAAAAACAAAGTCCATAATATCTTAAATTTGAAGCTTACTGGGTCCTTATATGTCATCTAGTCTAACTATTTGGAATTACTGATGAGAAACTGAGGCATACAAAAGGAAAATCACTTGCCTAAGGTCACATTGACTCCAAGTCCTTTGGCTCTAAATCTACTAATGTCTCCTTCTTTCTACTCCTTCAACTAAACTTTATGTGCTGTGAGTTCTAGCCAAACCTCTCTGTTCACCTTTCTTTTGGATTTACTCTAATTGTATACATTCCTTATGAAGTGAAGTATTGCTTCCTTTCTAAAAATAGAATTGATGATTAGACACAACCATTTGAGAGAAGAATTAGAATATCTGACATGCTCATGTAGTGGATCGTATTTCCCTCATTTTGAATTGTTCTTGCCCCATATGCCAAGGTTCTTCTTTAGATTAGGCATGACTTATCTAGAGAAATGCAGCTTGGTGTAATGTGTAGGGCACTGGATGTGAAGTCAGGAAGATCTGGGTTTAAATCCCATTTTGTATATTTACTAGCCAAGAGTCCCATGGCAGCTCCCTTATGTTCTCTGGCTCTCAGGCACTTTGACTTTAAATGAAGGCATTGGACAGGACAGCTGTCAAGGTTCCTTGCAGATCCAAATGTCTAAATTTATTTTCTGGGATGGAGCCAAGATGGCAGAGTAAAAGCAGTGACTCACTTGAGCTCTCACCTAAACCCCTGTAAATACCTGTAAAAATGGCTCTAAACAAATTCTAAAGCAGCAAAACCCACACAAAAGACAGAGAGAAAAAAATTTCCAGCCCAAGACAACCTGGATAGTTGATTGGAAAGGTATGTCTCACTAGGCTGGGAGAGGAGTGCAGTTTGACATGGATGTGCAGGCCTCAGCAAACCTGGAGCAAGCCTCAGAGGACTGAATCACAGGCAGCTGTAGCAGTTTCCAGACTTCTCAACCCATGGATGCCAAAGATAACTAAGAAGGTCAACAGCAAAAGTCTGTGTCTGTGATGAGAGAAAAGTGCAGTCCAAGCCTCAGTCCCCAAGTGTGGCCCGGCTGTGGCGGCTGCCTCCTAAGCTTCAGGCCCACAGACTGAGGGGAATCGAGTGGCTGATCACAGGGAGATTGCAGGGATCTCCTTGATGGTGCAGGATCCTCTTGCTTTGCCCTTGCTTGGATCTGGGTCACAGTTCTGGGTGTGGTCCTAGGGAGAGAAAGAGTGCTAGCATGACTGAGCTTGTAGTGGCAGTGGAAAGGAAATTCTCATCACAGTTCCAAGAAAGAAAAGAGTGCTTGTGGTTACTCATGGACCACAGCACAGGCTAGGAAAGAAGTAAACACCTCACCCTTGATCATATCACATGGGAAGAACTGAAAATTTACAGGTCCCTAGAAGTATCTCTGAAAACAGCTGTACAAAACCCCTGAAGCTTGGGACAGTACATTCTCCACACTGGAAGCAGATACCTACCTTAACAAAGAGTTTAAAACTCAAGTAATTGACTGGAAACATGAGCAAATGGCACAAAAAAAGTCAGACTATAGAATCTTTCTTTGGTGAGAAAGAAGATCAAAACATACAACTAGAAGAAGACAACAAAGTCAAAGCTCCTACATCCAAAGCCTCCAAGAAAAATATGAATTGGTCCCAAGCCATGAAAGAGCTCAAAAAGAATTCTGAGAAGCAAGTAAGAGAAGTAAAGGAAAAACTGAGAGTGATGAAAGAAAATCATAAAAAACAAATCAACAGCTTGCTAAAGGAGGCCCAAAGAAAATAGTGAAAAAAATAACACCTTAAAAAATAGCCTAACTCAAATGGCAAAAGAGGTCCAAAAAGCCAATGAGGGGAAGAATGCCTTAAAAAGCAAAATTGGCCAAATGAAAAAGGAAGTCCAAAAGCTTACTGAAGAAAATACTTCCTTAAAAATTAGAATGGAGCAATTGGAAGCTACTGTTTCATGAGAATTTGAGACACTGTAAAACAAAACCAAAAGAATGAAAAAAATAGAAAACAATGTGAAATATCTCATTGGAAAAAAAATGACCTGAAAAATACATCTGGGAGAGAGAATTTAATAATTATTGGACTATCTGAAAGCCATTATTAAAAAAGAGCTTACATATCATCTTTCAACAATTATCAAGGAAATCTTCCCTGATATTTTAGAACCAGAGGGCAAAATAGAAATGGAAAGAGTCCACCGATCATCTCCTGAAAGAGATCCCCACAGGAAAACTCCTAGGAATATTGCAGTCAAATTCCAGAGTTTCCATGTCAAGGAGAAAATATTACAAACAGCTAGAAAGAAACAATTCAAGTATTGTGGAAACACAATCAGGATAACACAAGATTTAGCAGCTTCTACCTTAAGAGACCACAGGGCTTGGAATATAATGTTCTGGTGGGCAAAGGAGACAGGATTATAAAGATAGCTTTCCAAGAATCACTTACCCAGCAAAACTTAGTATAATCCTTCATGGGAAAAAATGGATATTCAGTGAAATAGAGGACTTTCAAGCATTCTTTTTTTTTCAAGCATTCTTGATGAAAAGATCAGAGCTGAATAGAAAATTTGACTTTCAGATACAAGACTCAAGAGAAACATGAAGAAATAAACAGGAAAGAGAAATCATAAGAGACTTATTAAGGTTGAATTGTTTACATTCTGTATGGAAAGATGATATTTGCAACTCATGAATCCTTTGTCAGTACTAGAGTAGCTGGAGGAAAAAATATATGTATGTATGTATGTATGTATGTATGTATGTATGTATGTACAGATAGATCAATAGATAGATAGATTGATAAATAGATAGATTATAGATAAATAGAGGCCACAGGGTGAGTTGAAGATGAAGGGGTGATATCTGGAGAATAAAATTAAGGGGTGAGAGAGGATTATATGGAGAGAAGAAGAAAGAGAGGGGTAGAATGGGGTAAATTATCTCACATAAAACAGACAAGAAAAGGCTTTTACAGTGGAGGGGAAATGGGGAAGGTGAGAGGGACTGAGTGAATCTTATTCTCATCAAATTTGGCTTAAAGAGAGAATAACATACACACTCAATTTGGTATGGAAATCTATCTTACCCTACAGGAATATAGGGGGAGAAGGGGACAAGAGAGCAGGGGGTTGATAGAGGGGAGGGCAGATTGGGGGAGGGGGTAATCAGAAGGAAACCCTTTTGAGGAGGGACAGGGTCAAAAGAGAGAATAGAATAAATGGGGGGGCAGGATAGGAGTAAGGGAAATAGAGTTAGTTTTTCCACAACATGACTTCTATGTAAGTGTTTTGCATGACTACACTTGTATAACAGTTGCTTGCCTTCTCAATGAGGGTGAGTGGGGAGGGAGGAAGGGAGAAAACTTGGAACTCAAAGTTTTAAAACAAAAGTAAAAAAAAATGTTTTCACATGCAACTGGGAAATAAGATATACATGAAATGGGGTATAGAAACCTATCCTGCCCTACAGTAAAATTGAAGGGGAAGGGAATAAGAGAAGGAGGGGGAGAGATAGGAGGGAGGGCAGATTAGGAGAAGAGGTATTCAGAATGCATACCATCTTGAGGTGGGGGAGGGACAAAATGGGGAGAAAATTTGAAACTCAAAATCTTGTGGAAGTGAATGTTAAAAACTAAAAATATATTAATTAATTTTAAAAAATAAAAATAAATAAGTAAATCATTTTCCTATAATAGCTCCTGTAAGAGTGATCTAAGGGTTCCAGATGCCAGTGTATTTTAGAGAACAGTGTCATATAGGGAAGGGGATTATCTAAGTAGTCAAGTAACATGGTAGCCAACAAAGCTAATGTTATCCTAGGCTTCTTTAAGAAAGCATAGTATAAAAAAGTATTAAAAAGGATGAGATGGCCCTACCTTACTCTGCTGAGAGTTTTGTGTTCAGTTTAGAGAATGTTTATTAAAAAAAAAGGCCTGGAAAACTGAAACATATCTAGGAAAAATCATCGAGGCTAGGGAAGTATCTGAAAAGTGGGCCAGACATGAATTTGTTTTACTGATATAATTTGTTCAGTTCTTTTCATTTGTGTCTGACACCTCATAACATTTAGGGTTTTCTTGGCAAAGATACTGGAGCAGTTTGCCACTTAGGCAAACAGGATAAAGTGACTTGCCCAGGGTCACCCAGCTACTAAGTATCTGAGACCAGATTTGAATTCAGGAAAATGAGTCTTCCTGACTCCAGGCCCAGAACTCTATCTAGTGTGCCAACTAGCTGCCCCACCCATATAATTAGTAAATGAATTTGACATAACTCAAGGTTTTATTAAACGTCAGTAAATTAGTGGGAGTAAAATTTATAATAGAAAAAAGAAAAAGAAAGAAAAAAAGATGAAAAATGCTTTTAAGTAATCAGAAGTGTGCCTATCATTCTGGATTTAGGGTTGAGAATCCTAAATCCTTATTTCAGTCCAGAGGCACCTGGGTAGACCAATGAATAGAGCAGTGGGACTGAAATCAGGAAGTCCTAGTTTCAAATGCTGCTTCAGACGCTGACTAGCTGTGTAGCCCTGGCCAGCCCATGTAGCCTCAGTTCCTTCCTGTGTAAAATGAGGATAATAATAGCAGCTATCTTTTAGGGTTATTGTTAAGTATCAAATGCCTTTGGAAACCTTAAAGCCATAAATGCTCACTGTTAACTCTAGGCACATATTATTGCAAAGGTTGGAATTCAGGAAAACATTTTCTATATGTATTTCCCTAAGTATGAAATCGAACTGATATTCACCTCTCTCAAAGAACTCCCATAGCTATTGTGAGGAATAGCTAGTGGTTCAAAAACAGTTGGTGGAGGACAAGTTGGGAGAGGGAGAGAAAACAAGAGCTCTAAAGATACTTCTTAACAAATCCCTATTCCCAGCAGACCTAATAAGTAAGATCCTTTAACCAGTCAGTCTGTTTTTCTATTGTAGGCTACTTGCAAGGGTGATCAGCAGTTTTTCCAGTTCATAAGCAAAGATGTGTATTTGCTGCGTATTTATATTATGTTCATTTGTTGCTTGTCACAATTCAAAGAGAAGTCAGCTTTTAGGTTGAATAGGTGCTATTTACCTTGAATAATGACTACTCACTTTATTACATTTCGAACACAAGCAGAATGAACATTCACACGAGCTGATATTTATTTGGCCTCTCAAGGAACCATTCACAGTGGTGGACAGTCTGAGGCTAGTGCAGAACTCCCTCATTGATATTCAGTTCATGTCATTTGATTAAAATGAAATCTTTTTTTTTCAATATGAATCTGATACTGGAAGGGCCCCATCAATGAGTGGTGTCAGCCAGAGAATGGAGACTCCAGTAGCCAGCTCTGCACTGTTATTTGGTAAGGCCAAGGGAAGCAGCTTGAAATTATATACATTTTTTGTCTCCTTTCACCCCTTTTAGTAGGAGCTGTGCAGCATCTGCTGGTTGGGACATTATCCAAATGAACTCCTGGGCACTTTGTCTATTTCTCCTCATTACCTTAATGTGAGAAATTAACTAGGAAACACACACTTCCTCTCCCTTTGGACGGATGGCACATTTAAGAGGGCATCGTCAAGACTGTTCCTTTCATCCATCTCTAGGATCTCTCTGGGTAGTCAAAGCTCTCCTCGTTTTCATGATTGCTCTTTGTGTTGTCTGAATATTAAGCTAGAAGTAGCAAAGAGCCTTGGCGGAAAAGGGACTTCTAAAAATGGATGCCCCTTTGACCATCCCTGAGTCACTGGCATTGCTCTGGGGAAGAGGCGTAGCAGGCATCATAATCATTGAGTATTTGAAAGTATTTCTGCAAAAGCTCATTGCAAAAGCATCCAGATAGAATTGCGATTATTATGTTAAAAAAAGAAACACATCCACAAAGAGACATTAAATGTATTCATGAAGGTCACCAAAAAATAATAAATAAAAATACATAGATAGAGAGGATTAAAACTGCCTCCTCTGTGCCTATAGCTTCATGTTTTGTGACTGAAAATTCTGGGTTTTAGTTTTATATTCTATGATTACCCCCAGATGTCATTTAGAACATAGTAATTCCAATTTTTTCTTCCCCTTCCCTATGAAAAATCGTCATCTCTCCCAGAAGATTTAGTCCCTTTTCTTGTCTCTTTCCTCTACTTTACATTTCACCTACATCTCAACTGTGTTGTTTTCAATGTGAAGATGGACATGGACTTTCTGAACAATTGTCCTTGAAAAGGAGAATTAAGGAGGAAAGGCGGGCCGCACTGTGGTTGGGAAATATCCAGAAGTAAAAGTGATTGAAAGGATTCTTTGGTTCTTGTTTCTTCAACCTGAACTAAATTCATTCACTTTTTACTAGCATCTCAAATTGATCCATAAACATTTCATTACTGGGAAGCATGTGACACTTTCATTAGGAGGAGAAAAAAATATATTTTATTTCCTATAATGCTAATTGCATGTCCAAATCCATTTCAGGGTGCCAGACATTAAAGTCTCAACTCCTTTGAAAACAAGGAATGCAAACCTCTTAAAAATAAAAATTAAAAAAACTGATTTTGTTGGAATTTCCTTCATGCCACTCATTAACACACACACACACACACACACACACACACACATATGATTTTGGAGGATATTGGAAAGGACAGTTTCTTTATGTATGTGTGCGTGTGTGTGTGTGTGTGTGTGTTTGTCACAAGTTTATCCCACATGTGTTGTCAGTGAAACAATTCCATTTAATTTCTGAATTTGTTTGTTGTGTTCCACCTGAAAGTTCTCTAATGGGCTCACTATCATCTGTTGCAAAGACCATGGAGGCCACATTTCGGAAATAGTCTTGGAGTGGGCTAGATGCTAATTATATAAGCATTTAATTCAGTGAGCTCCAGTGCCACCTCCCTATTTCAGCACCTTCTCTTTCAATGACTTGATTACTGCAGCAGGTTCTAGCTGGCCTTGTCGATCCTCATGCTCTTCTCTCCAATCCATCCTGTACACTCTTGCCAGTTTAATCTTCCTAAAACATTGCTTCCATTACATTGGTCTTTTCCAAAAAAAAAAAAAAAATAGAAAGTTACAGTTGTCTGTGGCATAGTGTAATGTTCAAACAATATTTTAAACCCTCCCAAGATTCACCATCTCCTTGCACCCAGAATTATGATTTTGATGAGGCAAATAGGTCTTTATCTACAAAGTGGTGATATGATGGGGGTGGTAAGTTTCTTTATCAGGGAGTATACATCTATAATACCTCCTCACAGTAGACATCACCTCTAACTGCCAGAGGCCTGCTTCAATTTCATTGTGCTAATATAAACATGGGATTCTCTGGGAGTAAGTTCTGCCTTCTTGTAGCAATGCTATCCTTCAAGGTGATTGTCCTATTTGCTATTATGCTCTCCTTTCTCTCTGACAGTTCTTTGTGCCAAATTACTCTGTATTTCCATGGGAATATCTTTTTCTATTGTTCTCTCTGCCTCTGTGTCTGTTCATGTCTGTCTGCCTGTCTCTCTCTCTCTCTCTCTCTCTCTCTCTCTCTCTCTCTCTCTCCAATTGAATGTATCCAAGACAAGGTCTTACTTTGTAAGATAAGTCTTAGCTCTGATGTCTTCCATCATTACTTTCACATCAAATCAATAAGGTTTAGTAAACAGTTATGTATGAAGACACAGGTTATGCATATGGGGTTCAAAGGTACAAATAAAGAAACAAATAGCTCCTGTACTCAAGAAACGTATTTTACTGGAGTTAAAATCAGTAAAAAAAAAAAAAAAAACAGAGAGAGAAACACAAGCAGGATAATTTTAGGAGGGAGAGAACTAATACCCAGTTAGCATAAGGAAAACGGTTCTGTGAGAGGCAGCGACTATGGTGACCCTTCAAGGATAGCAAAGATTCTCGAAGATGGAGTTTAGGAGGGAGACCATCCTGGGAAGGGGACATAACCCTTTCCCACACATATGGAGGTAAGAAAGGGAATATTGATTTCAGATAACAGAAGTCTTATTTCTGACTAATTATCAATCATATCTCTCATAACCATCATGTATGAACCACCTCTAAAGGCCAGATTGTTTGATTTGCATTTCTTTGAACAAGAATTGAAGAGTTTTGTTTTATTTAATCGTTTTTCTTATTTTATTTTATGCTACTTATTTGCCTTTCTTGTTCTCTTTATATATTACTTGAAATCAAGTCCATCTTCACCTAGGGATGATTCTTAGCCTGCTCTGATGTCCCTCTTAGAGTTCTAAGCACTTCCTATCTTTGTCAGTTTTTGGTGAACGGTCACGAATCTATGCATGCAGTAGCATTTGTGATTAGTTTACACCTATATGTTATTTTATTTTCATCTAACTTTGTATTATTGCTCCAACTGAATTAAAACCACCTTGAGGGTAGGAATGCATCTTTTGAACCTCTTTGAAATGTCCAAAAAAATCTACTATGAGTTGTTGTCATTATTTTCTTTCAAGTTTGAAGACGGCAAAAATTAAATCATTATGTACATGTCAAAATAGAGTGTTTCTGACTGTGGGTGATAAAACCAATAGGAGCTTGGAAAACCCTACCACAAGATGGGCGCAAATAGACCATCTTAACATTTAGAGTAGAGATGACTATAAATTTATTCATCACATGTTTCTTTTGGGATAGTGCAACTCTGCTTTGCTTATAGAACACATCACCTACTTTGATGTGGGCATGCCATATGGGGTGGTCCTGTGCCAATGTCTCCCATGTCTCACAATCAATTCCAAAGTTCTTCAGAGAGACCTTGTGAATGTACTTGTACCTCTTCTTCTGACATCATGTGAGTATTTGCCTTCTGTGAGCTCTCTGTAAAATAGTCTTTTAGACAAATTTAAATTTGTCATTTGGACAATATGGCCAGGTCATTGGAGTTGTGCTCTCTGCAGTACAGTTTGAATGCTTGGTAATTCAATTCAAGAAAGGATCTCAGTTTCTAGTATATTATTTTGCCAGGTGATCTTCAGGATCTTCTTAAGACATTTCACATGAAAACAATTTGGTTTCCTGGCATGGCATTGCTAAACTGTCCAGGTTTCATAGGCATACAACAATAAGTTCAGCATGACAGGTCTGCAGACCTTTAGTTTGGTAAGTAGCCTAATATCTCTTCTTTCCCACACTTTGCTTTAGAGATTCTCAAACACAGAACTAGATCTGGTAATCTGTATGTGAACTCCATCATTTATGTGTACTTTAGTGGAAATTATACTGCCAAGGCAAGTGAACTTATCCATAGCATTCAAAATTTCTCAATTTGCTATAAACAATGGAATCTACTTTTTCTTAGTGTTAATTATCAGGCCAAAATCAGGAACCTCTGAGGCTGCATTGGGTGCACAATAATCTGTGAACAAATATCATGCACCTACTCTCCCTCCACTTTATTCTTGGTTTGTGGCTTTTTCAGGTAGAATAATTTGCCATCAATGCAGGAGCTGATCTTGATGCAATTGACATCCTCATTGAAGGCATCTGACAACATTGCTTAAAATATCATGCTAAAAAGCGTGGGAGCAAGCACACAGCCTTACTTCACCGTGTTGGTGACTGGGAAGCGTAAGAGCATCATACATTATCCAGAACCCAGGCAAGTTTGCCATCATGAAAGTGACATACAATACTGATGAACTTCTCCAGGCAGTCAAATTTTGCCATAATTTTCCATAAGTCCTCATGACTGACAGTATCAAAGGCCTTGGTCAGATTGAATATTATATATGAACCTCTGTTCTGTTACTGGTATTTCCTCTGCAGTTACCAAGCAGCAAACACCATATCAACCATTCCTTGACCCTTTGTAAAGCCATACTGGTTCTCAGGCAGATGATCATCTTCCAGGTGAAGGATTACCCTATTAAGGATTAGCCTATTAGCCTGTTAAGAATCTTGACAGCAATGACTAAGAAAGAGACTCCCCCGTTCCCCCTTGACAGTCACAAGATGGTTTTCTTTAGCCTATTTCTTTAACCTTTATAGATATAGACAATGGAGGCATCCTTGAACTCCTGAAGGATAACTCTCTTGCCATACAACCCAGATGATTTTGGTCAGGTATTATATATGCATTGGACCCCCTATCTTGTAAATCTCAGCTAGAATAGAATCAGCACCAGATGCTTTTCTACATGAGAGGTGCCCAATCACATTCAAAACCTTGGAAGATTGGCTAGAGAGGGATTGACTTTGTCCTGAGGTATATAGGCAGTGACTTCAACATTGATTGATGTTGGTTAGTTGAGAATGCTATGGAAATGCTCAGCTCATCTCTCCAGGATTATGTCCTTATCACTAATCAATGTAGCTCCAATAGTGCTGAGTAGTTGAGATGCACCATAGGTCTTTGGCCCATAGAGAGCCTTTAGGGCATCATAAAAGCTCTTTATATTATTACTATCAGTGTAAAACTGAATTTCTTCTCCCTTCTTACTGAGGCAAAAATCTTGAATATTTCTAAGTTCCATTTGCACTTTACTTTTGATGGAGTTAAATGCTGCCTTCTTAGAGATGAATGAACTATCCTGTTGGTAAATCCTATTGAGTTCTCATTTTTCATTTATCAGCATCTGAATTTCCCTATCATTTCTGTCAAATGAATCTTGATGTTTGCAAATGTTCTGCTCCAGATGAGAAAATGTCTTCTATACCCTCATTTAACCTATTCCCAAACCCTACCCTCTAGAGATCGCTCCCTTATCCTCTCCCCCTCCCTATCCATTCAGCATTTTATTCTGTTATGAATTTAGAAAACTTTCATGCAAACACACACATACATATGTATACAACCATTTATATGTATTATGTATGTATTTTTCCCTCTCAAACCCATCCCCAATGAAAATAGGTTTCCAGAACTAACAGTCCTCCCTCATCTAGTTCCTCTGTGTCAGTTCTCTCTCTTGAACATCATTTGTATAAAATAATTACTCTTTTTAGCTGTTCCTAAACGGTTTTACTTCTTAAAGTCATATCATACTCAGGTCTATCCCAATCTTTCTTATAAACTACTCAATTACTAATAACAATCTTAGACATCTGTTTTATATTTACATCGATAAAAGGTAAACAGTCTTTCCTCATTGAGTCCCTTGTAATTAGTCATATTGTATACTGTATATTTGTCTTGGCTCTTTGTAAGTCAAATCTTCTATTAAATTCCGTTTTTTGTTTTGTTTTGTTTTGTTTTATTTACAAAGTCTGTCCATTAAATGTCCATTTTTTTTTCATTCAGGATTATGTTTGAATTTGCTGGGTATGATATTTGCAGCCAGAACCCTAGTTGTTTTGTCTTCAATATAAACTGTGCCTAGGCCTATAGTCTTTTAGTGTCACTGCTGCTAATTCTCGTGTAATTCTAATTATGGCACTACCATATTTTTTTTCTTGTTGCTCATGATATTTTATCCTTGAACTGGGGGTTTCAGAATTTGACTATAATATTGCTATGGGTTTTCCTTATAGAATCTCTTCCAAGCGGTGATTGGTGGGTTTTCTCTATTTTTACTTTACCCTCTTGTTCTAATGCTTCAAGACAATTTTCAAAGTGTCCACAGCTAGAGGTATCTCTGTCCCACTGCTTCAACATGCACCTGGCATGTGCTGGTTCCTTCTCACCCCCAGCAACATCTCAAAAGCACAGCTGGGTCCAGCATTCCTTGTCAGCAGAGGTTTCCTTGATCTTTGCTGGCTCAGACTCCCAACACCCTTCACTGTCCTGGGGGTGAAAGTTCCTGTGGTGGGGCTGAGGCAGCCTCCCACCCCAGCTAGCCCCAGGGCTTCCTTCTTGTTGTTTAAGCAAACCCAAGACCTAGCCTGGAGGTGTTTACTCTTCACAGGGACAAAATCTCACCCTTGGACTTTTCTTTGGACCTTCTCTGATTATACCAGAAGGCTGTTCTGCCCCACTCATTTATTTTTACTGCTCAGTATTCTCCCTGAGGTGCTATTTCATCTCTTTTGTGGGGGAAATCTTGAGAGCTTGAAATTTTCTGACCTACTCTGCCATCTTCCCAGAATCTTCTCTTCTAGCTGAAGTCTAAGCACTTCACAACACCTGCTTTAGCTACCTTCATGGCCTTTGGAACAAATTATAATCATCTGCCATTCTTCTGGTGGGAGGCCTTCAAATGCTTGCAGTAGAACCCTGCCCCCTAACTTAGCAAGAGGTTTTATACCCCTGGGTTTCCCTCAACCTGGTTTAGCCCATCTGCCAAAATGGTTCACAAGGGTGTGGGCACTGTGCATGCTACATCTTGTTGGAGCCACAAGTAAGAGTTGGGTGAATCAGGTAGATGCCAGAAGTGGAAAGAAGCCCTAAAAAAGCCTTGACAGCCCTCATATCAACTGGAGGACAATGCCCCAAGCCCTGGCACTAGAGAATTCCTCCCTGAGGTGGTAATAGTCAATTAATAATAAAAATGAATAATTAAAAAAAAACTTTGAATATGTTCAAATTCCATCTCAAACAATTATCATCTCAGGGACTCTAAGTAAATCATGTAAATTCTTTGTATCTTAGTATCTCCTGTATATAGTAAGGAGATTGCTCTCAGAGGCCTTGAAGTTTTTCCAACCTCCAAAACCTCAAATTCTTTGATTCAGGTTTAATTCAGATTCCATTCTAATCCAAGCTAGTTCAATTCAGTTAACATTTATTAATTGTTACTTTTTTTTTAATAATGCAATGTGTTCAGTGTTCCATCTCTTTGAGTTTATATTATAATGAACAATTTTAGCTAGGGTGTAAGTCTGCTCTCAAGGATATTCAAATTGTTTTGCAATTTGTCTCACTTCTATGATACTTACCACTCAGTTTCCTCCTTGTTAAAATAAAAGGAATGGGTGCTATCTAATGATTTTTTCAGCTAGAAATCAATTTATATGCATCTTTTTCCCCTCTTTAAATTATGTTACCAACTTTTAATTCCTTTTTTATTCTGTTGCTAACATTTACCATATCATGGAGAATATAGATTCCCCACAATGAACCAACCCAAATGGACTTGGATCTTGGCAAAGTGATAAAGGTATTAAATTGAAGTAACCAGTCATTCATTAAGTGTCTGTTACATAGGACAGAATAGTGGCCGAGTAAAGAGACCTGGTATGAATCCTGCCTCTAGCATTTACTAGCATTGTGACTGTAATAAACCCTTCCCATTTAACATGTCTAATGGTAACACAAAAGGTAGTCCTATATAAAATGGTACCACAATCTATTTCTTACCTCGTGGAGATGTTATAGGGAAATCACATTGTAAACTGTTAAGTTCTACAGGGATCTGGCTTAATATCATTATATGTCATGCCCTGAACTAATCAGGACAGGCAAGGATAAATACAAACACCTAGTTGCTTCTCTCAGTGACAGTTCAGCTTAACAGTGGAAATAGGAAAGCATGGCCCAGGGAATCATGTAATCTTGTATGTTTGATACAAAGGGATATGTAATGATGATGTTGGTAGTGATGACAATGGCAATGATGATGATGGTGATAACTCAAATTAATTAAGCCCAATAAGTTTGATGAAGCACTTTACACACACTATCATACTTGATGCCCAAATAAGTGATTTAAGAAATTATACCTTGGAAGTCAGTATAGCAATGACTGGGGTGGGTTATATGGACAGCCAACCTCACTTGTGGGTCACTCCACCTCATACCTCCAACTGTTCCTTGACTTGTTCCCATATTTAACTTTGCCATTCCAAACTCTAGAAAAATCCAAGGGTACATATGGCTCTAATAAGTGAGATGACCTTATTTTTCCCCCAAATTAGCCATCCACTTTACTTCTTGGATATTTCAAAATCAGGTTGCCATATGTTCACCCCCAAACACTTTTTCTAGTTCTCCTTTATGTGTGTCCTTCTGACATCAAAATGTATGCTTCTTTATGGTAGGTACTACCTTGCTTGTTTGCATTTGCATCTCTATGACTTATCAGAATGCTAGGCACATAGCAATGGTTAAAATATAATTTCTTATTCATTCACACATCCATATCTTTTTATTAAAAATGTACCCTAGGATTTCATAAATTAGAATGGCAAAATATAAATTTAAAATGAAATAAATAATAAAATTAAGCAATTACTTATGATGTTTTAGCTGAAAGAAAATTCATAGAGTTACTGTAAACCTTTAGTCAAATTAAAGATGATTTCTCTTAACTTTTGAAAACATAGTACCATACTATTCATTTCTTTCAGGATGACAAATTTTTTGTATGAATTTTCTTTGTTCTCTTTGTAGGATAAAACTTACAATAATTTCATAAATAAACACGTTTCAATTTTCTTTCTCTTTATCCTCCCCAGTTTATCTCAATCCCTAACAAGAAGGCAATCTATTTTCCCTTCTTTTCAAGTCATCACTCTTGAATCTCCTTCTAAACTCAATCCTCGTAAAATTCTCTTTAAAATGGTTCTTCATAAAATATAATTTGAGGCTGTTGTAACAAGAAGTTTTCCCTTAGCCTCTTTATCTCTGTGTTCTCAATACCTTGTCATAAATTCTCACAGATCAAAGTTGAGCTCACACATCGTAGAGGGAGAGAAATGTTGTTCCTCATTTCTCAACCCTTAAGAATAAAGTTATAGAGAGTTATAGAGGTTTGGCTAGAAAGGCTTTTATAATGGAGGTTACATCATTAAGATTCATCCCTGTGTCTTTAGAACCCAGAAATACATCATGCTCTTCTTTTTGTTTTTATTTATTAGTCTTTCAAATGTTGGATCTATCTTGTTATTTCATTGGTATAAGGTGCTCATACTGGGGAAAGTCACCCTACTAATGCAAATAAAATCCTGTTGTACATTCCTTTCACTGTACTGTTCCCTTCAACAGAAGGGAAGAATTATCAAGGTGGGAAGAGTGTTGCTAAAAACATATTTTAAAAAGGTGGTATTTTAGCTGGGACTAGAAGAAATACAGGGAAACCAGGAGGAAGAGAGAGAGAGAGAGAGAGAGAGAGAGAGAGAGAGAGAGAAAGAAGGAGGGAGAGACAAAGACAAAGATCCAGGCATGAGGGACAGTCAGGAAATTTCAAAGAATCAGAAGGTAGAGTGTCTTTTTTGAGGAAAACCAAGGATAACAGTGTTACTGGATCACATGATTCATGTTAGGGGGTAGATAAGAAAGAAGAATGGGAAGGTATAGGGAGTTGGCCAGGTTATGACAGCCTGTGAATGCCAAGAAGATTTCATATTGATCCTGTAGATAATAGGGAGCCACTAGATTATTGAACAACTGAGAGTGACATGGTCAGGTCTTTAGGAAGACAATTTTGACAGTTCAGTAGAGAATAGGGGAGAGACTTGTGGCAAGGTGGCTATTTTAGTAGTTCAGATATGAAGTAATGAGGACTTGCTCCAAGTTAGTGTCAATGTCAGAGAAGAAAAATGGACATATCCAAGAGATATTAAAAAAAAAAAAAGGAAAATGAACAGATCTTGACCACTAATTGGATAGAGGCTCACACACCTACTTTGAGTGCCTGGGAAAATGATGGTTTCCTCAAAAATAAAAAAAAAAGTTAAGGGAGATTTTAATGTGAAATATAACAAAATCAATTTTAGACATTTTTTAAGACCAAAATCTATGGAACATCAAGTTCAAGATGACAAATTAGAAATTATAGACATTAGTTTAGAGATGAGCAGAAAGGTTACAGACAGACAAATAGATTTTCAAATCATTAGCATGGAGATGATAATTGAATCCCTGGGCACTGATGAGATCACCAAATCAACCTGTGTAGAGGGAGGAAGAAGAGGGTGCAGGAGAGAGCCTCAGGGGATGCCCACCACTAATGGGTTCAAGGACAAAGATCCAACAAAAAGGATATTGATAAGGAGAGCTCATCGAGGTAAGAGGTGAACTATGTGATAGAGCAGTGATGCAAAAACCTAAGTGGAGGAGAGTGTCAAGGAAGAGAACTTGACCAATGATGCCAAAGTATGAAAAGAGGTCAGGAAGGTCCTATGTCCTCACATTTCTGAAATCAGCTCTCCATGCAGATTAACAAAAGTGAGAATAACATTTATATAACTCTTTGAAGTTTGCAAAATGTTTCACTATGCCATTTGATCTTTCCAATGGCTCTGTGGGTCTAAATGCTACCAAAATATGATCATCATTTTACAGAATAAAAAACAAAACAAAAACAAACAAACAAAACTACTGATCTAGAGAGAGTTTCTGTGATTTGCTTAGACTCACACAGTCAGAAAATATCTGATGAATCGTTCTAATGCAGGTTGTCATTTATCTGTCTATGGACCTATGTGGACACTAGTCAATGATCACTTCAACAGGCCACTAATCCTATCCCATTACCTTGTGAGTTTGTTGCACACATTTCCTCTGGATTGTCAGATCCATATACTGGAATGCCTCACAGACAATTGTTCCTAGTATAAAAAGCAATCCTCTGCATTTTTGAACAGTGTTGTCAGTTTGGATTAAGAACAACACCCTATCCCCGCTTTGTATCCCTATGAATATTTGAAGTAATTAAATCAAGTCAAGATTTTACTCTAACCTAATGACTTATAAATGTGACTCCTTGTGGTGATATATGAGTGAGAGGCAGCGGAGGCTTTTGACAGTGCTAATGAGGAAGGTGATCTTCACTGGGAAGATGAGGCACTTGTCTTGATCTCTAGGAGTCCTTACATCTTTTTTTTTTTTTGCTTTTAAAGAGTTCCCTTATGCTATTAAATTTTGTGTGTGTGTTCATATCCCTCTCAAACATGCTATGAGATGGAATGTTTCAGAACCTCTAGAAAGAGAGGCAGCATAGGACAATTGATGGAGCAAGAGCTTAGAATCAGGAAGACCTGGGTTCAAATCTCATCTCTGATCCTTAATAGCTACATGAATTAGAGCAAGCCTTGGTTTACTCAAACGCAAAATGAGAATAATAACATTTATATCATCTACTTTGCAGGGGTGCTGTCAAGCCAAAATGGGGTTGTATACTGTCAACTCTTTTGCAAACTTGAAAACTCCATGTTAATGTTAGATAATATTTAATGAGAGGCAGCATCTTGGCCAGGAATTTGGGAAGATTTATATTCAAGTCTTGACTCTACCATTTAATGGATATGGGTAAGTCACTTAACTTGGGCAAGTTTTTTATCTTCTTTGTACTCTAGGTTACTTTCAAAGACTTTAAGGCACAAAGATGTTGCCAACTTGAATTAGAAGAGGGAGCTTCCTAACTTGGGAGTTCCCTGTAACAATGACACCATAGACTCAGTCTCTATCCCTGTGGTGAGTAAAAATGTGAGAAAGGCAAACTGAGGCACATTTTCTCCAGGGCAAGATAACTATTTCTTAACAATGACATTTATACCTGTTTATGAAGTGGGTTAGACTGCCTCCTCAGTAGGTAAGTGATCCTGAAGGGATAGAATAGAGCATTTTTATTGAGATTTGAAAAGAGAGGGAGAATCAGGGTGACTGGCAAATTTTATGATGAATTTCAGCTGTGGAATGTGGGTTGGCCTTCAGGTATAGCTGCTTACACCACTCTCTGACAATTAAGGAATGTTAATTACTTTATGGGTCTTAACTGCCTTTTAGTAACCTTTACTAGAAAATCAGAATCATCCCAGTCATAATCACCCCATTAGCCATCCCCAAGGGGAGACCAAATCCCCTGAAGACAGGAGAGTTGTCCCTTGGGATGGGGCCCATTCTTTGTTTACCTGTAAATAAAGCAGGGGTCCCAGGTTAATCTAGTTAGAAAACAAATGTCCTGGGTTATGAGTGATCACATTATTCAACCACTCCTTATAAAGGTGACCTTTTGAGATTTATTGAGAAAAGGGATTTGACAAAATGGGAAATAGTATTAATTACAGACTTGCTGTTCAGTTGTTCAGTTGTTTCCCACTTTTTGTGACACCATTTAGGGTTTTCTTGGTATAGATACTGGAGTGGTTTGCCATTTCCTTCTTCAGCTCATTTTACTGATTAGGAACTTAGACAAAAAACATTAAGTGATTGGCCCAGGGTCACAAAGCTAATAAGTATCTGAGGCCAAATTTGAGCTCAGGAAGATATGTCTTTACTCCACATGAGGCATTCTATCCACTGTGCTACCTAGCTGCCTGATTACAAAGCCACAGATAAGAGCTGGGTGACAGCTAGATATCAAAGGTGGGTGAACAGTCATGAAAAAGGCTAAGTAAACCCTTACACTTGAGGTGCTAATTCTCCCTAAGTACCCCATACACTCTATTATTGAAAGCTAGAGATCTTCATTCAAATAGCATCCTACTGAGCATACTCTGACTGGGTCACATAAGGTTTCCTACCTTTGTGGAATAGAGTGAACACTAAATATTGAGTCAGAAGGCCTGAATTCAAGGTCTGGCTTTGACATTTTCTGCTTTTAACAAGAGTCTTAGTTTTTCTGGGCCTTAACTTCCTTTTATTAAAGACAGACAGACAGAGAGTGAAAGAGAGAGAAAGACAGAGACACACCCAAACAGAGAGACAGAGGCAGAGAGACAAAGAGACAGAAACAGGAGACAGAGAGAAATAAACTAGATGATCACTAAATTTCTTCCAATTTTGAATCAATGAGTATATGATCTGAATATTTTATAGAATATTATTTAAAATATTCTTCAAAATAATAAAGGTAGATAAATCTTTCTCCCAAAAAACAAACAAAAAAAAAACAACACTATCTCCTTTACCTAAAACCTACATGTCAAACTAACTAGATTAATATTTTATTCAGCAATGCTTAAAAAATAAATTAAAAAATACAATGCAACCAGGAGTATATAAGGTGGATTTTGTTATTTGTTTTTATTATTATTATTTTAGATAATAGTTCCCAGGATCATAGATATTAGTTCCCAGGACCATGGTCATAAACAATTTCTACTGTGACCATGAAGTGAGATATGATGATGAGATAATGTAAACATTTGAGTTATGTTGTAAACAGTTGTGCTAAGTCACTGTGATATGGCCAAAGTTAATGTAAAATTGTGAGGCCGTTGTTGGAAAATTGTTTTCTTTCTGTGCTCTTCAATAGATCAAGTGTACACTGGTCAGTAAGTGGGGAATGTGACAGTGTAATGCTGTACTTGCCTTAACTGGACCCCATTAAGGCTTGAGGGAAATGCACAAGCTGGAATGCTGTGTGTGTCTCGATCAGCCCCCATTGAGACTTAGGAGAATGTAACAGAACTTGGAACTCCTACTTTGTATATTCTCCTCCACTCCTTTGAGAAAAGTAATTAGGGGAAACTGTAGGAGTTGGTGCTCCCCATTATCAGTAACTCCATTGAGAAAAATAAAATAATTAATAACCCCTCATTATGTCTCTATTTCCGTCCTACTGGCTGTCTAGATTAAGAGTAAACTTGCTAGAGGCCAGAACTCAAGTTCTAGTGGCTCCTGTATTACACCCAGATAATGTTAAGTTGTGACTTTATAAGTCAAAATAGAGCCACAGAGATCTTTTTTTTTTTCTATTTGAGTATGAAACTGTTCTACAGATTGCAAATTCTGTCCCTGAGAAGGCAATTTGATAAGAATCACACATGTGAAATACTGTAAAACATATTTCTATATTAACCCTTTTACAAAATACTGAAAAAATCAGGGCTATACTATATTTTATTTATACTGAGTCTACTAAATGTCTGTGATGTTTTTTTTTTTGGTTTGGTTGTTTAGACTAAATACTATCAAACCCCACTTTCCTCTCTTTCTGATTGGATTTGATCTTGGTGTTCTGTTGTTCTAGGAACTAAACCCTACATGAAAAGAAATATAACAATTACTAGACACGGGGCAATGGTGTTCCTGGTGTGTATCATGTGTGTATTGTGTGTATGTGTGTGTTTTAACAGTATATGAAAAAATATATAGGCAAACTGAATCAATAAATATATTTTCTTAATAAAGAGCAAAATATGTAATTCATATTTTATTTCATATGAATTCCACCGAGTCAAGCATCTCTCTCTCTGAATTGTCTCCATGTTTGCGTGCCTGTTGTCTGTCTCCATCCATTTCTTAACTGAAATTGCAGTTGGGTTCCTGATGCCATCTATGTTATTCAATTCTGTTCATTTAATGGACTTGATAATATGAAATCATTTTAACAATATGTAATACATTGTACTGACTCATTATATTTTTAAATTAAATATTCCCCAATTACATGTAAAAAAAAACTGAGTTCCAAATTCTCTCCCTCCTCACTGCCCCTCCTCCATCCCTGAGAAGGCCATTTGATAAGAGTCATACATGTGAAATCATATAAAACATATTTCCAAATTAGCCATGTTACAAAATACTGAAAAAAAAAATCAGGGCTATATTACATTTTTTTTATACTGAATCTACTAAATTTCCATGATCTTTTTTTTCAGGCCAAATGTTATCAAACCCTACTTTCCTCATTTTCTGATTTATTATATTGATTGTTTTAACCAAAGCATGAGAGTTTACATTTATCATTATTAGTTTTCATAATGTTAAATTCAGCCTAATTATTCTAGGTTGTTAAGACATTTTTGGTTCTGGTCACTCAATCATTGTGTTCACTATCTGTTTTGTGCCATCTGGGAATATTTTTAGCATCCAATAAAAATAAATTGTAATAATTAACACTAATTAAATTAAAATTTGGCCAGAATAGAAAATATCGAAGGTTCCTTTTAGCCCTATAGTCTATAGTTTGTTATTGAATGTGAGGGATTCTATTTTTGTATCATCATTGACAATGGGAAAGTTTCAGATATATGTAAACTTGAAAAGAAAATATTTTCCTGCTGATATTTTCCTGGATTTTTCTTGCTTCATCTTTTATTACTGAGGTCATTTGCATTAAAATAGCCTTTGTTCCTTGAGGCAGTTTTTATTTTATTTAATTTTGCCCATAATGGCCTAGTGACAAACAGAAGTTATCGTGGTCATAATATTCCATCCCAGAGTTAATGCCAAGACACAAAAAACTTCTTTTTTTGTCCTCAGAAGAAGGCAGCATCATGGACTTGGCAGTGAAATCTCATCTGATCATTCCTTACTGGGATGGGCAGCATCCTTGTTTGTTCAGGATAGAATAGCATCTGTTTCTCCAGGCCACTGTTCAGATCGGCTGATCATTTCAATTAAATTATTGAAAGCCTGACTGCAAAATTGGAAGGAAAGACATAATCAAGAAGAGTTTAGAAGTGGATGGTGATCTTAAAGGGAGGTAATTTATTGTAGAGAAGGACAAAAGGGGTAAATATTTTAATAAGAAATTTCATATTTATTTGCATTTAATCATATCTTGGACAAGTTTAGAAATTGATATAAAGATTCATGTCATTGTGTTTCTTAAGATGTTGACACATACTTTAATTGTATATATTACACACCTCCCCCTAGGCATAGAAAGGGAAGAGTTGAAATAATGGCAAAAAAAAAAAAACAATGAGACTTTTCAGAAATAATAAATGGGATTAAGGACAGGGGATATGAAAAAAAATACATTTATTCTTAGGATAGTTCAGATAAAGTGACAAATTCTTATATTTATCCAACCAATCAATGTCATTTAAAATGGGACTATAGTTAAGTCTACCTGTCACCCATTCCCAACCTATTCCTGTGGCCAGTGTGAACTTTTTGCCTAAATTCTCTTTGCTTCAAAAGTTCTATGCCGCTCTGTGTTTGTTGGGGGAGGGGATATAAAGTCTGGATTGTGGTAGTTACAGTGCTGGCACTGGAGTCCAGAAGACCTGGGTTCAAATAGTGATTCTGAAACTTATTAGCTTTCTGACCTGGGGTAGGTCCTTTCATCTCTTTTGGCCTCAGTCAAGTCCCCAGGTTGAATCTACTAAGGAACAAATACATGAACCCTTGTTTGATGATTGTAACACCAACTTGATTCTAACACCAAGAGTGCTCTTAAGATAATGAAACCACAGATCCTTTAGATGTGTGTGTGTGTGTGTGTGTGTGAGTGTGTGTGTGTGTGTGAGAGAGAGAGAGAGAGAGCAAGCATATGTTCATATTTTAGAATTGCATTTCTGGTTTCCCAAGTTCATCCAAACTCATCTCACCCAAACTAGGGATCAGGAGGGCAACTGAGTTCTGGGCCTTGATTCTTTTTCCAGAGGAGAATAAGAGACAGTCCCAGAGGGACTTTTTTCTATTTCACTATTGCATTTGAAGGACCAGGAAAGTATGTGACACAGCTGATACAGTCAAGAAGAAAAGAGACATCCTGCCTCAGACACAAACTACATGTGACCCTAAGCAAGTCACTTAACATCTCTCTGCCTCCATTTTCTTAGCTACAAAAAGAAAAAAAAAAGTAACATAATACCAACTATGGATTTGTTGTGGAAATAAACTGATTTATAATCCTCAAAGTGATATATAATGGTTTGTTACTACTATTACTATCATTCTCCCAGCTGGGAGAGAATGAAATAATACCTAGTCAATATAGACGCTAGTTAATTGCCTACTATGCACGGGGCACTATACGCAGCTAACCTAACATAATCATTGTGTTTTACCACTATTCTCAAGGGGGAGGATGTTAGACACTCCTGAAATCCCTTTGTCCTTTGTAATTATGTAAGTATCAATTTCTCAATCAGATTTCTCATAGAGGGAAGGCATGGCAGCAGGCCCTCCAATCTTTCATTAAAGCTATCAGAGGAGTAGGGGAAGAGGAGGGCGGACATAATGACCTAATAGTTCTGGACTGGTGAAGTGGATAATGAGAATTACTCTGAACATGAGTTTCTTGGGGTTGTGCCATTTTGTTTGTTTTCTTTTATCTTATCTCACCCCTCCCCTTTTGATTATTACTATAATTCAATGGAACTGTCCTTTCCCTTCAGCTGCTCAGAGAAGGCAGTGAAGACAGTGGAGTTACATGGAGCTTCAAGCATTCTAGAAAGAGGCAAGTAGTATGCTATAAAAGAATTGAAAAGAATGAGGAATCTGGAGATGAGGATTTTTAGTCCTGACTCTACCACTATGTCACTATGTGTCCTTGGAAAATTCACTTCCCTCCTCTGGTTTTGAGTTTCCTCATTTATAAAATGAGGAGGTTGAATGAACAGTTAGCACAATGACTGGCATATAGTAAGTGCCTAATATATGGTTTTTTTTGACTAATTGGTTAAATTATGTCAAAAGTTCCCTCAAGTCTGATATTCTATGACTGACAGGCATGTTGTTGCCCACCATGACACTGAAGCACTGTTTGCATATATAAGGAGAATGATGATTTCGTCAACATTGTCATAATTCTCTCACTGTCCAGACCAACACTCATGCCATTGGAGGTATGAAAAAGATGGTGAATATCAGTCAGAATAATGTATAGTGAGAACTTTGTCTTCTTTGAGAACACTATAGTCATTGTGAAGGATAGAAAAGAACCCAGAAAAATTGCTCCAGTTGGGGTCTGGCAATGTAATTGATTGAGTTTCCATTCCAACAAGTATGAAAAAAAAAACAAAACAATATAAAAACTGATTCTGTGTATCTAAGAAATTTATTGAGTGATAAAGGATTGCATTATGAATCTACTTAACACTATTGTTATGATCAACTTGACTTAAAGGGTATCAGAGCAAGTGACTTTCTCAAAATCTGTCACTATCTTAGTACTCCTATCAATAGTCTCCACTTAGTCCTGATCCTTTCTAAAAATGCAATGCTCAGCAACAAACAGTGCTCCAAAAGTGGTATGACCTGCACACAGCACAATAAGAATGTCATTCCCCCTTACATGGACATTATACCAAGACAAAAAAGCATTTGTTGAGATACTATTTTGTGCCAAGCACTGTGCTAGATGCTGTGTATACAAAGAAAGGTAAAAATACTCACTGCCCTCAAGAAGTTTACAATCCAATAGGGGATAATATTTTAAACAATGTAAAAACAAGATAGATAGATGTAGATAGACATCACATTAGATATACATCTCTTTTTATGTATGTATATATATATATGTGTGTGTGTGTGTGTGTTTATGTATATGAAAATTGGACATTATGTCAGATGTAAGCCACTAGCATTAAGACAACTCAGGAAAGCCCTCCTTTGTGAAGGTGGGGTTTGATCTGGGACTATTATATAATCATAAATATAAGTTTGGAATTCCATTTTCATAGTGGATGGTTGGATAGTCTAGAATCAAGAAATACTTGTAACAGGGAGAACAACCATCAGACTATTGCTAAAATCCAGATATGAGATGATGAGGATCTGCACCAGGTGGGTGGCTGCATCACAGGAGAGAAGGAGGCACATACAGCAAATGTAACAAAGATGGAAATCACAGAACTTGATAACATATTTCATATGGACAGTGAGAATGAGGACACAAGGATGGCCCCCAGGTTGTGAGTCTGGGTGACTAGGAGAATGGTGGTGCTCTAGACAGTAATTGAAAAATTAAGAAGAAGGAAAAGATTGTGACTAAAGATCATGAGTTCAGTTTTAGCTATGCTGAGTTAACATGTGTATGGTATATCCAGTACTAGAAACAAAATAGGCAGTTGGAGATACAGCAAAGGAGACAGAGAAAGATTTAAAAAAAAAATAAGAATAGACCCAGGAGTGAGCAGTGTTATGAGAATTTAGAGAGAAGAGAATATAAAGGAGAAGAGAGTGACCAGCAGGATAAAAGGCTCTACAGAGGTCAAAAAAGGATAAGGTTGAAGAAAAGTCCACAGATTTTTCAATTAGGAGATAACTGGTAAGTTTCAAGAGGAAAATCACTTGAATGATGAGATTGGAAACAAGTTTGCAGAGAGTTAAGAAGAGAATAACCAGAAAGGAAGTAGAGGCACCTATCATAGACTGTCTTCTCAAGGAAAATGCCTTCTTTGGCAAAAGGTAGGGAAAATGTAGTTCAGTAGCTAGTAAGGAAGAATGGATAAATTAATGGGCTTTTGAAGATGGGGGAGATATTAGCATGTTTACAGACACAGCCATTAGATGCAGGAAAAATATTAAAGTTAAATGAGAACAGACATGATAGAGAAGGCAATATGCTAGAGAAAATGGGATAGAATAGGATGACTTGTACACATGGAGGGGTTTGTTTTGAAAAGAAGAGTGACACTTCATTTGATACAGGAGTGAAGGACAGCAGTGGAAGACTTCTAATTGGTGTGAGATGAAAAGAAAGGGAAAAGGGGGAATTCTTCACAAGTGGTAGAGTAGATAGAGCACTAGCCTGGAATCAGAAGGACCTGATTTAAAATCCTGCCACACAGCCTGGGTGACCCTAATCAAATAACATAGCATCCCTCAACCTCTCTTTCCTCAACAGTAAAAAGGGATGATGAGAACACATACCTCACAGGACTATACTGAGCTCAAAGGAGATAACATATGCAAAGTGCATCCCAATCCCAGCTATTTTCAGTGAAATATGAAACAAGATTCTTGGCTGAGAGGTTATGATAAAGAGGAACGATGGAAAGTTTGAGTGTGCTTATAAACATTTGGGACATCTTGTGAAGTGAGTGGAATAATGATTGATTAGAGAGGTCTTAAAAAAATTACCTTACCACAATGAGGATTCAGTTGACATATTACACAAGTATGTAGGGGACCCAGTCAGCTTGACATCATGATTTTCTCCAGATTCATTGAGCAGTATGTGAATAGGAATAACAACAGCAGATGGTGAGAGTCATCCAGGGCTGAGACTTGGAAGGGCAAATTGGGCAGTAGCATAGGAGGGAAACAGACTTGATAAAAATAATAGAGTTGAATTTGTTTCCCAAGGAGTTAAGGTGGGGAAGGAGTAATAGTGTAGTTAGTGCAAGGGTGATCGCCTGGGAAAGAACTAAGGATGAAGTGATTGAAATCCAAAATGAGGATGAAGATCAGGTTTAGGAGTCATAAGGCAGAGGGAAACATTGGATGCTAGAATAATATTATAAGATAAGGTTATTATAGAGTGCATAGGCATCAAAGTGGAAAACAGAAGTGATAGTAACACTAAGGGTATGGTCATCTCTGTGTGTAGCTGAGCTAAGGTAGAGAAGTAGGTCATTGGAAATGAGTAAGCTGATGCAATGGAACATGAGCCCCTTGAGGTCAGAATCTCCTTCACTTTATCCCCTTTTCTGAGTATTGTACTTTCAATATAGCAGGTAGTTAACAAATGGATGTTGTATTGAATTAAATTGAATGAATTTAGGGAAATATTGGATTTCTTTTTCAATTGAATTGTTGCCTATCCACTCCTCCCCATTTTAGACATGAACAGTTGATATTTTTTTAATCAACTGTATAGCTGTTATTGACTCCATCATTTTCCATGTTAGTAATCTCTGCTGGTTTGGTATTATCTAAATATTCATTAAGAATTTAATCTCTGCCTTTATAGAAAACACTGATAGATGGTATAAAATAGCACAAGACCAAACACAGATTCCTGGAACCCTCCATGAGAAACCTCTTTCTGATATGACAGTGATCCATGTATGGCTACTCTTTGGTCCAAACTTTCAGTTAGTTCCCAATCCAACTTACTGCACTAATGATATTTCACACTTCTCAAACATTTTACAGTAGCCCTATATGAGTATGAGGATTCTACAAGTGAAAGTGAGTATATAAAACATTACTAACGAAGGTAATTCTTGTAAAGATCCAGAATTGGGGAAAACAAAACAAAACAAATAAACAAAAAAGAAACACTATGGTAGCTCCAACCAATCTGGAGAGGTTTTTAGCTCAGGTCAATGATAAATTGTGCATCTATAGTATGAGGACAAATTTGTCTCATTTTCAGAAGCCCAGCATCAATTGTGCTTCAAGGCAATAGTTGGCTTTTCGTTGTTATTTTATTTTGTTTTGTTTTTGTCAGCCATGACAGCTCTTAACATTTATCTACAAAGTTTTAGAAGTCTTATGATTGGCATCTAGGAAGGAAATCCTCACATGAAGAAACTCTTTGACCTTGAATATTGGTATAGAGTTCTCTTTATTTTATTTTTACAGAATTTGGAGACCAGGACCAAAGTTGCCTCATAAAAATAATTGGCAAAGCTGTGATCTTTCTCTCTTAAAAACAAATAAACAAACAAACAAAAAACTATTTAGGATGCAAAAGGATTATCTTTTGTTTAAATGTTGGATATGATTCATTTGGGAATCCATCTAGTTCTGGGGTTAAAAATTTCTGTTTTGTTTGTTAATGTGACTCTAATGAGCTATCCTACTTTTCTTTGTAATGTTGATTTATTTGTACTACCTATTTCATCTTTTGAGTATTATTTATATTTTAAATAATATAGTCACTCAAATTTTTACATTCTTAGTTTTGTTTTCCTATAACTTATATTTCATAATTTCTTTAATTTTCCCTGTTACTTGGGATTTCCCCCTTTTCATTTTTATTTTAGTGATATATTTTTACAGTTCCTCTTTGATTAAATTTTACTTATCATTTATCAAGTTCATCATTTCTAACTAGTTCACATTGTGTCTATATATGACTTCATTTCACAAAGTCATAGAATTTCCAAGTTGGAAGCAGCCTGAAAGGATATCTATTGTAATTTTTGCCTCTCTCCAAGCTTCCATAGTATAGCATCCCTGAGAGGTAGTCATTCAGCCTTGTTTGAAAACCTCTGATGAGGTGAATCCTGTGACTTCCTGGACTGGTCCATTGGAATCTTACACAAATCAATATTAGAACCTGCTTTCCCTCTCTCATGTCTCCCACTCCCTGCATCCTGCATGTAGACTTCAAACCTGGATCTGTCTCTTTGTAGTTTCCATCCCGTGCATTAGCTCTGTCTTGGGAAACAAAGAAAAACAATTCTAATTGATTGCATTTTGTTTCAATTGTATTATTTCATCCTTTAATTCTGTTGATTTCCTGTTTTACACTTGGTTGTAATGTTTTGATTTGTTGATTTTCTAAAAGTGTATCTGCTAACTGATCTCATTAATCTTTTCTATTTCCCTCTTGTTATTATGAGCATTCAGGGGTATAAATTTGTCTCTGAGAACTGCTTTGTCTGCATATCATTAATTTTGATAGGATAGGCAGGAAAGCTAACATTACCTTTATCTTGGTCTAATAAAGAAAATAGTATGGAGTCTTTAACTCCTGATTTTCTCTTTATTAGAAGAAAATTAACACAAATTTAAACATTTAATATAAATTTAAAAACATTGTGATGTCTAGGTAAAATGCTACCTTTTCCACCGAGCCTCCCCTGATCCCCATCAGAGCACACATGATATTTTGTTGTAAACCTCTTTACTGTGCTCACCATACATTAACTCATTTGACAGGTCCCTATACATGTGTTTGGCCCCTCCACTGCAGTATAAGATCACAGAATCAGATGCTTTTGAAATTTTTTAAACCATATTTATAGCATTCCCCTTATTGATCGACACAAATCCATATTTAACCCTAATAACACCATAACAAAGGAAATGAGGCTAGACTAGTATGATTTTTTTTCATTTTAAAGCCATACTAGTTTTATCATCATTACTTCCTTTTCCAAATGTTCAATAACTATCTTTTAAATAACACATTTAAGAATTTTAATATGTTTTAAGTGAAGTTTATCAAAGTCAGACTTCATAAGGGCACATAATATTACATCCAATTTTGGAATCACTACCTGCTTACCAACTTTTCTTCTAATATCACAGTGTTCCACATAATTGTTGAATTGAAATGAATTGTGCCAGGAGAATAATATTTTATTGCTGGTACTCCTTTCTATTATGAATAAATGTAGCTTTTCAAAGGAAATAAGAAAAAGAAAAAAAAACCTTAACTTTAATACTTAGTTCTCTTAAATATTATAAATATATATATATATTTTTCCATTTTGAGTTATAAAACTTCTTCCCTTTCTGTTCCTCCTTCACACATTGAGAAGGTAAACAATATGGTACCAATTATATATGTGAAATCAGGCAAAACATATTTACACATTAGCCTTGTTAACCAAAAAAAGGAAAAAAAATCAAGAAAATTTTTAAAAAATTATATTTCAATTTATACTCAGAATTCATCAGTTCTCTCTCTGGAGATAGATAACATTTTTCACCATGAGTTCTTTCAAATTGTCTTGAATCATTGTATTGATCAGAGTACCTAAGTCTTTTATAGTTGATTATCCATGCAATATTTCTGTTACTGTGTACAGAAATTTACTGGTTCTGCTCACTTCACTCTACATCGATTCATATAAATGTTCCCAGGCTTTTCTGAAACTATTCTGCTCATCATTTCTAATAGAATAATAGCATTCCATCATAATCATATACTACAACTTGTTCAGCCATTTCCCCAATCATTTCAGTTGTATCCAACCCTTCATGTCCTCATTTGGGGCTTTCTTGGCAAAGATACTGTAGCAGTTTGTCATTTTCTTCTCCAGCTCATTTTATAGATGAAAAACTTCGGCCAACAGGGTAAAGTGACTTGTCCAGGGTCACATTGCTGGTAAGTGCCTGAGGCTGGATTTGAACTCAGGTCTTCTTGACTCCAGGATTAGCACTCTATCCCATTGGGACACCTAACTGCCCTGTGAGGTGGTACCTCAGAGTTGTTTTAATTCATATTTCTCTAATCAATAGTGATCTTGAACATTTGTTTCACATGATTTAGATAGCTTTGATTTTTTCTTCTTCTGAATACTAATTATTCATATCCTTTGATAATTTATCAATTTAGAAATGGATAGTTAGATTTTTTTCAACAACCTTTTTTTTAAAGCATGCAGGCAACAGTTTTTATAGTAATTTTTTCAACATTCTATATCAATGTGATGACTGGTGGAATTCAGTTAAGGAATGGAACGGTTTTCTTTTATCATTCATTTATTTATACATAACTTTTGCATCAATCCATTCATTAGTTCTTTTATGTGTTTTTTCCCTTATTCCTTCATTGGAAAGTCCAGGCAAATGGGTAAACTATGACCCGATATAATAGAGTCTGCAATGACATTTGTATTTGCCAATCAATCAATCAATCAATCATCAACTATTTACCAGGTACCTACTATGTGCTATGCACTAGGGATATAAAGACAGCAATGAAGCGGCTTCTGCCTCGGACAATTTACATTTTGTAATGAAGACAATATGCAAAGTTGTACTTTAAAAAAAAAAAGGTAAGTTTTGAAGGCTCGGAAGTTGCATATTCCTTTCAGTGGTTAGTGACTGTTGTTCTTTCATTTCAGTCATGTCTGATGCTTCGTGATCTCAATTGGGTTTTTCTTGGCAAAAATACTGGAATGGTTTGTCACTTCCTTTTACAGCTCATTTTACAGATGAGGAAACTGAGGTACACAGGGTTAAGGGACTTGTCCAGGGTCACACAGTAAGTGTCTGAGATCAGCTTTGAACTCAGGTGTTCCTGACTCCATGTCTGATGCTCTATCCACTGTGACACCTAGCTGCTCCACAGTGGCTAGCACAGACTGTCAAATAAATTTTTATGTAATTTTCCTGACCCAATGCCCCCAAAAATACTCCAAAGAGAAAGATGAGAAAGATTCTTGATGCAAGTGATGGGGTCATTTTTGTCTTTGTATCACCAGCTCTTATCATATGCCTGTCTCCAAGTAGGCACTTAACGCGTGTGTGATGATGGTTGACAATATCATCCCACTAGTCAGTAACACCAGTGATTCCCTAGCTCCCCCTGAATCAAATGGGAAATCCTGTATTTGTAATCATAACCTGGTCTTCTATACTTCCACTCTTCTCATACTTTAACAGCCCCCAGGAACTTTATGATCTAGTGAAACTAGCCTTGCTCTTGGTCCCACAAGAAATTCTGTGTCCCAGTTCCAGGCTGTCCCTGAAGCTGACAATTCTTCTTGTTTTCATCTCTACCTCCCAGATTCCCTGGATTTCTTCAAGTATCAACAAAGATCTGACCTTTCCTAGTAAACTTTTCCTTAATACTAGCACTTTCCCTCTGTGGATTATTTCCAGTTTATCCTCTGTATACTTATTTGTACACAGTTTTTTGGGGTGTGTGTGTGTGTGTGTGTGTGTGTGTGTGTATTCTCTCCGCTATTAGACTATGAGCTCCTTGAGGTCAGTAACTATGTATTTGCCTTTATCTGTATCCCTGAAAATTGTTCAGTGTCTGACATAGAGTAGGCGTTTTAAAATGCTTCTGACTAAGGCTTATTGATTGCAAGCATGATTGTTGCGTTTTATAGATGAGAAAAATTTACTTTAATATGGGAATCATTTGGACAATTACATGAGTCATGAGAGGCAGGATAGCCTGGTGGATAGAGGCTAATGTTAGATTTATGAAGCTCTGGGTTTAAGTCCTATCTCTTACAGGTTTTTTTTTTCTTTGAAAATGTTCAAGTTACTTAACCTATTAGTTAACAAGAATAATTTATAATAATCGAGTTACAGATAAGATATTGACCTTCATTAGGAGAGGCAGTAAAGCTAGTTTATTTGGCTGGTTGGTGGTCAAGTACATATTGTTATTTCTGGCTGTGTTTTAACATATTTGAAATCTTATAGAACACAAGATACTTAAGATTGCTGAATTTTTGTCATGGTGGAAACGAGATCACTGGAATGGAGAAAGAAAATCATTCATCTCCTTGATGTTTCCTGGAGTCTTCATTTTTTCCTGATCATTAGTTCTCCTATCCAAGTACATCCTTGACATGCATGCCCTTGTCTTTCCTGTCAATGTCCATCTTACCCAGATCAAATTTTACCTGCTCAATGAAGTTTGCATGACCATCTAAACTAGAAAGTGATCCCTGCCTTCTTTCAAGTTTTTTATCATATGGCATGATTCCAAAATCCTTTTACTATCTTGAGGTACTTTCCTCTGCACATATTCCACCTGATCCCTTTCCTTTCTAAAATTTGGTGCCAAGAAATAAAAATAATTTTCCAGAGATAATCTGACAAGGGCAGGATATGATGCGACTGTAATTATACAGTACTCTGGAGGAAGCCTGTGGAAAGCCCTATCCTTCTTCTGGAATTGAAGGAAGCTATGTTTCACTTTTCCATCGAGATATGGTATTTCAATGACATAGGAACAAATAACATGGAAAAAACCTTCATTTTGCTGGAATGGATCGTCTAGAAAAGTCTCAGGGCAGCTAGGTGGTACAGTGGACTGAAAGGCCTGGAGTCAGGAAGACCTGAGTTCAAATCTGACCTTACACACTTACTAGCTGTGTGGGCAAGCCATTTAGACCTCTTTCCCTCAACTTCCTCATCTATAAAATGGGCTAGAGAAGGAAATGACAAGTCACTCAAATGTTTTTACTAAGAAAATTCCCAATGAGGTCACGAAGAGTTGGATGTGACCGAGCAACTAAACAGCAACCGAAGAGACATCTGTTTCTTTTGGGGCCTTTTTTGAAATGGCTGGAACTGGATGAAACCCGAAGTGAGCATAAAGAATGTTTATCTTTGTGGTCAAAAAT
This sequence comes from Vombatus ursinus, assembly GCF_900497805.2. Classification (NCBI taxonomy): domain Eukaryota; kingdom Metazoa; phylum Chordata; class Mammalia; order Diprotodontia; family Vombatidae; genus Vombatus; species Vombatus ursinus. The sequence continues at coordinate 8,961,911 of NW_020954615.1, read as the reverse complement.
CACAGTTGGAAAGGAACTATTTCGATGTAGACCTCTATATCATATTTCTATATCACACACACTCACACACACACACACACACACACACACATATGTATAGGTATATATGAGTATATCAAGTCTATCTGTCTGTCTGTCTACCTATCTCTATTTACAGTATTGAATTGCCAAACTAAGGAATTTACATAAAGGTAATGGATAGAATAGTGGACTTGAAATCAGGAATGCCTTGATTTAAATCCTGCCCCAGATTATTGACTCATTTTGTGAATCAGGGCAATTCTCTTAATTTCTGTGAGATAAGCTTATAAGTATGCAGGATGTGTATATACACGTATGTATAACATTGTGGGAAATTTATTGCTTTTTTTAACCTAACCCTGTGTGGCTGAGAAATCAGACCTGTTCCTTAAACACTAGATTTGTTTAATGCTTAACTAAGGACCTTGGTTATAGTGACAAGAAACCCAGTCAGATCTGAAGACTGATGAAAAGAAGGTGAGAAGTTTTCTTCTATTATAGATTTCAAAAAAACATGTTTCTTATATGGAAACTGCCTCTGTGCTGCCCAATCAGCTATTGTTTCCTTGTTCCTTTTTTAAAAATTCTTTATATGTAATTTATAGATGCCTACGGGGAGGGGACCACTTTTTTTTGGCTTTCCTGTCTACTGGATGACTTAATAAACTTCTTTCTAAATTGTTTCATGTCTTGGTTTTGTTCTCAATCAACAATATATGTGTATGTGTGTATAATATATAAAAACATATAATGTTACATATAACATAAGTATGCACATATTCCACGTGTATATGTACATGTATTTATAACATTCATGTATATACGTAACCATATGCATATACCTATATGTATGTATATATAAATATAAACACATATATGTATATGTGTGTGTATCCACATCTGAGTGTGTATTTGTATAAAACAAATATCAGAGGAATTGAGAGTTGCCCAGATTCCCAAAGTCAGTAAGTAAGCTGAAACAGGATTTAAATCAAAGTCTTCTTGTCTACAAGTCCACTATTTTATTCATTATATTGCTCAGCTTGGCAATTAAATACCCACAATCTGGCATGGATTGGATTTTCTAGACTTTTTTTTTTTAATATTACTCCCTTTCATAAATCTACCTTCAGCTAATCTAGTATAATGGGGACCTTGGCTTTCTATTCATTACTTTCATGTCTTTGCAAGGGGTATATGCACTTTCTGTAATGCATTTCTCCTTTTCTTTTTGAGCCTAGGATCATTAGCTTCTTTCAGATTTTGCCTCATATACCAGTTGCTATACAATTCTACTCTCCTCATGGTTTTTGGTTCTCCTTCTCTCTAAATGCCCCTTCCCTCTTCCTTTTATTTTTCATTTACTTAGCTATGCATTTTATACATACATACATACATGCACATATACCTAAAAATACACACATATATACATAGATATACATACACACATACACACATATATATGTATGTATGTATATATATATATATCCTGTCCCCCAGGAAAAGGTGAGCTTCTTGAGAACTTGAGAATAAGGATTGTTTTTACCAATTTGGACTTTGTATCCCCCAAAGCTGGTTGTTTCGCAAATAATAGACAAAAAAATGTTTGGTCACTGGAGCAGAATTGAATTAAGGAGACCTAAATGAAAACTATGTTGACCCCTGCAGGAAGTAGCTGTTACATATAGTTTAGCATGTATCAGGTGCTGCCACATTTATAAAAGATGGTTGTGGTTGGTTCTTGAGAAACAGCTCAATGATTAGTTGTTGAATTGTATATGGATAACACTGGTGAATTTTGAACTCTTTGAGGGTTAGGTGCAGTTTTCAGAGGTAGAAGAGGACATCTGTTATGAACGATACCTATTCAGAAGAACAGAGAAATTGACTGGGGAAAAGTATGCCCCCCAAAAAAAAAAACCAACCCTCATCGTGATGCTTTCCCTCCCCTCCCCACATATGCCATTTACTCAGGCATTTTATACACCCAAAAGGGATCAAACCATGGTAAATATGTCTAAAATCTTTACTCCTATAAAAAAGATTTCTTTTTTTTTCTTTTTTCTTTAAATAACTGTGTATTTTCTTTTTTGGAAACTGAAATTTACACACTACAGCCTTCTTCAATCTGGAGAACATTTCTTATTAGCAGGTGAATGGTCACAGTCTTTTTTATGGAGCTGAAACAGGAGTTGCTTAGGGCATGCTTTTTAGAATAAGGGAGCTATTTCATCATCTACCCCATCTCCTTCTTAGAATGTTAAAAGAACACATAATGGAGATCCGTGTAAATGCTTCAAAGCCAGCTCCTGTTCTTGCCTGGTTTCTGCAAGACTCTGAAATTAAGCTAAGCACAATTTGCTGGAAGTGTTGGCATGGAAAATAATCCATGTTGGAGAGGAGTGTGAATGGAAATGGGATGGAAGCAAAAGTAATAATAATGAAACAAAATTTGATAGCACTTTAAGTTTTTCAAATCAATTTACAGTCATTATTACTGAAATCTTCTATGGTAGGTCCAACAAGAAATTTTATCACCATTTTGCTAATAATGAAACTGAAGAAAAATAGACTGATCTATCTATCTTTGTAATACATGCTCTTAAGTCACTCTCTCAGATACCATTAGAACAGATGAGTCGGATCTAGGAGAGGTCATTTAACACCTCCCCTCAGGACTCTAATATTAAATTAAGAGAGTGAGGGAGGGGTTTTTAAATTCTCTAGCTCATAAACTCCCACACTGTGCTTCTCCATGTGATTTTAAGCTGATACCAAAAAAAAAAAAAAAACAATATGACTCAAGCACCTAAAGTGGCATAGTAATAATATACGATATAAAATATCCCTTCAAAAACCTGGGACACATTCTCTTACCAGCAAAAACTCATGAGACCATGGGCTCAGGCATACAGAAATATAGCTCCCCAAAAAATACAGCAACTTACAGCTCTTTTCTAGAAGATTTGATTTTTTTTAATACCTTTTGGGAGCTACTCATGGACACCTTAACATGGTGTTACTTTCTTCTTGGGTCCTTGTACAGTTCTGAAGCTTCATTTCCTCTCCTCCCCACAACCCCCTCTCTGTATGTGTATGTATATGTGTATGTGTGTGTGTGTGTATATATGTATATATAATATATATATAAAACATATATGTATGTAACACATATATACACATAAATATGTGTACATATACATTTATACACTATATATGTATGTGGATGTGAATATTATGAATGCATACATGTATCTATGTCCATATATGTGTATGTATGCATATATGTACATGTATGCTAACCTAGCCAATCATAAAAATACTGGTTTTTAATTTAACTAGCTTGTTATAGTATAGAAAACCCATGTTTTCACGTACAGTAATTGATTGTATTGCATTCATTCATTGATTAAACAATGATGTTCTCTTGTGCTAAAGGTCAGAGGGCTAGAATATCTTGTTAATTAAATATGAAAGTAGCTATATTGATTGAATTATTGAGACACTCAGATACTTTTGGAGTATATTAATAGTATCTAAAAGTATTTCTGTATAGTCTTTATCATTTTTCCTTCTTCATAAAACTGTCCAATCAATCTGTCAACACCCTTAAAACTCTGTTACCTTTAGCATGGATTTTCCTCATGCAAGTTCAATCTGATTCATCTGTTTTCCCATTTTTGTTCTTCATGTCATCTCTACCTCTTCTATAATTACATCAAGTATTATAATAATAAAGTCAAAGTGTGGAAATTTCAAAGACCTTGATGTTCAAAAGACTTTGACAAAATCCATTCATCAAGGACCCCCTCCTCTATTCCAATCAGTATTAGTCAATTTGATATGATAGAGGTGGTATTATGAATTCTGTATATTTGACCCCAGAGAGCTGCAGACGGTAAGATCACTTGTATAATCATAGGAGGCTAGCTAAGCCTTGTTTTTTCTCGTCATGGTAACCAAGCCCAATGTGGCAGAGATGACTCAGTTACAAGGAAAGTCCCCTACCCTTCGCACCATTATCTCTTATTCAACATGATCTGGTGCCCATCTTATGACCATTTAGTCAGTGAGGATATCTCTTGCTTCACCCAACCAGTGACTCTATTGATATATTGTTTTACTTAGTTTGGCCTACATGTCATATGTCAACCGATGATATTACCCTGTATCTGGTATACCTGTTGTTGAATATCTACATATTGAACCCTTTAAAAATAGGGCCCTGGAAGGAGGGGGCATCTCAGATCATGAGGAAATTCTGAGGGCCACTTCATCATATGGGACCATGGATGCTTTAATAAAGTTCCTTTGGCTCATAGCTCTGCCTCAGTTTCTCTTATTGTAGGTTGGATAATTTTTATCCCTACAGTTTATTATTATTTTTTTCAGATCTTTTCCTCCTAACTTTCATTCATTTATTTCTCTTCATTTTAAGTCCCACAAGGAAGAGTTCACTTAGTTGAGTCTCTAGTCAAGCATTTTTTTAAACTACTTTTACTTCTAATATTTTGCTTTCCATGATGAAAGCATTAAAAGGGAATAGTCAGATTTTCAGATGTGATATTGCACCATAGACATATTGCTATCACAGAATCTACTAAAATATGTAGAAAATACAAAATGCAACTGATTATTATTGACCATGAGAAATATTTGATTCAGTCAAACAAAATGTTATCTAAAAGTATCTTTTCCCACAAGTTTCCTTCCATTTTGATATAAAAATGATGTATTTCCTTGAAAGATATAACAAGAGAGATAACCTTATTCAATGACCCTCTAAATATTAATATAAAAATGAAGACTAAATCTGGGAGACAAGCTAATCAGACATGGCCATCAGCTTTTAAAAAACATATTTAATTTTAATTTATGGAATAAAACAAATATTTCCATAAGATAGTATAGTTAAAAAAAAAGTTTGCACATTAACCTGTAAATCTATTATGTACAACTTGCTTTTCCTTTTAGATATGTAATAAAATTATCATATAAATTTCTCTTTTGTGTGTTTAAAAATGAAAAAAAAGTTGATATATAAAAGGGCAAAATTTGAATTGGCTTTGAAAGCACTATTGTATATTCCTGTTGCTATGACATCTAGCACCTAGGACAGATGCTTAACAAAATAACAACAGCATTTATATAGTATAGTGTACCAGGCACTGGGTGAATCACTTTACAAATATAATCTTATTTGATCCTCACGACAAACCTGGAAGCTAGGTGCTATTGAATTTGTTGCATCTATCCCATATTTCTCCTATTGCAGATGAGGAGAATGTTCAGATATAGAAGAGTTCATTGACTTGCCCCAAAGTCCACAGAATTTCAGTGATTAAAGACCAAGGCTAGCTCAGAATTGTAGGACAAAGAACTAGAAGTTACTTTAAAGATAAATCACTTATTAGAACCTGTTCTTATAAAGTTGAGGAAACTGATGTCCAGAGAAATGAATTAATTTGCCCAAAGTTGTAAGGACATGAACAATGTAAACATTGGAACATATCTGGAAGCTTACTAAATTGAAAAGGTATTAATTTTTCTTCAGGCATTTCTTTTTTACAAAATTGGAATATCAATAGTAAAGATTCCCACAATCATTGCAGAATAATCCATGTTATTTGAGGTAAACAGTCCCTGTAGAGGGTTTCCATTGATTTTACTTTGATCACCAGCCCCAGAAGTTGAGAGAGATCTCATTCTTTTAAACAAAATAATAGATGGTAAAGGGCACAAAAAAGAAATCTAGACATATCCTGGACCTAATTCTGTCCAGCAAGGATGCCCAGTGAAGGGGAAAAAAAAGACAAGGAACTTTTTAGAGTAAGTATTTTAATAATTTTAGAATTCAGGGGAGTAAGGAGATAGATGCAGCTATGTGATAGTGATTAGTTCATGTCCTCTCTATGCTACATGCTAGCAGAATGACCAGGGAAAGTCATTTTACCCTGCAGTTCCCTCAGGTGAATTCCTAAGTCTAAAAGTTACAGGTGTTTCCCATCTATATCAGCAAAGATTGATTACACACCAGGAATTCCTCACACTATGAACTAACCAGTACAGACCTTAGCTGCACCCCCCCCCCCCAAAAAAAGGAAAAGCCTGGGCAGAATCAGTTCTGTAACAGAATGGGGCCAATAAAATGGTGATAGTTCCAAACAGAATGCAGAATAAAGTGTGATATGTGAGGTTTTATCTGAGAAAAGGTAAGAGACTGATGGTGAAGAGGGCAATGGCTACAGTCTTTTATTTCTCTTAACGTCTTTTGTTTTTAATATCACCTTTAACACTTTTACTGGGAAGGTGAGGATGATCATAAGCACATGAGATGTTCACACTGTCTTCTAACACCTTTCTCTTTCTTATTAAACTACCTTCATTCTGGGTGACCATTTTACATTGGTGTTAATAGAGATGGTAATCATGATTTTAACATTACTGAAACTCAATATCATAGACAGAGAATTTAGGTAGCAAGATTGACAGATAGTAGATAAATAAAACCATAGAAAGATGAATAGATGACAGAGAGAGAGACAGACAGAGACAGAGACAGAAAGACAGAGACAGAGAGACAAACAGAGAGAGACAGAGACAGAGAGACAGAGAAAGAGAGAAAGAGAAAGAGAGAGAGAGAGAAAGAGAGAGAGAGAGAGAGAGAGAGAGAGAGAGAGAGTGTTAAGGGACTAGGGATGTTCTTCCTGGAGAGAGAAAAATAAAATAATAATTACAGGATGGGAAGGAAGGGAGATTATGAATATATTCAAACATGAAAAGATTCTTGCTGAAGACAAAATATATTTCCACTGAGTAGTTTCAGAAGACAGAACTGAGACCAGTTTTTAATAGGAATCCTGTTACCTCAGGAACAATCAACTGAAGATTGGTAGCCCCAAGCGGTTGATAAGATGGCACAGTTGTAGTTGTAGTTCTTCCAACAGTAAAGTCCCTGATGACTATGTTCCCAGGGAAAGACAATAGAAAGCCAGAAAACCAGGATGAGAGCTCCATTAGGACAGGGACCTGGAAAATAGTTGAGGATTTCTAGTGTTAGAAAGCAACATGCCAACCAGATGCTAGCATCTGGTACAAAGTGCTGGCTGTCCCTCCTTAATTTTGATTCTGACTGCTCACAACAGATAGGAATAATAGGCAGTGCTGATTTCAGCTTAATATGAGAATTTGCTATCAATTGAGGAGCTACATAAGGCAATGGAAACAGGCTGGGTTTGGAGTCCAAGGCCTTGGGTTTGATTTGTGGGTCTCCCACTTGCTAGCTTTTTGATCTTAGGTTCAAATCACTCAGCTCTCTGGGCCCTAGATTCCTCAGAAAAATAAAGGAGTTGAACAAGATGAACTCAGAAGTTCCTTTCTTCTACAATCTATGAACCTATCAATTATAGTAACATGAAAATTGGATGAACTACTTTGTTGGTAGTTTCCAGATACTCAGTATTCAAATGTAGAGTGAATACCAACCATTCAGGCATCATGTCAGAGGAGATTATGGGTAGGTAGGGGTTAGAGTATGACATGTGGTACAGCAGAAAAATCCTTAGACCTAAAAATAAAGAACTTAGTTTGTATCCTGAGCTTTGAAACATAGTAACTTAGACAAGTAACTTTGACAGCTAGGTGGTAAAAGTGGCTAGAGTGTGGTATGGCACCTGGAGTCAGTAAAGCCAGAGTTCAAATCCTATCTTGGACACTTACCAGCTGTGTGACCACAAACAAATCACTTAACCTCTGTCTGCCTCAGTTTCCTCAACTGTGAAATGGGTATAATCAGAGTATCTACTTTTCAGGTTTGTTAGGATCAAATTAGATATTTGTAATTCTCTTTGCCATCCTTAAAGTGTTATATAAATGCTGCTTATTGTTTATATTAGTCACCTCTCCAGAGGTCAGTGACCTCAAAGGAGATGGTTGGAATAAGTGACCTCTGGGGTCGCTTCCATCTCTGTAGTTTTGTGCTGGTGATACTTTAATCTTTTGAGAAATCTTTTTTCTTTTCTTTTTTTCTCCAACTCTTTGTATCATTCTATAAATAAAATGAGTGAGTCTTGGGGTGCCATGTATAAAAGTAAGGGATGAGGTCCTGGTGATCAAAAGCTCAAGGTGAGTTTACTAGCTAAGAGAATAAAAGCTATTCTAAGGCAGAAGGGACCTGAGAGGTCACTGAGTCCAGCATCTTCATTTTATGGTTGGAGAAGCAGAGACAGAGAAGGTTAACTAATTTGTCCAGGTTCACAAAGCCATTTTGTATACGAGGCAGGATTTGATCCCAAGTCTTCTGAACTCAAGTCCAGTGTTATACACAACACAACATGGTGCTTTCAAAGGAAGGAAATCAGGGAAAGAAAATGAGGAAATAACAGAAAAAGCTATTATGTGCAACCACCAATTTTATTAGGAAACACACATAGCTTTGTGAGAAATGCTAACAGTTTGGTTCCCACAGAATTGATAAGAAAACAGGACAGGGGGAGATTGGTTTATTGGTTTATTGGTTTACACAAATATGTAAATAGGGCAGAGGGAGATTGGTTTATTGGTTTATATAAATATGTAAATATGGCGGAGGGAGACTGTTTTATTGGTTTACTGGCTTACACAAATATGTAAACAAGATGAGGGGAAGATTGGTTTTCACAGACTCTATAGAAACAATAGATATTGCATTGCAAACACAGATGTTAAATGGGACGTGCAGGAATGTTGGGACAATGTGGGGGTGAAAGCCAAGTAATCCTATATAACCACTTGCTCTGCTCCTATATAGGTGTGTGATTCCCTTGAGGGAACACACCCAATTCTCGTGAGAATTGCTAATAGAGGCATCTCTTCTCTCACTCCACAACTGTGGAAAGAACAATTTCATTACTACCCAGCTAATTCTTGTTCCCGGAATTCACTGAGCTCAGTCTGGGGCTGAATTCCGAAATGGGCCTGGGGTTTTTATAACAGTTTCATACATGGAATAGTGAACACTGATGTCACCCTTTCCTTGAATTCGTGTGTCTGACCTCTTCTAGAGCTTACTCTCGTGATCTTTTTTTTTTTTTTTAACTTTCCACTGGGCAAAACAACTTTTTAAAAATGGTCATCTTTCTCTCCTCAATTCATTGACAATTTGTTTCAGTTTTGAGAATTCACCACATCACCAATTGCCTCCATCAAGAATTTGTACATTTGTATATTAAACTCTAAACTTGCACCAGCCACAGGAACATGGCATCGACGTAAAAGAGGCTTGAAACAGATATTCATAAATTGAACCCCCTGGATGGTCTTTGGGAAATTATAAAATACTTATTAAACTAAGTAATGGCCCATGCAGTTTCCACATTAGGAAGCAGAGAATTCCAATGTAGTTTAATTGTAGATATTTTCCAAATGACCTCCCCGCCCCAAACTTATTAAAAGGCCAGCATGGTTTGGTTTTCAGGCTATTCTCTTGTTGTTCTGCCCTCTTTATTTGAATTACTATGCCACATTCTTAAGCAGAGCTTTCAACAACCATCTGATTTTAAATTTACATTCCTTCTGGGCTACTTTTATACCTTTTAGATTAAAGTAATCCCAGAAAAAGAACACAGCTAGGTCTTCTGACTTGCTTTGTTTGTTTTCAGCAATTCCTTAACTAAAAGATGCATATCTACATGAGTGATTGGTTAACAGAAGCAGCAGGGGAATGATAAGGTCATTATCCTTACACAGGACTGGAGAAGATAGCAGAGCTGTGAACAGCAACAAGGATGTCCTAGACATGAACTGCAAAATACACCCATGACAAGTAGCATGAAAGGCACCCACAAATCAATGTCTGAAGGTGAATTCACATGATTGGGGAAGAATCAGTGCCAGAACTGGAAGCAAGCAAAGGTTGGCCAAGAAGGGATGGGGAGGGAGTTCTAAAGGAAGTAAAGTATTCTAAGAGGTAGAGGTGGGAGAGAGATCATTTCAGGCATAGCACAGTGGTTAGTTCAGAGATGGTGATCCTGTGGTCTGGAGGCCACATGTGGCCCTCTAGGTCCTCAAGTATAGTTCTCTGTCTACACCCAAACTTCACAAAACAAATCACTGAATGAAAGGATTTGTTTGGTAAAACTTGGACTCAGTCAAAAGGCTGCACCCAAAGACTTAGAAGGCCACCTGTGGCCTTGCTGCAGGTTTCCCACTGCTGGGCTAGTCAGAGCCCACAGGAAGTAGTGAATTTCATCAAATGTTATGTGTTGCTGGAGGCCTTCTGCCACCTCCTAGATTTTAATGCTTTCTCTAAAAATACCTTTTATATACTCTTTATTTGTCCTGATGGCACAGAGACAGAGAGAGACAGAGATAGGGAGAGAGACAGAGAGATAGAGACAGAGACAGAGAGACAGAGACAGAGACAGAGACAGACACAGAGAGAGGAGCATACATATTAAGACATCTACCCAGACAACTAGGTAATGCAGTAAATAAAGCATTGGGCCTAGGGTCAGGAAGACTTGTGTTCAAATCCAGCTTCAAAATATATTATTTGTGTAATCTTCTGTTTATCTAATTTTCCAGAATTGTAAAAAAGAGGCTAGTGGTAGTGTCTACTTCCCAGGGTTGTTGTGAGGACGAAATAACATGATAGTCATAAAGCACTTAGCACAGTACCTAGTATACAGTAGGTGCTTAGTAATGCTTCTTTCCTTCCTTTTTCTTTCCTTTCTTTTCCTTGCCTTGCCTTCCTCCCTCCCTCACTTCTTTGCTTCCTATTGCTACAATTTTACCCTTTCCTTACATTTCTAGGGAATACTTCTATTTTGGCCTCTAGTCTAAGGTGTCTTTCCAAGTGGGCAGAAAGGACATAACAACCCCCTGATAAAATATAACTTCCTGGAAAGCAGAAGCTAGTTAATTTTTGACTTTGTGTTTCTCACACCTAGCACACACAGTGTCTGATGCGTAATGAACACTTTATCAATGTTAGTTGAATGATTAAACAATCGATGGTTCAGTTTTCGTTTTTTCCCATCGATTCCCATACGCATTGCGACTGCTGTTCCTGCTGACGACCACCACCAAAAACCACAACAAAAACAAAAATGAAGCCTAAGTGGCTGAGTTGGTGTTAGGTCCCAGGGCTCCTGCCTCCCTTTGAACGTCATTTCCACAACTTTCTCCTATCTTGTGTGTCTCGTAGTTTACTGCACTCTATGATAAAGTATCTCTTTGATGACGGGATGCTCTTCATTTGAAGTGTGCTGTGTGCCAAGAGAGCCAGCTTCCCTGTATGGGAATCTTCCCTTTGTCAATCAAGGATTTTAATGAAGAAACATTAGAGACATAATCTATGTTGGAGGAAAGCACCCAGAACACCTGCAGAAAATCTGGTAATTAATGTTTGAGAGTGGAAAATACACAACCCAAAGATACAGTTGTTGTACTTAATTAAAGCCATATGCTCAAGTCATAGCACAGTGTGGTCCTGATAACACTCAAGTTGTATCTTCAATGCTTACATAATCAAAAATTGTAAAACATAACATATTTCCATCTGAAATAGATGGTTTGGAGTTGTTTAGTTGTTTCGGTTATGTCCAACTCATCATGATCCTATTTGGAATTTTTGTTTGTTTGTTTGATTGTTTGTTTTTGGTAAGGATACTGGAGTGGTTTGCCATTTCCTTCTCCAGCTCATTTTACAGATGAGGAAACTGAGGCAAACAGATGCTCAGGGTCACACAGCTAGTAAGTGTCTGAGACTGGATTTGAAGTCAGGTCTTCCTGAGTCCAGGCCCAGCATTCTATCCACTATACCACTTAGCGGCCCTGGTGATTTGGAGAAGGCCTTTTATTTTTCATTTTGAATTCAAGAGGTATTTATCTCTTCACACTGACCTGGTAGAGGCCAGAGAAGTCATAAATGTGCTGGATGCTCACCTCTACTTCTCCTCCAGGCTACAGGAATCTACACAAAATCTTGAAAGATTTTGGAACCACACTGGAGAGAATTTGCATCCTTCCTTTCTCTGGTGAGAAAACTGAGGATCAGAGACCTTATAAAATTCTCAGCTGGGCATTTAGATTTCTCCACAAGCTGGGCCCAAACTACTAGTGTCAAATGAATAACACTGGACATGTAGAGTTTGGAGGAGAAAGACCTGAGATCTAGCTTCACTGGGGCATTTCTCTTCCTGTTCATGAACTTGTGGTCCTGGGATGGGGAAACTTCTCGATGCACTAACCAGCAAACAGACCTAGAAGGTACATGGAACCTTACAAAAATGGCCACGATAGATGTTGATTGGGAGACATGGAACATCAGACAAGAAAGAAGCTAAGAAGGACAAATTTGAGCTGCAGGCATACACTCCACTTTATATCCAAAGTAAAGGCAGATTTTAAGTTATAGCATGCTCTAATCTCAGTGTGGGTAAGCTATAGTGAGTTAGTTCCTAATGTTCCAGTACTGATTTACTGGAAGATGAGAGGTCTTGCACTGGCTGCAGAATGCCTGGAATTAGTCATCTCCTCTTGAACTGTTACTGGGACGCCAAAGGGAAAGACAGACTCCAACCTGGTTGTTTGGCTGCTTACTCTGCCTCAGAAGATTAGAACTAAGAAGTAAGTGGAATGTTATTTTCTATGACATTTCAGTCTTGTATTTTTGAATTTTACTACTCTTTTATCAAATCTAATTAAATCAACTACATCATTGAGCAAGTGACTAAACCAACATACTAGATTTAGAAAGGAATGGAAGTGAGCCAAAGAATGATAAATGATATATCATAACTTCCACATACTCAGTATAAGAGAGATGGGTAAATGACAGAGTGTTAGATGATCAGGAGTCACCTTTCCCTTTATCTTGGTTTCTAAGTAACAACATGTGTCACGTCTAAATGTTACATGCTCCTAGTAAAATTTAAGTTACTTAAAGATAGGGAATGTATGTTTTGTTGTTGTTTGTTTGTTTGTTTGTTTTGTTTTTGTCCCCCACCATTGGAAAGCCAGTGCTTACCACAGTGACTTTTTAGGGGATGGTCCTCTGATATTATCAAAATGAGTAACTCCAAATGTAGAAACTAATTCTAATGCTCCAGATCAGCAAGTTGTGCATAACTCCTTTCTCAGAAAGGTATTTGCTGAAGCACTGAGATATTAAAGAAATCACTCAGGGCCACACATTGTATGTGTGTTAGAGGCAATACTTGCACCTAGGACCTTCTGATTCCAAAGCCATTCCTTGGAATCACCTATGGCAGCACCCCCTTACACTCACATAATAGGTACTTACTAGTACTTTTAAATGCCTTTTGAATCATGGGAACATAAAGTTTTGTGACATTTGCCAATTCTCTAATCATTATCTTAGTGCCACATACATCTTGTCTGCCAGCCAAGAGTGTTCAGATAATCAGAGATTAATGCCACTGGAAAGGATCTTACATGTCCTTTTAGTATATTTAATGCATATGGGTGAAGTAAATTCTTGAGATATTAAATAACTAGCCCATGGTCACAAAGATACCTAGTGGCATTGCCAGGATCACACCAAAGCTACCAAGAACTAGTCTAATGATATTTGTCCTACAGAATCCCGGCCTGTGCATAAGGCAAAGTATGTGCTCAGTAAAGGCTCTGTATATGGAAAGGTCATCCCTTCTCTGTACAAACACAAGTAGGGAAACATTTAGGAAAACCATGGACTTTAGGGAAAGGGAATTCAGAATGTTGAAATTAGGTCATAATGCCAACAAAACTCTTTTCTTGATATCAATCAGACTGACTACCCTATAGTGTCTTGAATAGTTTCCATGCAAGTGGCTAAGAGACGAGTTCTCTCATAACTTTCGAGCTCTCCCAGATGTCTCTCATGAATCACAATTAGATTTAGCTGCCCCGGTTTCTTTGTGTTGCTGGGAGGCAGTGTCTCAGGGAGCAGGAGGGTTAAATGAAAGGGAAATATATGACTAGACTCAAAGGGAGAAGTAAGTTTCTTGTTTTCCCTCCATCTCTGTCTAGGATTAAAGAATCACAATATATGAGTCCAATGAGACCATCTGGTCCAATTGATGCCCAAATAAAAATCTGCTCTGTACGATACATAACAATTCACTTTGAAGCATTTGTTTGAGGAACTCCAACTTGGGGAACCTTTACCATCCCAAGGCAGCCTATTTTAGGATAGCTCTAATTGTTTAGAATTTTCGTTACACAATCCCAAGTTTGTCTTTTTGTTACTTCTTTTTTTCTCTGTAAATTTATTTATTTTTAGTTTTCAACATTCACTACCACAAGACTTTGAGTTCCAAATTTTCTCCCCATCTCATCCCTCCCAAACCCTAAGACAGTGTGCATTCTGAATACCCCTTCCCCTAATCCATCCTTTCTTCTATCTCATCCCCCCCTTCTCTTATCCCCTTCCTCTTCTATTTTCCTGTAGAGTAGGGTAGATTTCTATACCCCATTGCCTGTATATCTTATTTCCCAGTTGCATGTGAAAACAATTTTTAACATTTGTTTTTAAAACTTTGGGTTCCAAATTCTCTCCCTTCTTCCCTCCCCACCCACACTCATTGAGAAGGTAAGCAACTCAATACAGGTTATACATGTGTAGTCATGCAAAACACTTCCATAGTAGTCATGTGGAAAACTAACTATATTTCCCTTCATCTTAACCTGCCCCCTGTTTATTCTATTCTCTCTTTTGCCCCTGTACCTCCTCAGAGCTGTTTGCTTCTGATTACCCCTTGCCCCAGTCTGTCCTCCCCTTTATCATCCCCCCATCTCTTATCCCCTTCCCTCCTATTTTCCTGTAGGGTAAGATAGATTCCCATACCCAATTGAGTGTGTATGGCATTCCCTCCTGAAGCCATAATCCTATGAGAATAAGATTCACTCATTCCTTCTCACCTTCCCCCATCTCCCCTCCACTATAAAAGCCTTTTCTTGTTTGTTTTATGTGAGATAATTTGCCCCATTCTACCTCTCCCTTTCTCCTTTTCTTAGTATAGTACTCTCTCATCCCTTAATTTTATTCTCCAGATATCACTCCTTCACATTCAACTCACCCTGTGCCCTCTATCTATCCATTTATTTCTCTCTCTCTCTCTCTCTCTCTCTCTCTCACACACACACACACACACACACACAAGTACCCTAATACTGACAAAGTCTCATGAGTTACTAATATCATCTTTCCATGCAGGAAGGTAAACAGTTCAACCTTAATAAGTCTTGATTTCTCTTTCTTGTTTACCTCTTCATGCTTCCCTTAAGTCTTGTATTTGAAAGTCAAATTTTCTATTCAGCTTTGGTCTTTTTCATCAAGAATGCTTGAAAGTCCTCTATTTCACTGAATGACCATTTTTTTCCCCTGAAGGATTATTCTCAGTTTTGCTGGGTAGGTGATTCTTGGTTGTAATCCTATCTCCTTTGCCCTTCTAATATTATATTCCAAGCCCTGTAGTCCCTTAATGTGAAGCTGTTAAATCTTGAGTTATCCTGATTATGTTTCCACAATACTTGAATTGTTTCTTTCTGGCTGCTTGCAATATTTTTTCCTTGACCTGGGAACTCTGGAATTTGGCTCCAATATTCCTAGGAGTTTTCCTTTGGGGTTGTCTTTCAGGTGGTGATTGGTGGATTCTTTCCATTTCTATTTTGCCCTCTGGTTCTAAGATATCAGGGCAGTTTTCCTTAATAATTTCTTGAAAGATGATGTCTAGGCTCTTTTTCTGATCATGGCTTTCAGATAGTGCAACAATTTTTAAATTCTCTCTCCTGGATCTATTTTCCAGGTCAGTTGTTTTTTCAATGAGATATTTCACATTGTCTTCTATATTTTTTTTCATTCTTTTGGCTTTGTTTTATAATGTCTTGATTTCTAATAAAAGCACTAGCTTCCAATTACTCCATTCTCTCTCTCTGTTTCTGTGTGTGTGTGTGTGTGTGTGTATATACACACACATACATAAAGACACACATATATACATACACATACATATATATATACACACACACACACACCTATATATGTATGTGTATATATATATATATATACACATACATATTAGGCAATTGGGGTTAAGTGACTTGCCCAGGGTCACATCGCTAGTAAGTGTCAAGTGTTTGATCTGAGGTCAGATTTGAACTCAGGTCCTCCTGACTTCAGGACCAGTGCTCTATCCACTGTGCCACCTAGTTGTCCCTGCTCCATTTTTTTTAAGGAAGTATTTTCTTCAGTGAGTTTTTGGACTTCCTTTTCTATCTGACCAATTCTGCTTTCAAAGGCATTCTTCTCCTCATTGGCTTTTTGCACCTCTTTTGCCATTTGCGTCGGGCTATTTTTTAAGGTGTGATTTTCTTCAATATTTCTTGGATCTCCTTTAGCAAGCTATAGACTTGTTCTTCATGATTTTCTTGCATCACTCTCATTTCTCTTCCCAGTTTTTCCTCTACTTCTCTTACTTGCTTCTCAAAATCCTTTTTGAGCTCTTCCATGATCTCGGACTGATTCATATTTTTTTTTTCTTGGAGGCTTTGGATGTGGGAGCTTTGACTTCGTCGCTTTCTTCTGGTTTTATGTTTTGATCTTCTTTGTCACCAAAGAAAAATTCTATGGTCTGACATTTTTTGTACAGTTTGCTCTTGTTTCCAGTCAATTATTTGACTTTTTGTGACTTCTAACCCACTCCTGTTTCCTGGGGCCAAGAAGAACGAATCTGTTACCTCTTCCACATTATATTCCTTGTTATATTTGAAGACAGCACTGATTTGTTACCTCTAACCTTCAATGTTTTCTTCTTCAGGTTGAATGGATAAAAATGCCTAGTCCTTTTCACCAATTTTAATTTGACTTGTACTCAATCGAGGTCTTGCACTAATGTGTTTGCCTACTGAATAACTTATTAAAGTTATTCCACAAATATTATGGCCAAATTGGAATGTATAACTCTTCTTATGATATGACCAGGGTAAACAGTTCCATTGTTATTCAATGCTAAGATATTAGGCCTTTCAGTGAACCTTGAGACTTCTTTAACTCTCTCGACTGCCATACCCCACTGTTGAATCATGTTGAATGGGTTGTCTATTAAAAGCCCCATAACATTTTTGAATTATTAATTTTATTTCTTGACTCCTTTAATGGTAAATGTTTTAGCTCTCTAAATACACTTGACACATTTTAAACTTAATTTGCATTATTAACATTTTCTCTAAAACTTTCCTAAGTCTAGAAGCCAACAGAATAATACACTAAGCCAAGCATTTGCCATCAACCACCAAAACCAAACACAATATGATTGCAATGTTTCTAGCACATCCCTGTGTCTTTCCATCTTGTGCTTGTGAACATAATTTTGAAGCCACATTTAAGATATTTTATTTATTCCTATTAAATTTAATCAGATATTGGAAACCAGATTATCTGGGGGGAGGGGTGGGATCTTGAAAAGCTAGAATATGGAGTCAAAATCAAATACCATAGAATTTAATGAAGATATCAGCAACATCCAATACTAGGGCTGAAAATTTAAATTTGCAGATATAAAAATGGAGAGACTAGAGCCAATTAATGTTACATATTGATCGTAATTTCTACATTGTCAAATTACTGTATTTTATTCAGGTAAGCATGTGTTACACTACTTTCTCAAAATATCATGGCCTGGTATAAGCTGAAGTTTAATTAAAGACGTTCTAAACTACACCTTTATCTTACTGAATTTATTACAGAAAATTCCAACATGTCAATAAAACTAACTAGGAGGCTTTGGGCAAATGATTGTCTCTCTTGGCCTCATTTTCATCATGTGAAAAATGATTGCTGAGGCTCTGTTACCACTGAGGCTCTCTCCAGCAAGAAGATTCTATTATTCTAATAATTCTTTTCATGTGCAAATTTCTTTTAAATTCCAAAATGCTTTCATATCCTGAAGTCCATTTCCTCCTCAAATTGTCTCATCCTAAATGAAAAAACTGAAATTCAGAGAAAATTGACTTACCGAAGGTCACACAATTTGGGGCAGAACCTGGAACACCACAGTGCCACCGGGGAATAATTTCCATATGACATGGTTTCATCTATGTCAGTTTATTCTTCTGGGAGCTGACTTTACTGCAGATAATTTGCTTATGCTTTATGTCTATTATCTAGGCCAAAAAATAGAGGAATGGTTGGGAATATGAAAAGGAATAAAACGTGAAAAAAATTTGGGAGGTAATAAGGGCTCAGCTTGTGAAGGGATTTAAATGCTAAATAGAAAACAGGGTTTTATATAGGATCCTGGAGGTAAGGAAGCCATTAGAATTTATTGGGGGGGTGGGTGGAGGTGATAAGGTTATATCTATGCTTTAACAAAATCATTTTGCTGTTGTTCAGTCACATCCAAATATTTGTAACCCCACTTTGGGGTTTTCTTGACGAAGACACTAGAGTGTTTTGCTATTTTCTTCAGCTCATTTTGCAGATGAGGAAACTGAGGTGAACAGGGTTAATTAAGTGACTTGCCCAGGATTGCACAGCTAACAAGTGTGAGGTCAGATTTGAACTCGTTAATGTATTTTACTGATTCCAAGCCCAGTGCTTTATCAACTGTGCCACTTAGCTGCCCAAAATACCATAGGCACATATAGAGTGTTTTTATATATATATAAACCTAAATTTCTAAAATTCAGAGGTACACTTTTATTCATTTCTATTCATGTACATATACATATAAACACACATACATGGAGAAAAAAAACTCTTTGATCATTAAACTAGACATTACCCAGCACTCCTTAAAGATTCGATGTCTTGCCTCAAGCTTGAAGTCTTATGCAGTGATTTTATTAGCATAAACGGAGAAAAACTGAGCCAATCTAGAATTCTCAGACATCTATGGGTCCAGAAATAATTCAGTGCAACTCTTGGCTGATATTGACCATAGGTGCTGGTCTCAGCTGGCCTCTGAGCTGACATTCACTCTTGCAATTTCAAATACCAGGGTCTTACTACAGCCAGAGTTAGCGTTAATAATAATAGCTCTCATTTGACATTTACATAGTGCTTTACAGATATTTTCTGATTTGCTCCTCACAACAATACTGACAAGAGGGAGGTGCTATTATTAATCTCATTTTACATATGACAATGTTGGGGGCAGAACGAAGTGAAGTGACTAGCTTACAGTCACATAGCTAATAAATGTCTGAGGAAAGACAGAGACTCAGTTCTCCCTCTTCCTTTATTTGGGCTTCCCTGTGCTCTCAAGAACCATCCTTGGGGTTTTGATCTGTTTCACTTGTCCTTTCCAATTTTAGGCCTAAGGGGTGGAAATAGACTTATAGGTCTGATATTGCTGCCAGCCTAACAGGGAAGCCTAGAGAAGCCAGGGGGTGGCTTGGAATTTGGTGAGACTGTGCTATATAATAACTGAGTTAAACTACAAACAACTCCCCTATTCAGAGAGTAAGGAGGTTTAGGGAAAATCATGCTTCCCCCCGATTGTAAGGAGGAGAGATGTTTACTTTTGGTTTTGCTTTAATTTTGAAAAAAATATTCTTTTATAAATGTGCTTCTGATGAGGTCTAGAGGTTTAGGGGTGCTGGGACCCTGACATCATGACACGCAGGTTCTACCTGGATGAATTTGACCCAAGCCTTCCTTCAGCCAAAGACAAGGTTTATTAAAAATTAAAAATATTAGTCAGACTCTTGAGGAATCTGAGACTCTGTGACATATTGGCTAGATTCTAAGATCTGAGCATGTGGCTAGATTTTAAGAATCTGAGCATCTTAATGGAGACGAGATGGACCTTATATACAGAAAGACTGTGGGAGGTATCTAGGAGTAGCCAAGTATTTTGGGGTGACTAGAGGAGGTGGTCTAAGGAAGATCTGAATGAGAGTGGCCAGCAAGCTGGTGTGAACAGATCTCCTGGTATTTGGACCTCCTGGCCAAGGGAGAATGGAGCCCGGCTAGGATTAAGGGTGGGAAATGGCAGGGGCCATAGGGAGGGCTAGGCTAGATTAAGGGTAACAGAATTGGGAGATTGGGTGTAGCCACAATGAAAGGCCAGTTGATGGGATTATAGTCTTAGGCAAATGTGATTTGACCATATGGGAAAGCCCAGGGTTTTTCCTTTCAGGGGTCCAGATTTCATCCTCATCACTTCTAGTTATTATATGGCTAAATGGATCTTGGGTACATGGGACCCCTAAAATTGGAGAATATCATTGGTGGGAACTGGAGTCAGTGACAGAGGTCAAATACACCCAAATTCCTTTAAAGGGACCAGAGATCACTGGGGAGAGGTAAAATATAACATACCTTGTCTTCAGGTGATGGGGGCTAGGTGACACTAGGAACGTATGAGTGAAGTGTTTGTTTTTTTTTCTCTAGTCTTAAAACTTGTAAAAATGAGTCAATAATTTGCACTCCTCTCCCCTTCTCTTATTTCTACTACTCCCCATGCTTTAGCACATGAGGGGTTATGTTGTCACTTAGACTCAGAGCCATCTGTCATCTTCCTAAGTTGGTACAATTTATTCCTGAAGCACCAGAACTTCCACTCTTATAGCTTGTTTACCTAGGCAAAATCTAAAGAGTGTGATCTTCCTTCTTACAATTGACACCTCTTTTGTTGAACTCTAAGTCCTGGACTTCTCCAAACAACATATTCCTCCTAGGCCACAAACCTTAGTCTATATCACCTCCCTCTTTTCAGACTGCAAGCCCCTTGAGGGCAAGGGTGTTCTTACTTTTGTATTTCTATTATTCAGTCACTCAATCAAAAGACTTTTATAAAAGCCCTCTTATCTGGCACTGTTCTAAATGTAGTGCATTAAAAAGAAAAAAAAGGCAAAGAATGGACCCTTCCCTCTAGTTCACAAACTAATGGGGGGGTGGATAACAGGCAAACAAATGTGTACAACTAAACTGTATGCTGAATAAAAAATTCTTCCTTAAAAGAAGGAAGACACTAGAATTAAGAAGTGTTGGGAAAGGCTTCCTTAAGCAGTTGAGATTTTATTTGGGACTTGTAGGAAGGAAGTCAGGGAATCCAGTAGGTAGAGAAGAGGAAAGAGTACATTTCAGGTATGGGGAATAGATGAGAAAATTCCTGGAGCTAATACATGGACTGTCTGTATCTTAGAGAAGCAGGGAGACCAGTATCACTAAATCAGTGAGTATGTGGTAGGGAATGGGGCGAAAGAAGACTGGAAAGGTAAGGAGGGGCTAGGCTACAAAGGACTTTTAAATGCCGAGCAGAGGATATCGCATTTGATCTTTGAGATGATTGGAAGTCACTGCAATTTACTGAATATGAGGGTGACATAATTGGACCTGTTCTGCAGTAAAATTATTTTGGAAGATGAATTGACAATGGATTGGACTGGGTAGAAACAGTTGCCCAACAACAAGCTATTGCAATAGTCAGGTGACTAGGGCCTATCTCAGGGTGGTGGCCATATCTGAGGAGATCACTTTTGGATAGGTTGAATTTAAGATATCTATTGAATATAGAGTTCCAGATGTCTGGAAGTCAGCTAGACGTGTGAGACTGGAGGTCAGCAGAAAGGTCAGGATACACAGATTTGAGAAACACTTACTAAATTTTACTCTTTTTTTTTGTTGTTGTTCTTTTGTTTTGTTTTGTTTAACTTACATATCCATGATTCATGTTCAAAGGTATGACTTTTCTTAAACAACAGATATCTAACCTGGCAGTCAGAAAATCCTAGATTCAAATCCTTCCTCTGACAAATTCTGGTTTTGTAATCTTAGACCAATTGTTTCACCTCTCAGTGCTCCAATTTTTCTTTCATATAACTTGTTTGTACGTAGTTGTTTGCATGTTGTTTCCACCATGAGATTGTGAGTTCCTGAAAGGCTAGGACTTTTGTTTATTTTTTTGTTTTTGCCTTTCTTTGTATTTCTGGTGCTTAACAAAAGATCTGATGTATAAGAGGTGACTAATAGATTGATATGTGCTTATTGTCTGACTAATTGACGAAAACTATAATTTTCAGAGAAGGTGCTAATCTCCATTGGTGCAGTGGTACATGGGTATAGGACATGTCTGAATTTGTCACTGGTAGCTCTTAACGCCAATGAAACCATGGTAATAATGACATGCCATAATGACATGTCACAAAATAGCATATCATAGAATTATATTATATTGTATTGTACCGTATTGTATCGCACCGTATCATATTATGTTATGCTATGTCGTGTTGTGTGCATTATGTTGTGTTGCGTTGTTATATTACATTATATTATATGACATTGTATTGCATTACATTGTATTGTATTATATTACATTATTATAGCATGTCATGTCATGTTTTATTCATATAAAGATATGAATGTGCTTATGTGAATGCACATATGTGTATTTTACATGTACACAAATAGATGGAATGTTTTCCCCAGAACTAAATCTCTAAAAAATGAAATATTTTAAGAATACTTATGTGTAATCATTGAAAATATTAAGCAGTTAAATTTACATACAAGTTTTATTCTGTAAATTTTATAAAATGAAATAACCTTTAATGATGCATAAACACATCATTGATTTGTACAGAAAATCTCCTAGTACTGTTAAAAGCGGCCCGAGCAAAGACAATGGAGGCCAATGAAATTCTGGTTCTAGTGAGACAAAAGGAAATGCCCAGTTCTATTGCCATTCTCATCATGGTTCTCAAGTACATTTTTGGTGTGGGAGGGATGATCCCAGTGTATATTTTGAATGTATGCTTTGGTTTGATAGCATGGAAGTTAATATGGCGAAATGACATATTGAAAGTAGACAGGCAAATTACAGGCGCAAGACAAAACCTTTTTCCTTCAGAAAAAAATCAACTTTAAAAGGAAACACTGATGAGCTCTGTCTAGAAATAAACAGAAACTTGCTCTTCCCCCCTCCCCCAATCCATGTCTGTGACAGCCACACACACAGAAAGGTTCACATTGTAGGTGATGGCTAATAGAATTTCTAAGCACAAAAAGCCTCACTCTATAATAGTTGGTACTAACTGCAGTTATTAATATAGTCAAAGCATGCTTGATGAATCACATACAAAACAGCCTTCAATGTTTCCACTTTTAGACAATTCAGTATCAAGAATAACTGTCCATACATTTAAAGGTTTTGAGAACTGGGAAATAATATTTCATTTTATTTTTTGCATTGCAAGTATATGAAACTATAGATATAATTAAAGATTAACATTTGCTTATAAATGCATGATATGCTACTGAAACTGAGGCAATCTAGTATCAAGGAAAGAATCCTCTCTGGCTTTAGAGATTGAGGTCCTGGATTCAAATTCTGTATCTGATCCTACTACCAGGGTGATCTTGGGTATTAACATACATAACATTTTTGGACCTCACTTCCCTTGTCTATAATATGAGGGGGCTGGACCAGTTGTCCTTCGAGGGTCCTTCTAATTCGAGTTTTATCATCCTGTGATTTTTAGAGGCAATTTGTTACTTTGAAAACCTATTGATGTCACAGCAAGAGGAATTTAAATATATCTGATACCAACTTATCCCCCTCCAAAAGAAATAAACACTTAATGGGTGAGTCAGTCTACTAAACACTGGGAGTATAGAGTTGAAATTGAGAATAGTCCTTGCCCTCATTATTCATACATTAGTCAATCATTCAATCAAAATGTATTCAGTGCCTGCTATATACCAGGCACTGTACTAGTATGGATAACAAAAAGAGGCAAAAAACAGTCCCTACTCTCCAGGAGCTTATGATTTAAGAGAGCAACTACATACAAACAATTATATTAAAAAATAACAAGCTAATACAAGATAAATAAGAAATAATTATCAGATGGAAGGCATTGACATTAAGAAGCGATAGGGGAGGCTTCCTGTAGAGTGTGGAATTTTATCTAAGACTTAAAAGAGGCCAAGGAGATCAACAGTCAGAGCAGAAAAGTGAGTGTTCTAGGCATGGGAGACAGCCAGAGAAAATGCTCAGAGCTAAGAGATGGAGTGTTTTCTTCATGGAACAGCCAAGAAGCCAGTGTCACTGTGGCAAATAATATGTGTTGAAGAAAAATGTATAAAAAGACTGAAAAGTAGGAGAGGGCTAGGTTAAGAAGGTTTTTGGATGCTAAGGAGAACAGTTTGTGTTTGATCCCTATAGGAATAAGATGTGACTAGAGTATATTGAGTAGGTGGAGTGACATGATCATATGTGTGGTTTAGGAACATGACTTTAGTGGCTGAATGGAGAGTGAATTGGAGTGGGGAGAGATTTGAGTCAGGCAGGCCCACCAGCAGATTATTGCAATAATTCAAGGATGAGATTATGAGGGCCAATAGCAGAATAATGGTAATGACAGAATTATGAATGAGGCCTTGGTAACAGATTGGATATAGGGAGAAGCAGATTCAGAATTAGTGAGGAATCCAGGATGACTCCTTGTTTTTAAACAATGGGGAGGATGGGGTTGCCCTCTACAGAAATGGGAAGGTAGACATCAGGGAAGGTTTAGGAAGAAAGATAATAACATCTATTTTGGACCTATTGAGTTGAAGATATCCACTGGACATCCCAGTTTGAGAAATATGAAAGGCAGTTGGAGATGTGGTATTGGAGGTCAGCAGAGGGTTTAGAGTCCAGAAAAGTACATTTGAGAAGGATCAGCATAAGGGTGGTAATTAAATCAATGGGAGCTAATGAGATGACCAAATGAAGTAGTATAGTAGTAGTAGAGGGAGAAGAGAGTCCCAGGACATTGGCTTCATGCCAATGAAGGCAGCAATATTTATGTATATAGTTCCCATCCTGCAGCTGAACTAAGTAAGACCTAAGTTAAAAAAAGATAAATAAAAAATTAACC
Organism: Vombatus ursinus; assembly: GCF_900497805.2. Classification (NCBI taxonomy): domain Eukaryota; kingdom Metazoa; phylum Chordata; class Mammalia; order Diprotodontia; family Vombatidae; genus Vombatus; species Vombatus ursinus. The sequence continues at coordinate 8,937,035 of NW_020954615.1, read as the reverse complement.
AGCAAAAAGGAGAAAAAATAAAAAGGTCTAAGTCCTATTCTGTGGAATCACCTTAATAGGTCATTAGCAGGCTTCTTTTTCTAGGTATATTTCCATATCCTGTGGTGAACAGAAAGTTGGCCTTGAAACTAGGCAAAACTGGCTTTAGTTTCCAGCTTTGATACTTAGTGATTATGTTACCCTTGATGAGTCTCTTAACTCATAACATTTCATAGCCCGGTTCTTTCCTACCTTTCCAGCCCTTACATTTTACTATACTCATGTATATACTAAATCATATACAGTATATTACTATAACTCTTCAATGTAGCAATACTAATCACTGATGTTTCTCACAGAAGATATTATTGCTTGACTTTCTGCGTTTTCACTAGCTATCTCCCAAGCCGGTAACTTTGTCCCATATTGTCTCTTCCTCCTGCTTTTCCCGGCTTCCTTCAAGTTTCAGCTAAAATCCAACTCTTTCCACTTGCCCTCCACTCTAGTGCCTTCCTCTGAGATAACTACCTATATTACATAAATATTTGCATGTTGTATGAATGTGAGTTTCTTGTGATGGCAGGAACTACCTTTTTTTTTTCTTTTCTTTCTATCCCCAATGTTTTGTATAATGCTTGGCACATAGTAGGTAATGAATAAATTCTTGTTGACTTGACAAATCATCGGTGGGCAACTCCCTAAGCTGAAATTACAAGGTAAATAGTAATTTGCATTAACGGAAGGAGTTTGCTTCTGCAGGAGTCCTATATATCTTTGAAATCACATGTCCAATCCTTATGCCCTGTCTTACGGTCCCAACATTCAGAAGTATAATTTATACAACAACAATGAAATTATTTTACCAAAATGCTGAATTGGTTTCATGTACATATTTTGCATCATCACCATTTCAATCTTTCTAACCGCTGTTACTGTTATGCCTTATCATAATATTGCACACACATATAAATGAAGCCAAGGGTGGAGTTCTCACTTGAATGATAATACATGAATTTTGAGCAACATGTTCTTGGCAAGCAATCTTTACAACACTAATCAGATATGGTAGAGAAAGTTCTCTTTGTGCATTCTTAAAAAAAAATTGACAGACATCGACTGTTACAAAAGAGAATATGGAAAATAATGAAAAGGAGATAAAGTTGGAAAACAATATTGGACTCCACATCATCATATCCCAATTAATGTCTGTGTACAAGAAAGATCAACAAGAATAAATTAAAGATGTGGGCCATCGTGCAAATTGGGGGCACTCTCTGTGTGGACGAATAAAGAGAATGGGCCATGTAACTTTCAGCCCTTGACAAGACTCCATCTACCAACTACAGCATTATCTGTTTAGTGTAAATTAACTATTGGAAATAATTCTCTACATTTGATTTCTACCTCCACTTCAGGTCAGGACTGCCACAGGGAAAAACAACATTTTATTTTCCTGCTCCTAAGGTCAATGCCAGATTTCCAAAACCCCTCCCAATTATTTTTCTTTTCAAAAGAATATGAAACTTTTCCAGTTCTACTTTCAATGCCAGCTGCAGACAGCACATGAGCCAGCTTAATGCCCCTCAATCTTTTCTTAATTTTAGACTGTTTATAATAGATAGAAATTGCTTGTGATTGAAGCCCATTTGGCAGACAGAAGAAATGATTGAAGGATACTGTCTGAGGAAACTGTCAGACATCAATTGTCTTTTCCTGCCATGACATGTAATAAAAACCTATGTATAGCTTTTTACTTGTATCTGGACTTTGATCTATCAGTTTCTTCTGTATCCATTTTTTTCTCATGCTACATACTTCATAGAGAAGCCCTTATATAGGGACATAATAATTTTGGAGTACATAGAGTTTTTTAAGTTGTTAAAAGTTATCAGCATTATAAATATAGTTAATTAAAAGTAAAGTTCTTTAGAAACTATTTGATGACATAAAGATAAATCATAGTGTACTTCTACATTATTTTGACATTTCACATGCCAATATAGTTTGAAAACATTTAGCATCTTGTCCTTCCCTTAGCCAGATAGCAAACTCCAAGAAAGAAGGATTTAGGTGGTACATAGAAGTGTCTTTAAAATGGAAGGCATTGACCTCCTGTAAAATTTAATCAATCTCCCCCTCCAAGGCCAATCTAATTCCCATTTTTTTAAATTTTAGTGTCTTTCCTCCATTGATTACTTCCTATTTATCCTATACATAACTTGTTGGACATCATTCTCTGCATGTTGTCTCCCTTGCTATATTGTAAGTTTTTTGAGGAAAGGGATTATTTTTCCCTTTCCTTTTATCTCCAGTACTTAGCATAATGTCAGGCGCTGAGTAAGTACTTAATAAATGTTTACTGACTAATTGACAATAAAGATTTATTAAGGGCTCACTATGTGAAAGACAGAACACCAGAAACTGGGGATTTAAAAAAGACATAAAAGAAAGAACCCTTATCCTCAAGAAACTTATATTCTATTAGATGATATGACAAGTTCATAGATCATTCTCTGTATGAGAGTGTGACATACATGATAGTTATAGAGGTACATGATACATATAAATTTAATGGCATAGATTACAAATATAGAGATAGTTAAGGAGTAAGTACAGGAATAAGATAGCATTCATAAATTGGGTGATAATTAAGCAGTTCATTAGGAATTATCCCATGAACTGACCATGGGAGGAAGCTTTGCCTTCTCAGAGGGAGAGGTGATGGGGTAGCATATCGTGAAACAAGGGGGGTGGAAAGTGGAATACTATGAAATCTATCCAGAAAGGTCAGCTGACTCCAGAGCAGGCAACACTTGAGATGTCCACTGAAAAGTTTGCCAGATCTAATGGAGAACCAACCAATCTTTGTGGAAGAGTAATATTCTCATATTTCTTCTTCACAAAGATCATTTTGACAACTCAATGGAGAATGGATTATTATAAAGGGAAGGGGATAGGCTGGGGGATTTTCACTTTGACTACTTAGGTGACATCTGGAATAATGTGGGCACCACATTTTAGGAATAACATTGATAAGACAGAGAATATCTGGAGGAGGGCAAGAGAAAGAGTTGAAATTTCATGTTATATAATGACTGGACAAAAGACCAGTCCTTGATGTTTTCAGTGGAGAAGAAACAATGGGGGGGTAATTTAGCTGTTGGCATGTCCCACGGGGTGGGGAACTGTGGCCTCGAGGTCACATGTGGCCTCGATGTCACGGGTTCCCCACCCCAGGACACCTTTTTCAGGGAACTGAGTGCTGAGCAATGTAGCAACATTTCCTAAAATTTTGAAGTAATTGGAGGTGGAATGGGTGCTACTTCAGGAAGGAATGACTTCTCCCTCATTGGAGGTCTTCTATTAATGGAAGGAGGAATATCGGTAATATCTCAAAGTGGGACTCCTTTACGGACATGGCTTGGATTAGCTGGCTGCTGAGGTCGCTTCCAACTTGGATATTCTATGCAATGTTTTTGTTTTGTTTTCTCTTGTTTGATCTGTGTACAATGGGTATTTATACAATGAACTTGGGAAAAGGACTGAGCCATTCTTTTCTCCTTTTGCAGCCCGGAGTGACCTATGGTACTTTCATAGTTGGATCTCCCTTGTGTTCTCTGAGGTTTATGAGAGTAACCAGTGGACTCTAGGGCATGAACAGTTGACATGTTACTGCAGCCGTAGTTAAGTACAACTAAAAATGTTCTATTGAGTTTTCTCTTTCAACAACACGAGTGAGCTAGTAATTAGCAACCCATAAAAATGAACCATACCGCACCCGCTCCTTGATGACGACCTTGTTTGTTCTGTGTAGACTTTCAGCTGGTGTTTTTTAATACTGCAGCTGCAAGCTGCGGCTTGGTGACACGCAGGGCATAATTGGGAGTTCAAAATTGTTTATCAACTTTAAGAAGAAAGATGCGGCTATGAATATGAAGCATGGAAGTGTGTATTCTGTAAGGAGTCCTAATGTCCTCATTTAAAAATAATTGGTACAATGGAATAGTTAGCACTCTGGGGCTCAGCAAATGTTACAGAGTTTCAGTTAATGTGGAGAATAAGGCATTTTCGGGCACAGAAATTGGTGGCAATGATAAAAACCTCAGGGCATTTTAATCTTGTTTGTCAAGTACAGGATCACAGCTGTTTTTTCTAAAGCTGAGAAAGATAATCAGTAGTTTTGGTAAGTAGAAAATGGATTAAATATGAACACAATTGTTCTGTGAGAGACCATATCTGCCGGAATGTATTGACTTTGAAAAGGAGGTAACGGAAAGTGACATTGGTATGGCCTGGCAAAATAGAACATAACCCTCACTCACAACAGGTGCAGGTCTGCGTGTGAGACTTCCTAATAACTTCATGCAGGAGTAACTTAGGAAAACTTTGAATTCAACTTGGCGAGTGAACGACGGTTTCGTTTTGAAAACAATAAATCAGGTTCCTATCTGCTATTTATAACTTGGTGACCTCAGACAAGTGACATTCTCTGTATACCTCAGTATCCTCATCTGTAAAATGAGGGGGTTGGATCACATAACTTTTGAGTTGCTTTCCCACTTTAAATCTCTTAAAAATGTGTAGTGTGGAATTAAGGTAACTTAAATGATGTGAGTGGGGACGCAAAGCTAGTCCCTGTCAAAGGTGGAACTTGAGGCCATTATCTTCCCAACACCGGGTTTAACATTTTATGCACTATAACACACTAGGATATAACTTTCCCTTCACTTAGCACAGTGAATGTTCTTAATATAACTTTGATAAAGTCCAAGAATTTGCACTTGTCATTTATTTATTAGATAATATTTACTTTGTAGTGTTTTGTATTTGGGTCCTTTCTCCCCAATGGAAGACAATCTCCTTGCAGGCAGGAATGAATCTGTTTTGGATAATCTTTGTATTTAATCCAGTGCCTAGAATGGTGCCCTGAACACAGTCAGTACTTTTTGAATGCATTTTGTCAAACTGAAATCATTTCCCCTTTATACCACATCTCTCACAGGTACAACTAACACTATTCTTTCTTCACTCCTCCAAATTCACTCACTGTTTTTCAAATGTAATATTGTGTTTACTTTCCACATTTGATTAGATATCTAAATGTCTTTTGTTCCTGTGTAAGTCAACATTTTTCTTATGTGATATTCTTAGTGTTAAATTTGTACCCAAAAGATGACAAAAGTAAAGGCAGAAGCCTGGAAATTGGTTTTGTTCACTAGAGATAGTCTGTGAAAAGTCATGAGAAAAAAAACAACTAAAATAACATAAGAAATCAAGGAATCATGGAAATCTCTACCATTGAACCAGTGAAATTACGTATCTATTAGACTAGTTAGTTATATCATGAATCACAGTTCTTTAAACAAATAGAAATGCAATTTCATAGATATGAAACTATGTGAGATTTTAGAAACAGAGTCTTATCACATTATTTGACAGATGGGGAAACTGAGGTAGAAAGTTTAAGATCTTTCCCTATTGTCATACAGCTAGTAATCATATGAAATAAGATTTGAATTCATCTCCCTAACTCTAATCTCAGAAGCCATCTACTGTACTACCTAGTTGCTTTCACATAGATGTTGTTATAATAATTATGTCCCCATACATGTGCACATGTAGCTACATATGCATATATGTATATAATGCACATGTTTAATACATTCATGCATACACCATACAACCATACATACATACACACATACATATATTCATATACGCACATTTGTCAAATGTCTACAATGTGCCGTGTACTATGCTAGACAATGGGTTGGGAAACAGAGACCAAACAATAAAAATCATGTTTTTTCTACTCTCAAGGATCATACATAGGACCTTAAAATTTGCAGTGTTTTGCCTACATAAGAATAGATGATTTATATTTCTACTTCTTTATGTTATTTAACCCATTATAATGTGAGATCCATATGGCCAGAGAATGGTTTTGCCTGCACTAAATTAAATAAAATACTTAATAAATATACTGCTTAATAAAACCCGATTGACTTGACCGTGACCCCATTTCAGACCATTGTTGGCCAAACTCCAACTGACAAATGAAGGAATCTGGTGGAGCGGGTAGCATTAAGTGGAAAGGCAAGGGAACAAATATTCTTATGCACTTACTCTATGCCCTGTGCTAAGTGCTTTGCAAAGATGATTTCATTTGATCTCATTAAGGCATCAGAGACAGAGGCTTTGAACCTTGTTCATGCTTTCTTTTACTGCTCTCTCAGCCATGTTGGAAAACACTTGAAGTTAGACTGTGGTCTCTGACAGAGGGACCTGAGCCCCTGAAAGGACAGAGCTATGTAAGAGGTCATTTTTTTTTAATACAACCCTCATTCTTTTTCTTCTTTACATGTTGGCAGCTAGGTGGCTTAGGGGATAAAGTGCTGGGCCTACAATCAGAAAGTCCTGAATTCAAATAAAGCCTCAGACACTTAATAGCTCTTTAAACTTGAACAAGTCCCTGAGCCCCTGCCTATCTCAGGGTCCTCATTTGTAAAATGAGATTGATATTAGTACCTACATCCAAGATTTTTGTGCAGATAAGATGACCCAATATTTATGAAGTGTTTTATAACCCTCAAGAGTCCTATATAAATGCCACCTCTCATGTTTATTGAAATTGTGTTTTTTAATTTGTGTTATTCAGATAAAATAAGAATCCAAAGGAATGAAAGTATTAATTACTTGGGGGTTGGTAGGTGGTTTTGTTCTAAAGATCTTGGTACCTGCAGCTGAGAATCTCTCACCGGGAAGATGAAAGGCCTCCGTAACTAAGACTCTGAAAGAACAAGACAAAGTCAATTCTATTTCAGTTCCCTGGCTAGGATTTCAGACTTTACTAAAAGAAAAATCATAGCAGGGCTTTTTCTTTCTGAGGAAGAGAGGGTCACCCATTTTAGCTGAGGTAGTAGAGAAGATTAGTACATTGGGGGAGGAAAAGGGGAGAAATCTTCTATGCTTTACAAAAATTATCTCAATGAATTCTCAGGATAGCCCTGTGAGATAAGTACTGTTATTATAATCCCTATTTTATAGTTGAGCAAACTGAGACAGACAGAGGTTAACTAACTCACCCAAGGTCACACAGCTAGTAAGAGTCTGAGATCAGATTTGAACTCAGGTTTTCCTGACTCAAGGCTCAGAGTCCAGTGGCATGGTATCAAGTAGAGCAACGTCTACCAACAGAGACCAGACATCCAACTGAGCAGTGTCTTAAAGTCATTATGAGACCAGTGAGGGACAGGCTACATTGGAATAACATGATGATTCCACTGGAAGACCACATTGGCCTTTCATCTTCAGAAGCATCACTTTGTCTTCCACATATATTCCTGGTCACGTGTGTTTCTGATGTATGCAATCCTTCCATGTTTCCTTGCCACAATCTTTGCTAAGTGTGAGTCTCCTCTGATTTGTACCTTGACTTCACTTCTAGAAGGATGAGTCTCTCCACACAAGCCCCTTCTTCATATACAACCCCTGTGAGTGTCAACTATTTTCACCTACCCTGTCCATGTTCCATGAGGATAGAAAAAGAAATCATTGCTAGTTTCTTATGTCATTTCACCGTCTTTAAACTAATTTTGTCTTTTGGCTTACTGTTAAATGTTCATACATTGGTGGAGACTCTTGGGCCATGTCTATATGCTACATGGCTCCCAGATAACTTTGAACTTTGAATATCGACTAAGAGACTAACTCTGAAGTTTTGGAGGTGCTTTCAGGCAATGCTCATATATATTATCTCCTTTGAGAGTCACTACAGATCTATGAATTAGGTAATACAGGTATTAATATCCCCAAATTACAGTTAAGAAAAATGAGTTTCAAAAATGTTAAATAACTGATCAGACACATAAGAAATGTCAAAAGTGAGATTTAAACAATGCCCCCTGCCTTAAACTAGGTTCAAAACCCCATTTTGCAATGCCACCATCTTGATAATAATAGCTCACATTTGTAAAGTATTTAAGATGTAAAGCACTTTGTAAAGTCACTTTGTAAAGCATTATACCATTAGAACTTCTGAACAACCATTGAGGTTGCTGCAATTTTTCTTTCCTTTTTACTCATCAAGAAAGAAATATGGAGAGGTTAAGTGACTTATTCACAGTCACACAGCTAGTAGAATCTGAAGCACAAGGCAAACTGAGGACTTCTTGACTTTAAGTTCAGTTCTTTATCCTCTCCTCCAAACTAGTTCTTGACGAAGACAATAGGAAAGATAGAGACCCTAGCCCTTACCTATAACTTCTATTAGTAGGAGAATGTCTGCAACTCTTCGAGGAAATTGACTTTATGTTTGTTCATATTTATATTTATAGCACATTTATGGTGCTGTATGAGAGATAAAGTGCTAAAAGTGAAGTCAGACCTGGGTTAGAGTGATACCTCATACCTGAACAAGCTATAAAGACCTGGCAAATCATTTTACCTCTATCTGCCTAAAATGAGGGGCTGCATTTGATGACTTCTACATTCTCTTCAAGCTCTAAAATGCATGACTTTTGATCCAATGGTCTACCTAGATAGCATTGAAATTAGTCTTTGGAATGATTCACTTAATTAAAAGTCCAGCTTTTTAGAGCTTCATCGATAATGCTCCTTTTGTATAGGTTGGCCTTTGCCCTTTTTAAAGTTTGAAATGTACACTCTTATCTTATGCTCATGTGAATAGTATAACTCTTGCTAAACATAATGATCTTTTGCTTTGCTCACCTCTGTACAATGCTCAAATGAGTTTCCATGATTTGACCTATGTCTGGTTAGGATAAGGGTTGAAATCAACAGCCAGGAGTGCTGACAACCAGTTCTGGGATCACCTTCTGGAACACAGTGGTGAAGCTAGAAATGATACAAAGGACCTCTGAAGAACAAAAAGTATCACAAAGCCCAGGTACTTTTCTCCCCTTTTCTGGGAAAGAATTAGTTGTGTTCTGTCTAGACTAATAGATACAAAATTAACAGCATATTTTCATTTACTTCCACTTGGCATGGGCACTCACCTTCTTGCCCTCAAAACAGAAGATGCTGACAGGTATTGAGTAATGATTCCCAGACCAAGTGAATAATTACAGCACATGAAGGAGAAAATCCAACTGCTGGTACAGACAGATCTGGACTAGAAGTGTAAATTCTTTTATATAAGGAACTTCCAAGAGAGAAGATTCCCTCTAACAATTAAGATTGTGATGTTCTCTGAAACTGATTGTCTTAGAGAGTTGCATAGAAAAATCAGAGATTGAGTGTGACTTGCTTTGGTCCACAGAACCATGATGTGTCAAAGGTCACACTTGAAGCAAGGTCTTTGTTTTGAAAATATTTCTCTATGGTGTAAGCCACAGATGGCTTAACATTTCTAATTTAGAGATATTGCTTGGGGTAAGGACAAAGAGCCCAACATTTATCAATGACCCCCAAGAGTATCACTACATTGTGAAAAAGATTCACAGTCATAAAATAGGTGGAGAGCAGCAAGGAACAGAATGCAGTCTATCACACAATTGTACAATTGTTATAAAGTTTATGAGAAAGAAGAGATGAAATACTAGAGGAAACTCTTCAGGTATCCGGTCTAATCTATTCTCTTTACAGATGAGGAAACTGAGGCCTGGAGAAAAATCACTTGCCAAAGATCATAGAAATATGTTTCCAGGTCTAGGATGCAAGCCCAGGGCATCCAACTCTATTACACCATACTCTTAAGTAGGTCTTTATGAGGAGGTGGGGTAATTTCTTTGGAGGACAGACTGTCACCTTAGAGACTCTTCAGGAAGCCAAAGAATTAGAATTTGTGAGGCACCTCTCCTTTTTCTTTAGGGAAAAAAAAAACAACCTTTTAAAACTCAAGTCTACCTCTGGACAGGGACAGATTGTGTTCTTTATTATAGTAGTGTCACTTGGAGAAAATACGGTTTTCTTGGGGTGAAAGACTGTTGCTCAGGAAGTTGGGCAGGAAGCACAAACCAGTCACTGCCAGCAGATCTATCTTTATTAGTGAGCCTTCCCAATTTCAACTCAGGGTGCCTTTGGCTTGAGTTTCTGAGGCCTTTTATCACTCTGAACCACTGTGTAACGCTGCATCAATAAATTCTGTATTAGGGAGAATCTGCAGAGAAGCAACAGCCTTATCTTAATTAAGCAAAATATACGATGCCTGCCACAGACAATACACGAATCCAGTCAATCCTTGGCAGATAGCTTCAGGAGATCTTTGCTCCCATGCTACTATGGTATTAAGATTTTACATCAAGATATATAAAAAGGGAGATTGCAGGAGGTGAAAAGTAAAAGAATTTTAAGAGACAATAACCTAGAAAATCCCTCTACAGTGCAAGGGTATTTAAAATGAAATTGAGAGTGGCTGAGAAGAAAGTCAAAGAACTTGGGCTTAAGCATTCTCTAAATGGAGCAGAATTCAGTACAAGATGCTGTCTGTGAGATGTTATGTTAAATAGGCCCAATTCCATGTCCTCTGTGACACAATCTCTCTCCAATCCATTATTTTGCCCTGGACATTTGCCTTTTTTACCCCCAAACAAGAGAAATGTAAATCAACATGATTCAGAGATGTTGTACTGAATAGAATTTCATCTTGCCACCCTTATATGAGAGTTCCTTTTGCACTGTTATAGCACTATGTAAGGGGTTGGGGATGGACTAATTGAAACCAGGTGAATGTTTGACCCTCATGCACACTTGGTCTGATGTGCCAATGTTTCTCTCAGGTCACTTCAAATTCACAGCCCAATTGATTGTGTGCTCAGAGGTACTAAAGCACACTCAGTTCATTGTTTGCGCTCCCAAGCTAAGCTCCAATTGGGTGGTCCTAACTTTCAATATCTAGACTCTCATTGATTTTGCATTAACTTCCTACTCTTAGGAGGGTTTACTTCCAGAATGCACTCTTGCCCTGACCACTGAGACTCCTTGAACAACAGTGCATTTAGCTTCATGGCTCATCTTTCAAAGCCACAAGTTGGCATAGATCTGTACCAAGGCCACTTTCAAATCCCCCTAAATATTCCAGAAGACTTTCAAATGTCCATATGCACTGACAACTATAAACAAGCAAGTCAATGAGCATTTATAAAGTGTTTTACTTCGTTCCTGCATTGTGCTCAGCAGTGGAAATATCAATAGAAATGGACAGCAAGACAGTCCTTGCCCTCAAGGAGTTTATATTAGAATGGGGTAAGACAACATGTAAAAGGAAGTTTAAAGAGGGAGTGGGTAAGATAAGAAAAGCTGGAGAGTCAAGAGTAGAACCTGGAAGGAATGAAAACATGACTGTCTTGGGCATTTTTCTTTAAAATGGAAGTTGTAGGAAGAATTGGCCAATTAGACAGGGACATCAGTGGCAGAGTATATATCCACTCTGAGAAGTCCTGAACTTGAGTGAACTTTTCTTATCTTGAGGAGGCTTCTCTGGCATGGTAGATAAAAGACATAGATTCAAGGGTGCAGTCTGAAGGAGAGTATCAAGTTGTAGTCTGAGTAGAGAGGGACAAAGAAGAAATTATCCATAATGGGGCCCATGTGGATCTCCTTGTCCTCCATCTCCCAGACCTTCAACCTTGCATAATTGCTAACATACTCAGAGACCCACACAGTATTTTTTTTCCTCCTCTCTCAAGTCTGTTACAGCAAATTCTACATCAACTGAGACAATGTATGAAAAAACAAACAACCATTTACCAACCCCAAAGGGCTACATAAATGCTAGTTTTTATTCTAGAGATACCTTTCCTGACACCTTCCCCACATGATTCTGACAGGTTGTAATACATAGAATCTGATCACATTATTTTTCCAGCTGATAGTAGCTCACCACTGCCACCCCTTGCTTTCATTTTTTTTGGGGGGGGGACTGGACTTAAGATTTCATCTAGAGAACTCCTAGTGAGTAACTTACTCTACCAAGGCAAGCCCAGATTTCTTTTGCTACATATATCCTTAGAGGGTAGCCAGGAAGGCCACTAAGAAATGAAGTGATTTACCCAATGTCACATATACCTGAAGTCACATTCCAGATGAGTCAAGGGCAGGTGCTCTTGATTCCAAATCCCTCTCTCTTTATATTACAGCAGAATTTGAGCTCAGTCTTGAAGCCAGAGAAACTTAGGGGAGAGGAGGGTCAATAGATCTATTTTTTTTCCCTTTTCTCTTATCTGAGATCAGGATTGCTACCCCTGTTGTTATTGTTGTTTGTTTCTTTTTGTTCTTCAGCTGAAGCATAATGTATTCTCCTGCAGCCTTTTAATTTTACTCCTTAGTATCTCTCTGCTTCAAATGTATTTCTTGTAAACTACATATTGTAGGATTCTGGTTTTTAATCCACTCTGCTATATATTTCCATTTTATGGGAGAGTTCACCCCATTCACATTCACAGTTATGATTACTAGCTATGTATTTCTTTCCATTCTATTTATCCCCCCATTTATACTTTTCTCTCTCTTTCCACCCTGTCTTTCCTTAGCAAAGTTTTACTTCTGACCATTGCCTCCCTCAGTCTGCCTTTCCTTCTAACACCCTCCCCTGCTTTTCTTTTCCCCTTTCCCCTCCTACTTCCCTATGGGGTAAGATAAATTTCTATATCCTACTGAGTGTGTATGTTATTACCTCTCTGAGACAAATCCAATCCTCTTCATGTGATATAATTTACCCTATTCTGCCTCCACCTTTCCTCTTCTCCAATAGTTTTTTTCACCTCTTATTTTTTTTTTTAATATCATCACGTCAAAGTCCTTATATCCACACCCTTTGTCTATATAAACACCTTCTAACTGCACTAATAGAGATATAATTCTCAAGAGTTACAAGTATCGGCTTCCTGTGCTGGGAAGCTAAAATTTTAATCTCATTGAATAACATGTTATTTTATTTTTCTTTGCTGTTTACCTTTTTATGCTTCTCTTGAGTCTTATATTTGAAAATCAAATTTTCTGGTGAGCTCTGGTCTTTTCATCAGGAAAGTTTAAAAATATCTTATTTCATTGAATGTCCATCTTTTCTCCTGAAAGGTCATATTCACTTTTGCTGGGTAGTTTATTCAAGTTTGTAAATCAAACTCCTTTGCTTTCTGGAATATCATATTGCAAACTCTCTAATCCTTTAATGTAGAATCTACTAAGTCTTGTGTAATCCATCTGTGGTTTTGTGATATTTGAATTATTTATTTCTGGCTGTTTTAGTATTTTCTCCTTGACCTGATAATTATGGAATTTGACTACAATATACCTTGGAGTTTTAATTTTGGGATCTCCTTCAGGAGGTGATTGGTGAATTCTTTCAAAGACTATTTTACCCTCTGGTTCTAGTGTATCAGGGCAGTTTTCCCTCGATAATTTCTTGAAAGATGCTTTCCAGGTTCTTTTTTCTTTATCATGGTTTTCAAGTAGTCCAATAATTCTTAAATTATCTCTCCTGATCTATTTTCCAGGTCAGTTGTCTTTCCAACAAGATATTTTATATTTTCTTCTATTTTTTTCTCCTATTGATTTTGTTTCACTGATTCTTGATTTCTCCTAAGGCCATTCATTAGCTTCCACTTGCTTAATTCTAATTTTAAGAAATTATTTTCTTCAGTTAGGTTTTTTACCTCCTTTTCCATTTGGTCAATTCTGCTTTTTAAGGAATTGTTTTCTTCAATTTATGTCCTTACTTTTCCGATTTATTGACCTTCTCTTGCATAACTCTGCTTTCTTTACACACTTTCTTCTGCCTCTCCTATATGAGTTTTAAAATTCTTTTCGAGCTCTTCCAAGTAGGCTTTTTGGACTGGAGACCAATTCATATTCCCCTTGAGTCTTTTCATGCAAGCATTTTGACATTTTTGTACTCTTCTGAGTTTTCATTTTGATCTTCCCTGTTGCCACAGTAGCTTTCAATGGGTTTCTGTGTTGGGGTTTCAGGTGCTAGTGGCTTATCCATTGCACTGGGGTGGCCTGGCCTAGTCATGCCTGTTGTACTAGGGGTTCCTGGGCTGGCAGTTTGCCTTCTGTGCTGAGACTGGAGGCCTCACAGCTGCCTTCTGTTCCACTAGCCTGAGCCAGGTTTGAGGTGCCTCAGTTACTGATTTATGCTATTGCTAAAAACCTCTGACTGGCTTGCCAAGACCTCATGTGCACTAGGCTGTGTTCCCCTTCTACCCATGTGAGAAAGACCTTTAATGAAGTCTTTCTAAGTTATTGTAAGCTGGAAAATTCTTTCACTCTGTTTTTTTTGTAGGGTATGTCACTCCAGAATCCATTTAGAGGCTTGATTTAACCTTGTTTCTGATGGAAACTGGGGAGAGCTCATGAAACTTCCTGGATTTTGTTCACCATCTTTGCTCCACCTCATTTCATCTTTTCAATAATCTTATAAGGGCTATTCTATCATTATCCCCTTTTCATGCATGATGAAGCTGATTCTTTGTTGTAAATTTTTAAGTAGTTTCTGACTCTCTATGACCCCATTTGGGGTTTTCCTGGCAAAGATACTAGAGTGGTTTGCCATTTCCTTCTCCAGGTCATTTTACAGATGAATAAACTGAGGTAAACAGTGTTAAATGACTTGCCCAGAGTAACATAGCTAATAAGCATAAGAGGCCAGATTTGAGCTCAGAAAGATAAGACTTCCTGATGCCAGGTCTGGCACTCTATCCACTGAGTCACCCACTGTCCAAGCTGGTTCTAAGAGAGAGTAAATGACTTGCCCAAGTCACACAGCTAGAAACTATGTGTGCCAGATTTAGAACTTAGGTGTTCAAGACTTTAGTGTTCTGTGCCTACCTTGTGCCTAAGTCATTGGTGGTTCCCCTATCCCCCACTGGCTGCTTATAGAGCCCCTGAATGAGGGCCAGGGACACTTCACTTTTATTAAATTATCAGAGGTTGCTATTATTAAAATCATATTATCACCTTACTGAATCTTTCTCCCTGCTGTATTCAAAAGACTTGATCAAGTATGGAAGAGGAGGGAGCTTTGGAGATAAATTTTCCAAAGCATTATTTTATTTTATTTTATTTTTTTGGCTAGGCAATGGGGTTAAGTGACTTGCCCAGCGTCACACAGCTAGTAAGGGTTATGTATCTGAAGGCCACGTTTGAACTCAGGTCCTCCTGAATCCAGGGCCGGTGCTGTATCCACTGCACCACCTAGCTGCCCCCAAAGCATTCTTAACAGGAAAAAAAAAACATTGCACCTATACTGGTAACATCTGTCTTTAATAAATGGGGACATATTTCTGAGCATGGATGAGAAGTTCACCTCATAATATCTACTATTTCATAACCTTCAAATACTTGCCTTTCTCTGAATCTCCATTTGCTGAGCCACGTTGATTGCTCTTTGGACCTGACCTGCAATTGCTGCATTCCTGAGCAGCACTCTTAAATTCAAAAAGTCTCAAAGTCCATCCCTTTTTGCCTATTTACTTGAAGTAAATGTCTTGTTGGTCTGTAGGAAATCTCCTTTAGAGAAAAATAAGAGTGGAAACCAAAACATCTGGAGGGGAGGTAACAAAAGATACAACGTGATGACAACCAGGTGAATCTAATAATAAGCAACTCTTCACTCCCATTCCCCCACATATACTACCAATCAACTGCATCTGTTTTGTTTGGCACAAGAAATTCTGACTCATCCAATGAACAGGCTTACTCTTTCAGGGTCTCTGGTGAATCAAATGGACCTTGACATTCCAATTTGTGTACAAGAGGTAAGTAATTCTCCGGGAAGGGAAGGGGAGTCACCAGTAGAGGAAAGGAGGGAAAGCAGAGGAAGGGAGGGACTGATTCATATCAATATAAGATGATAGAAATTTCTCTAGTTAGTCCAGGGTTTTGTATTTTTTGTTTGTTTTGTTTTGATAGTGAGTGTCATGTGATTGGGATGTAATTGTGTGCCATTGGAAGAACAACTGACTAAGCTCCACACCTTAAAGTAGAGATTGGAAGGATTGCTGGATTGCTGTGTGCCAGGTGTAGTAGTGTATCATAGCCCTGGTCACTGAACCAAGTAAGGATGGAGTTAAGGATAATGGCAATTTGGTTGTTTGAAAGACAAACAGATTAGATTTCAATTAAGCCTTTGGCTATGCCTGCTATCTCTTCAGACAAATCACATCCCTCTTTGAGTCCCTTTGGGTCCTATTACCTTTGTATATCCATTTAGACAAGTCACATACCTCTTTGATGTACATTTCCTTCCTTGGAAAAATGAAGGTGTTTCTCTCCATCACCTGTGAGATCCCTTTCCCATTGAAATCTATGATTCTGTTGTCACTTATCATAATGCAAACTATGACTTAGGATCACATGCGTGTGGTCCAATAAGACCCTGTACAAAAATGTCTGTTTATACTCGACTCAGCTTAATACTCACTGCCTCCAAGAAGACTGCCAATTACTCCAGGAAAAGACCTTTCCCTCTAAGGCAACCTTCCCTTTTCTCTGTATTTTCCTTTTATGTATCCAGTGCTTTGGATAGTGCCTGATACATTGTACAGGTTTGAAAACTGCTAATTAATTGATTCATTGATTGCTGGAGAACAACCATGTGGGGAATGTGAAGAATGCATAAACTTCAACAGAGCATTAAACATTTACACATCTATAGAATGAGAGGAAGTTGTGGCATAGTGAGCTTGCCTTAGAATCAGGCAATATTCAAATCCTGTGTCTGACATGTACTGACTTTGTGTTGCTAGAAAAATCATTTACATAGTCTAAGCTTCAAAATATTTGGACATCTGCATTTGTAGACACGATATCCTCATTGGGTTACACCAGCATCAGATAAGTCATAGTACTTCATCACCTTCCTTTCCACCACTATAATCTCTGGTATAGTTCATCAGCTTTTGAATGATTTTTAGAGCTGGTCAATTCAAACTTTTTAAGGATGCTCAAGGGTGAGAGACATCCTCTCCCTCACATCTAATGATACCTTGAGAGAGGAGATTATTTCATTCTCTGCACTTGTATCTTCAGTGGTAGCACATAGCAAGGACTTAATTTAGTCTTTACTGAATCCATCACAGAAAGGTGCATACCTGGTAAAGGGATGGGGGTGGAGGAACAGTTCCCTAACGTATTAACATCTTGTTATCTCTATTCACTCCTATGATCGGGTTGAGAGCATAGGTATTAAGGCATTATCAGGCCACATGTCCATGATCACTCTCACACTGGTGGTAGAGGGGATTAAAACAATAATGGATCATGTAAAGGACAGTGCCACATAAGAAAATATCAGTTTACCCAGAGATTACACATGCACACACGTATACATACCACACACACATGCACTCACCTATACATACCACACACACATACATGCACACACACAAACATACACACACCTACAAAAAATTTTTGTTATTATATTCAGAAAAGTGAGCTGTTATAGCATTTTGAAAAGAGTGCCACCCTCAGCATGAGGTCAGTAAGATGCAGGTTCAAGTCTTACCTTTGAAACATAGTGACTGTGTGAACCTAGACAAGTCACTTAACCTCTCAGTGAGTTAGTCAAATTTCAAAGGCTATAATTTGCAGGAGAGGTACCTATCTGCATTTCAGAGAGGGATTCCCTCCTGGGGAATTTCCTAAATTAATCAAACCACAGACTCAGTTCACTTTTATTTAAAAATAGATGGTGATAGATAGATAGATATTCCAAGGAGGGATCAATCAATATAGGTTAGGGGCAGCCTGGAAATGCTTACTCAAGGAAATGTAATTTGTAATATCTTGAAATATGAGGAATATTGTCCGTGGTATGGGACATGTGGAGCAATTTGATTCATGGGACCATAAATACGTGACTTAAAACAAAACAGCTATGGAGGGCTAGGAAGAGGAGGAGTGAGTGATTGGAATCACTTACTTCAGACAGTGGCCAGGAAGAGTAGTCAGAATGGCTAATGCCCACAGTGTACCCATTGCTATGTTAGATGGGTCCCATTACCTTTGGTTATTCATCATCTGGCAAGGTGTTTTGCAGCTAGGACTTGCATAATAGGTGCTTCTTGAATGAAATTGATTAACTGGACAATGTTCTATCTGATCTGGTTGTTTGTTTAGAATCATAGACTGTCAGAGCTTTAAAGCAATTTAGAATATATAATCATCATGTAACACGGACAGAGTGAAGAGAGAATTCCAAATGTAAATTATAAAGAGACAAGAATCTTCGAACTCCAAATATGGAAAGATGGAGGGACTTTTTGTATTAGAATGTCCAAGAATTTCTACAGCAATTTAGAGAGCAGATGTAATAATTGGATGGAACCATCTGACAGAATGTCAGAGCATAAATGGGATTTAGAAAAACAAAAACAACAAACAAACCAACAAAAGCACAGGAAGCTGGAAGCAGCCTTCCAGCAAACATAAACTCACTAATCCCTGCATCTGACGTGCTCTGGAGGCAGGCTTGTCCCTATGTTTAAGTTCCTTGTGAGCACATGTCACAATAATGCCGTCATTGCTCACTAAGAGAAGCATTGTTGACCTAGACACAGGTCAACTGTGTCATTCTTCTTTTGTGTTGAAAGAACACTTTTTTGTCTTAGTAAAATGCAGAAGCTCCGTATATATAATGCCCATTCAGAACTGGCATTCATAATGGGCAAGGGCCTGAGGCCAGGATGGTTCATTGCTATGAAGCGACAATGGCAATAACATGGTCTTAGTGGGGAGGAGGTGTCTAGTTAGCTTCAGAGGGTGGATGTTTCATGTCAAGGCCATGATGCTATATGTAAATACCTCATCCTCTGGCATTGTCTTTCAGGCATTTTTAACTCCTGATGACCACATTTGGGGTTTTCCTGGCAAAGATACTGAAGCAATTTGCCATTTACTTCTCCAGCTCACTTTGCAGATGAGGAAACTGAGGCAAGCAGGGTTAAGTCACTTGCCCAGCATCACACAACTGGTAAGTGTCTGAGACTGAATTTGAACTCAGGAAGATGAATCTTTCTGATTCCAGGCCTGTTGTTCTGTCCGCTGCACCATATAAGTGGTGCATTGGATATGCATTGGAAAAACAGAACGAAACAAACAAACAAACAAACAAAAAGATTTTTTTCCTAGGAAGGATCCAGTGGCTTCACCAGATTGACAAAGAGTCCATCACACTCACACATACATACACAAAAAAGAATTTAAGAAGCTGTCTATAATTTATATAATTGCTATACAGTCTATACAATGAAATCTATACAATTGCATCTCACTTTACCCTTTAAGATTCCAAGTGGAATCCTACTTCATCATGAAAAAAAATGCTTGAATATAGATATGCCTGTAACTCCCCTTCTCTACTTCTCTAAATGGTAAACATCCCAAGTTTCTTTAGCTTATCCACATAAATTAGAGCTATTTATTCATCCACTGGACACTCCCCAATTTGGTAATGTCCTTCCTAAGTTTATGGCAACTAAACCTGATCATAATATTCTAGAGGCAGTCTAGTCAAGGTAGAGCTCTGTAGACATTTCCTCTCCTTATTCTTGGATGGTATGCTTTTTTTTAAAACAGTATAAGATCACATTATCTTTGTCAAACTACTGAAATGCATTGAGCTTGCATTCCCACCAAAATGTCCAGATCTTTCCTCCTCCCCCAATGGAAATCATGATTACCATCACCAAACAAATGACAACTGCAGAGCTAAAACATGCCATTAAATAACTGATTAATGTTTCTAGTAGATTGCATTCTAGAATTTTCCACGCAGGATTCACTTGTACTTTCTTGTTGTTGTTGTTAACTTTAGCAAAACCTCAAACATATATTTGACATCCCCTAATTTAGATTTAAAAATACTTGAGATATAAGTTAATACTTAACCCCCAAAATAGTATTTATGAAGCATATTTCTCTTTCCCTCTCCTCAGCTTGGTTTTCAAACTATCTTGGTTTCCAGAACATGGATTAATCTTCTATTTGGATGATATAATACTAAGATAATGATTGAAGTCTGTGTGGCCCGTGTCTTCCTTTTTCATCAATTTTGTCTCCTTAGCTCTTATCAAAGTCACTCTTTCATAATTGACTGAAGTGTTTTTTTTGTTTCTAAGATGAATTTTTTTTCCTGCCAAATATATTTTCCTGGAGCTGATCCCCCTTGAGATATTTATGGAGAGTTTGTGTAGCATTGTTGCTTTTGCTGAAAATAACATGTTCCCAAAGCTTATTCTGGTTTCCCTAGGGAAGTATGTAGTCAACTCTGAAGGTTTTCTAGGCCATCAGTCACAGAAGGAATCTGTCAATAGTTGCAGTTTTTGATGTCCATGATGAATGTTTAGCTGTGTGTATTGTGTGTGTGTGTGTGTGTGTGTGTGTGTAGATATATGTATGAGACACTCTCCTTTCCTGTGGGATATGGTTTAACCCCCTCTATTTTTGAGGGCAGTGACTCTTCAAAGATCAATCCAGTACCAAGTGATGTTTTCAACTCTTAGGCCATGTATGGGTCATTCTCTGGTGGAGTGTTTCTGAAAGAACACCAACAATTTAAAAAAAGGTACCATTATGTAGGATATTAAGGATTGCAGATCATTTGCCATAGATTATCTCATCCTGTCCTTACAGCACCATTGTGAGGTAAGCACTTTTCTTTTCCCCTTTTCCAAGATGAAATTAAGACTGAGAGAGGATTAGGTGACTTGTCCATGGTCACATACCTAGTATGTATTTGAGGCCATATTTGAACTTAGGTCGTCCTGAACTCAAACCCAGCACCCTAGTCACTATTCCACCTAGCACCTCAATGAAATAAATTTGTTTCGTTTTTTGTTCTTTTTTTCTGAAACTTATAAGTTCTGTGACTGAGAGGTATTTTAATATCTTTCACTGAAGGTCTTCTCTGATATTACAAAAAGAAGATAATAATATTAGCACTAATTTACTTAGTGTTGTCTGTAGAAACAATCATTTGTATACATAACTCACAAGATTGTTATTGGAGAAAATGCTTTGAATAGTTAAACTACTATATGAATGTGAATTATTTTTGATACTTAGGGTATATGACTTTATTACTGTGGGGAACTCCCTTTATGAAGGCAGAGTTAATCTTTGTATGACAATACATAAATTCTAGATAAACAGATAGGGAAAGGTGAAGATTAAGTGACTTATCAAGGGTGACACAATCAGTACATATCAAAGTTACCAAAAGTCATAAAAAGGACAATTTTCTTAGCAAGAATTCTGACTCAATTCCTTTCTCTGAATCTCTTGTTCTTTCCATTGAAATAAGCTGTTTTATACTTCCTATTTATCCTCCAATGCTCTCCTCCCATATCCTTAATTTATACTGATAAAATTTGAGCAATTTTCCAATAATGTTTCAAACTTCTGAGTCATCAACCTTCACCTTTAACACTATCTCTTCAGGTTCCAAGACATATTTCTTGTCTCCTTGACTCTATTCACAGAAGCACTACTGTAATGAAAGTTTCCATCACCTCTTACCTACACAGTTATAATTGTCTCCTAATTGTTCTTCTTGTTTCCAAACTATTCTCCACACAGATAAATCATAGATAGATAGATAGATAGATAGATAACATAGATAGAGTGAGGAACAATTAAATAAGTACTATGAGAATGTCTCTTTTGCTAAATGCTGGAGACACAAACACAAGTGAAAAAAAGACATTTCCTTTCCTCAAGAAGAATATGTTCTAATGATAGGAAGATTCAAAGAAGAGTAATTTGAAAGAAGTGTGTGTGTGTGTGTGTGTATGTGTGTGTGTATGTAGTGGAGTGAGATAATCACAAGGGAGGAATGTTGTTTGTAGGTAGGTACGGAAATTCAGAGAATGAGAAGTAGTGTTGAGAATTCAGTGGACCTGGCCTACATCTGCCATGAAATAGAGGACCAAGTCAGTAACAGCACATAGGAAACATATCACCTTAAAATGAGGCCTTAGAGAATCTCAAAGGTGAAAAGTCTACTGAAGTTCTAAGACAAAGAAGGTAATTTGGGAGCAAAGTGAGCATGGTCTAGAACCATGGGTGTGCTGGAGACCACTCCTACCCAACTTGCAACAAATGATTATTAAATTTTCAGTATGAGCATTTACACCTTAAATTTCAGTGAACACAAATAAAGTTTTATTGAAACACAAGAACTCTTAATCATTTTGGTATTGTCATGTGGCTGCTTTTGCACTGCAATAATAGAGGTGAATAGTTGAAACAGAACTGTGTGTGATATTCTCATCATTTTGCACTCATTCTCGATGCACTACAAATTATACTGATACAGTTATAGCTAGATATTGTTTGAATACTACAACTACTGGTGCATGGTAACATTATTTATTTGTTTACCAGCAAATGCCCATCATGTCAAAACAAGAACAGAAGTGGGAGGCGAGTTTTATTATTATTTTTTGAGTTAAGGAGTAAAATTGATTTTTTTTAAATTTTTCTGAATGAGAATAATTACCCTCAAGTGTTATTATCAAACATTGAATAGCTTGCCAAATTAACTTTTGCCGCGGATTAATAATGTTTCTAAATAAATTCAACCTACCATCACAAAACAAAACACTGCTTATATGTAAAACTTATACTGTAGTGAAGTCAAGGGAGCAACAACTGACATTGTTAAGATCACAAGTAAAATGAAGATTATATACTTCCCATACTTTCAATTGGTAAAAGTGAGATCTTCATTCTCATACAAGTTTTCAGTGTCTATATTTTTTACACTCAAACTATGGTTCTAACAGTGTTTTTCAGACCTTGATGAATGTGCAAAAAGAATGTTCGTATTTCAAAATCCATTTCACTCTGCAATTGAAGGGCCATGGGATAATACACTAAAAGACAAATATGATAGAAATCATTTAATCGAATTCTAAAAATCCTTTCAAATAATGAATATGCTCAATTAAAATCTTTTGTTCATTAAATATTATTTTGCATTACCTCTCTGAGTGAAAACACATTTTAAGTTCTCCTTGATGATTTTTTTTTTCATCGTGATGTTCAGGTAAACCAATAACTTCTAAATTGTCTCTCTTGGATCAGTTTTCCAGGTCAATTGTTTTACCAATAAGGTATTTTACATTTTCATCTATTTTTCATTCTTTTGTTTTTATTTGACTGATTCTTGCTCTCTCATAGAATCATTAGTTTCCATTTGCCCAATTCTAAATTTTAACACATCGTTTTCTCTATTAGATTTTGTACCTCCTTTCCCATTTGGCCAATTTTATTTTTTAGGGACTTGTTTTCTTCAGTATACCTTTTTTCCAGTTGGCCAATTGTATTTTTTAAGGGCTTGTTTTCTACAGCTAATTTTTGCCCTTCCTTTTCCAAGCTATGGACTCTCCCTTGTATATCTCTCATTTCTTTACCCATTTTTTCTTTTGCCTCTCTCATATGACTTTAAAAATCCTTCTTGAGCTCCTCTAAGAAGGCTTTTTGGGTTTCAGACCAGTTCATATTGCCTTCTGAGGTTCCAGATGTGGGTTTGTTGACAATGTTGTCCTCTTCAGAATTTCTCCCTTGATCTTCATTCTTCCCATAATAAGAATCTATCATACGTTTATTTTTGCTCATAGTGTTTTGCTTATTTCCTGGCCTTTAAAGAGATTGAACTCCCCTGTTGGGGAGCAGAGGGCGCTGACCCAAGCTTCTTGCGTTGGGAACCTAGGTTGTTGATAACTGGCTTTGTGTGCTGGGGCTTCCAATGCTGGCAGGTGGAGGCTGTAGGATTCTAGAAGCTTACCTGGTATTGGGCTAGAATCAACAACACTGGAACTCTAGGGGTAGGATTGGGTAGTGTGGCTCCTGGAGATTTCTTGCTCGCTCTGGCCTTTCTTTGCTTTTGCTTTCTTCAGCTCCCTTCAGATGTATATTGCAGGTTGTTTATCTGCCTGGGGCCCCTTGGAGCACTGCTTCCCTTAGTTTTGCTGAGGCATTGGGAGAGCCATTTGCTGTAGAATGCCAAGGCACTAGTGGTTTTCCAAGCTGGTTTCCACTAGTTCCCCTGCCCTCACTGAGGCACTGGGGGAGGGGCGGGGGTCCAGGTGTTGGCGTTTGCCTGCTCTACCACCTGGGTTTCAGGATCTCCTCCTGGTATGCTGAGGTGGAGCTTTCCCTAGATTGCTGGGAGGCCTTCCATTCTGTACTGCTCCCCTTCCCACAGGGCAAGAGGGGCCTTTCCCATTAATCTCTCAAGCTACCTGGGTTACTGGAATGCTGCACCCTATCTTTCTTCTGGTTCAGCTGTTATAGGTTTTTTCCTGCGGCAATATTTTCTGGGTTTTCAGAGGTTAATAAGGGAGGGTATGAGGAACTTACTTCTTACTCCACCATCTTGGCTCCTGGAAGTGGAAAACACATTATAAAAGGTGAAATATGCAAAATCCCATTACCGATGAGCATTAACAGATGCACATTTGCAATAGATTGTGATGATAGGGAAAACTAACTCTAAACTCCAACTTGGAAAAAAAAAAGTTACCCCCCCCAAAAAAGATTTAATTCTTATCATTAATGTATCTATATCAAAATGTACTCTTATTAGTAGCAGTATTCTTATAGTTTGAATTTCATCAATTAAAAATATGTAAAAATGTGCTTCTTCTTTCGTTCTGTGAGTTCATTCCTACGTAAGATGCTAAATTTTTCCTTAACCTGCAAAGTCCCAAATATTTCCTATCTGTACCTTGATGAAAAAAAATTTACTTTAAACTTAAGAAAATTATGGAGATAATGTTAACAATACCAATTAAATTTGAGTGTATCATGATTACTTTTTCCAGAGAGCTAGTTTTTAAATATTTATAAGCATGTAACTTCCTGGGACACTTTTTTGGCTGCAAAACTATTATTGTAATACATAACTTTGACTACCCCCCCCCCACTTAAAATTCTTCAGTGGATCGCTGTTGTTTCTAGGGGGAAAAGTGACATTTTGCAGTCTAGTATGTGAAGTCCTTCCAAATCTAACCATTGCCTTCCATGCTTTAGTCCATTTACCTCACTTCCTCTTATTCTATGTTTGAATCATATCATCCTCTTTGTTACTCATGGAGTTGGGCAATCAGTTTT
Source organism: Vombatus ursinus (assembly GCF_900497805.2). Lineage (NCBI taxonomy): Eukaryota > Metazoa > Chordata > Mammalia > Diprotodontia > Vombatidae > Vombatus > Vombatus ursinus. The sequence continues at coordinate 8,911,976 of NW_020954615.1, read as the reverse complement.
GTACCTTTTGTACCTTTGAGAAGTACACAGGCTGGCCCCCTACTGGGAATGTCATCCTACCTCACCTACACTTCCCAGAATCCTTAGCTTCCTTCAAGGCTTAGCTCAGGGACTACTTCCCACCAAAGATCTTCACTGATTACTATAGTCTTGGGTGCTTTATCTTCATTCCAGAAATGTTGCTATGTCTCACTATTAGCATTGTCCCTGACGTAGTTGATATTTCTGTGATTTGGTCTTGTAGGCACCCATTATTTTAAAGAAAAAGTTTTAGTTCTTCATTTAGATCTACATTTTTAGTGTATGTTCTCCATATTAATTCATTTTATTAAATTACAATTTTTGAAGCATGTGTTTAGTATTTCCTTTATTCTATTGATAAATGATTTATCTAGTACAGTGGATAGAGAGCCAGACCTGGAGTTTCCAACACCAGAGTTCAAATCTAGCTTCACTAGCCGTGGGACTTGGGCAAATCACTTAACCTCTGTTTACCTCAATTTTCTCATCTGTAAAATGGGGATAATAACATTATCTACCTCTCAATGTTTGTGAGATCAAATGAGATACTAATTATAAAGAGTTTAGCACAGTGCCTGGCACATAGTATTACATAACTGTTATTGTTGTTATTATTATTATCTGTGCTCTAGGAAATGATAGAGTTTTGTAGAGTAGCAATTTCTTGAGAAAAATGCATATTTTTCAGTGTTCTCATTCATGTGTCATAATTATTTTTAGCTATTCTCCAATTTTTTTCCAGTTTTACATTATTTCATTTGTTTATCCTTCTTTCAAAGTCAGAGGGAAATAATAAAGTTTCTTACTATTATTATTTTACTGTCTATGCCATTTTACACTTCATTTAATCCATTCTTTTTTTATTTAAATGGCATGCCATTTAATGTAAATCAGCTTTATTTGCTATTGATTAGTTTTATATTATTCTGTTATACAATAAGCAATTTTCTAGTTTGTCTTTTATAACACTGTAAAATTTATTTTTTTTCCTTTCTGTGGAAGCATCTCATAACTTTGACTTTGTTAATAAAAAAAAATACCCTATGAATTGTAAATATAAAGAAACTGAGAGTAAGTGACTGGTCCAGGGTCACTTAGCTAATAAATTTCTGAGTCAGAAATGAAAGCAGATCTTCTTGATTCTGGATCCAATGCTCTCTATGCACTACTCAACTTCCACAAGGACAGTTACCAAAGTCAAAGTGCTGCTACCACCCCATTTGAATAATCCCAATGAGGAGGTCCCCTAGAGATTGGTTAATTCAGTTGGAGAGAAACACAAGTTCAAAGATCTGTCACCATAATCCCAGGATAATTTTTTTTTTAGCTTCTAGTAAATTAATCTATGTAATTGAATCAAAACCAGTACTTAACACAGTGCTTGGCACATAGTAGATATGTAAGAGATGCTTATCGACTGACTGACCCACAAGGGAATATTACCACCAAATAAGAATGAGGAGCCAAAAAGTATTTTCAATCAATAGACCACCCTGATGATAAACCTGAACATTATCTCGGCTATTTAGGAGAGGTAACTTTCATAAATAGCAGATGACTAGCTTGCTATCTTCAGTTATATGCATTACTTTAATTAAATTACATTTAAATTTAAAAGGACAGATTAAATGAGTATGCCTTAGAATAGCTTTATTTTACAGAATAAATCAATTTTATTTTCCCTGTGCAATCATAGTTATGTGGAATTATTTTTGGAATATTTTTTCCTCTTTTACAAACAAGGGTTCATTTGCTAGAAGATCAAGAGGGAGGGGGGAAGGTTAGAGATTTAATGGATTGTAAGCTCAATATGTCACCATTTGGAAATGGCACAGAAGAAAGCTAATGTAAGCATTGACAGAAACATAGCTTCCAGAAATAAAATAAGGAAGTGCAAATTATTCTGTATTCCACCCTCAGCAGAACTCATCTGGATTCTTATGTGCATTTCTGAAAGCTACAATTTAAGAATGATATTTAAAAACAACTAGAAAAATTCAGAAAAGGGCAACAAGGATGTGAATTTCTTAAATTCCTACCATGTAAAGACCACTTGAAACAGGAAGGGATGCTTATCTTTGAGAAAGGAGGAGTTGGTCAGGGAGAATCTGATGTGTGGTCAAATATTTAGTGCACTAACATGTGAATGACATATTAGATCCATTATGCTTGGCCCCAAACAGCAGAACAAGTAGCATGGGGAAAATAGGAAGATTTTTGCCTGATTCTGAAAAACCTCCCTCCATTTCAAGCTCTAGAGAGGTAGAGTATGCTTCCTTGTGAGTTAGTGGTGACATTGCATTAGAGGATTTCAAATGTCAACTGAATGAGCACTTGGGTGTGTTTGAGTGGGAATTTATGATCGGGGGTGCTAGGGGCAGTGGCAAATATAAGACTTCTTTGATTTTATGATCCTAACTGTATTTTCCATACACTGTAAAAATGTTTTGTAAAATATGATTATCTATATGTGTATCATGGAGGAGGGGGGAGGCAGAGTGTGTGGAGAATGACAAATAGACATTTCAAAATATGTATAGACTAAGAATGGGGAAAAAAACAAACAAAAAAAAAGTGAGGTCATCTTGGCTAACCCTGTCATGACAGATGAGTAAACTAAGGCCTAAGAATGAGAAAAAGACATCCCATTTTATATTGTCCAAACATAATGACAGATGAAAAAAACTGAGGCTGTGGGTTTTTAAATGACTTCATCAATATCACACAGCTGGTAAGAAGGACTAAGATTTGAACCTAGTACCTTGTACTCTAAAGACAGAAGTTATTCCACTGTAGAATAAGCATTAGAATTTGTGGAATGAAATTCAAAAGATCATCATTTACCAAGGAAACACATGCATGAGCCCACACACACACACAAAATAAAAAAAAATAAAGATGACTGCTCCTCAGAATCTCCAGTCTTTATGCCTTGGTTTTCAGGCAAAGTGGCTTTTTCTCACCACAATGGCCTCTTGAAATGAATACATTGTGGATGACAGATTTATAAGTGGGTGACATGAAGCCAGTTTCATTTTCTCTTTAATTCACTGTTCAAAAGACTCTGTCCTCTTGTAAGGTAAGCTGGCACCTTAGGAAATCACTTTCTGAAGCAGCTTGTAAAAGGCATCAGAGTCAGAAACTATTGCTCAGGACAACCTCAGCTAGGTAACTAAAAATAACCAACTGACATTCAGCCACTGGGTTAAGTTTGATGACACATTATTAATTTTCATGGATTCTATGATTCAGCTAGTCTGGTTTACTTAAGATTGTAGGAGCATATATCTAAATGTTCCTCATAGAGAAGAGTTCCTCTTCTTCCCTCTATTCCTATCTAGCCTCTCCTCTAAGATTGGAATGCTCACCCTCTTCACATAAACCTCTCAGAATATATTGCTCATATCACAGCTCTTCTGTAGTTCCTCTGCCTGAGAGAACTTGCCTTATAACCCAGATCTAAGTCTTTCTCCTATTCTATCACTATAATTTCATTAACATGTAACACAATTTACATAGTTTTCATCACAGTTATGTAGCACATTGGATAGACCATTGGGAGTGGAGTCAAGAAGAATTGAGTTCAAATCCATTCTCAGATACTTACTAACTGTGTGATCCTGGGCAATTCACTTAACCTTTTTCTGCCTCAGTTTCCTGAACTGTAACATGAAGAAAATAGTAGGACTATAGTCTTTACTTGTCCTTCATTTTGAAGAAAACTATTGAGATCATGGTGATATTTTGACTTCTGCATGAATTGGATTTAAATGAGGCAGTTGTACAAAGTCATTAGATTCACAATTCACAAAGTCCAGTGGCAAGATGAAAGTCAGGATGAATGGCAATGGCCTGGGGTTCAGTGGATGATCTTGGCATCTTCAATGTCTGACCAAGCTGTAAGCAAGGGATGGGGAACCTGCAGCCTGGAGGCCACATGTAGCCTTCTAGATCCTTGGGTCTGACCTTTTGACTGAGTCCAAGTGTTACAGAACAAATCTATTTATTAAGGGGATTTGCTCTGTAAAGTTTGTATTTAGTCATAGGGCTGCACTTGAGGACCTAGAGGGCCCATTACATGGGGCCTCCAAGCGGCCGGTTCCCCACCCTTGCAAACTCTCCACACAGTCACCTTTATGGCTGTTGGAACAAATTGTTCTTATCTACTTATTCCACAGAAAATCTTTGCCTACCAGGGGTACACATTCCCCTAACTCATCAACAGGTTTGCAGCCTGTTGGTTACCCTTAACCTGGTTGAGCCTGTTTAGCCTGTCTGCCCAGATGGTTTTAGCAGGGTGTGGTTGCTCCACATGCTACAGCTTCTTGGAGCCACAGGTGAGAGTTGGGTGATAGGTAGACACCAAAGGTGGAGGAACAATCCTGAAAAGGGCTTAGCAAGCCTTCCCACCAGAAGCACTAGGTAAATTCCTTCCCCTATGTAAATTCCCCAAGGGCAGGAACTCTATACCTTTACAATTTTTCTACTCGATACCAAACAAAATATCTGTCAAATAGTAGATGCTTAATATGTATTTGCTGATTGACTGAAGAAAGAGGAGGGGGAGGAGGAAAAAGAGAAGGAGAAAAAGGAACAAGAAGAGGAAGAGGAGGAGAAAAAGGAAAAGGAGGAGGAAAAGGAGGAGAATAACAACAAGAAGGTCCACATCAGATGTGATGCTCACTAAGTGTGTGATTCTGAACAAGCCAGCTGGCCTCTCCAAGCCTCAGTCAACCTCAAACACAGGTTTTCTACCCTAGGTGGAGGAATATCACACACAAATGAAATCATAGATCCTTGTCCTGTGTAGGACTTGAAGATTTACAATGCTTATCCATCCCTGCTAGCTACTTTCCCATATCTCTCCTTTCTTTGGGGCTTATCTCATAACAGGGTGTTCTACAATAGGTGCCTCAACTTCATTTGTTCACATTGTTTTCTTAACTTTCTGTAGTCGGCTTCTGATCTCATCATATTACTGAAACTCCTCTCTCCAACGTCATTGTTATCCTCTTAATCACCAGATTCAATGATCTTTTCTCATTCCTTACCCCTTACCAGTCACCAATTGCCATCTTCTTCTTGATACTATAGTCAGTCAAGGTTTTCATGACCTTGATTTCTCCTGTTTTTTTTTTTTTAACCTATCACTCCTCAGTTTCCATTGCTGGATCTTCACCTATGTCATATCCACTGATAGTGGGGATCTCCTAGATCTCTGTCCTGGATCATCTATTCTTCCTTTTATACCATTCAATTTGTGATCTCATCAGTTCCCATTGATCCAATCAGCACACATATGTGAATTATTCTCAAATGTACTTATTGATACCTAATGTCTCTACTGACCTCCATTCTCACATCCCAAATTGCCTATCTCAAACTAGATGTCCTGTATATATCTTAAACTCAATATATCCAAAAACGAACTCATGTCCTTTCCCCAAAATCTCTTGTCTCTTGCTAACTTTCCTATTACTCTCAAGAATACCACACCATCCTCCCAGGCACCCAGGATCATAATCTCAGTGGCATATTGAACACTCCCAGACTCCTCAAAATCAAAGTTTGTTATGGCCTAGGGATTTTAACCTTCATAACCTCTCTTCTATACACCCCCACCCCCTTCTTTCCTCTGACACTATCAACACTGATATAGCTACATATCACCTCATGCCTGGACTACTGCAATAGGATGCTGGATGATTTCCTTTCCAATAATCTCATCCTACTCAAGTTCATACTCCATTCAGCTGTCAAAGTGACCTTCCTAATGGGCAGAACAGACAACCCCCCTTCTCAATAAATTCAGGACACTCCCTATTACCTCCAGGATCAAATATAAATTTCCCTTTGGTATTCAAAGCCCTTCATAACCTGTACTCCCTCCAAAACCTTTCCATTCTTCTCAAAACTTACTCCTTCCATGGACTTTCTGATGAAAGAAAGAAAGAGAGGAAGAAACAGGAAGAAAGAGAGGAAGAAACAGAAAGATTAGTTTTATTTGTGATTACAAATGTGTGATCCTTGACTATACCTTCAATATGTTTTAAAACTAAGCCCCATTTCTATCCAGATAAAAGTTATGTTTACAATTTTTTCAATGAAATTGTAAACTCTATCTCTTTGTTATTTACCTGGATCTCTTGTTTATTCCTCATCCCCTTCCTCTGTGTGTGTGTGTTGCTTTAGTTTTTCATTATCTTTGAAAAACTATGAAAGTTTTAGCTTGAAATGTTTAACCTTCCCAAAAAGGTTAATCAGTTCTATTAGTATATGTTAATTAGCCTAATTAGACTAGTTAGCATATTCTTATTTCTTTTCCAAAACAAGATTTCTAAAGAGTAGAGGCAATCTATCATGATTATGATATTTTTTACAATTCTCTTGCTTACCTTAGCAGAGAGGACAGTCCAATCTAAATTTCCTTTGCACCTTCTAAAAATATATTTTCTTTTTTCTAATTCAATGGTAGCTATTCATTTGTCTGTCCATTTCTTTTCTTCCCCTTCTAGTTCCTTCTTCTTTCTATTTTTCTTATCCCCCCACTTCCTTTTCTTTTCCACTATCTTTTTCTTCTTAACCTCCTTACATTTTCCAAATCCTAAAACAAAAGGCCAGAGTCCAGGTGATTTTTCCAAGGCCATAAAATATCTCAGCATTAGAGTCAGATGTTTAGCCTCAGTTGTTCTCAAAATTGAAATCTGCTCTCTCTCTCTCTCTCTCTCTCTCTCTCTCTCTCTCTCTCTCTCACAAACACACACCAACACACACTCATATAATTTTGCCCATGTTTTGTATTCCAGAATACCAATTCTAGATTTATGACTGATTATCCTATGAATTGTGGCTCAGACTCTTAGTATCTTTATTCCATCTCTATCATACTACTAGAACTTGTGAACTTTCTTTCCAATGTTACCAACTCCCTCTTAATGTGCAGCTTCAAAAGACTTTCCACTGAGCTTATCTTAAGTGATATTCCTGACATATCTGAGTGTGCTGACAACTCCTTCTTTTTTGAACTTTCTTTTTTTAATTTGTTACCGTGCTACATATTATCATGGTTTTCCATCACCTCTTCAACGTTTCTTTTTCTAGGATCTTTGTGAATTCCACTTATACAGCCAGTCGACTTAATGTGTATGCTAACCAGAATTCAAGTTTCTTATTCTGCCTTTTCTCTTTTTATACCACAATTCTTGGTGATCTCACCCATTTTAGATCTTTCATTTTCCCTTTAATGTGGATGATTCTCACTTCCAGTCCTAACCTAAAACTTGCATTCATCTCAAATTTCTATCTATATATTGATAAATGCATAAATAATACAGAGAGACTTTGAAACACTGAAGATCCAAGAGTAGAATCAAAAGTAGTCACACCTCATTTCATTGCATTCTACCCACCTCATATTTCATGGGTGACATACACAAGATATTACCTATCAATACATAAATAACAAGCATGAAAATAGCTGGCATGCAGATTTTTTTACAGAAGTAGAGGAGTTGATTAAAGCAATAGTAGACCAAATTATTGATGATAGAAATTACCAAAAAAAAATCCTTAAAGTACTTGGTCACTCTGATCAATTCAGATTGTACATAATAGAAACCATGCAATGTATTACTAGAGGTTGGGGGAAAAAAAGAGTGGATGCCTGGAAAGATTCAATCTGTATAAAGCTATGTGTCTGAATTTCCTTTTCTTTCATAAACTAACAGATAAGTGCCCAGGCTAGAAAAATGGAATCCAACATGTCCTTGTGTATATGTATGTGTATAAAGGATAGGTAGATAGAAAGATAGACAGATAGATGGACAGATGATAGATAGAAATTTGTCCTTGGATTGCTTTGAATTAAATTCATTTTTAAAATGTGAGAATAATTTAATTGTGCTGATGCTGTTGTAAGAAAATTTATTATTATGTTAATGTTCTTAGAATCACTAACTTACAGGATCTCTTACAATAGTCTTTTGAGATGAGTGAGAACAAGTATCATCATTGACTTAAAGAAGAAGAAATTAAATCACTTCCTGATTGTCCCACATATTTCTGCTATTTTTATCTACCTTGATTTTTAATTTATTTTTATCTAACTCTAATATTTTTATCCATCTCTACTATCAGCTCATATACAGCACATATGAAAGTGTAATCATTATTGTTGCACCCAACATATACTTCTAGATGCTTCTGTTGCTTTCAATTGTATCACTATTCTAGACACTCATACATTTCTTGGACTGCATTTCAAGAAGCAAAGCTTCTTGAACTAATTCTTTGATGTTCTAGTTGCATGCCATTCTGGCATTCAAAGAACATTGGTAGAACTGTTTTCAGTATTGGGTGTCATATTTGAGGAAGGGTAACAGTAATCTGGAGCTCAACCAGAGAAGGGCAATGAGGATGGTGACATGCCTTGAACACATGCTATATGAGCATCCCTTGAAGGAAGTAAAGAAAATTTAGCCTGCAGAAGAGAAAATACAAGAGTAACTTGTTCCATGAAGTACTTTAATGGTCTAAATATGGAAGAGAATGAGAACTGTACTAATTTGCCTCCAAAGGGCAAAAATTGGAGCAGTGGGTAGAAATGGGAATTTTAGACTTGATGTAAAGAACAATTCCTAATAATGTTAGCTACTGTAAAGTGGACTAGTGGGTTGAACCAGCTGTCCTCTTAGATTCCTTCCAACTCTCAATATTTGAGAATCTTGATTCTCTGATCTACTTTTCACCATCACTAGTGCACATAATTTCTCATCTCCATGTCTTGGTTTCATTCACTATTCCTGCTTTGAATGACTTTACGCTTTCCACTTCTATTACCATTAGTGGAACAAGTGTAACATGCAGAATAATATGAACCCAATGCAAATAAGCACATTGACATTGTCTGAGGAGCAGACAACTTTCAGTGATGAGAACTGTGATTGGGAGAATTGACAAGAGCAGAGGATTTACTACTGGCAGAGTCCTTATAGATTTTCTAGTCATTATCACAGCACTGTAGAGTTTGAAGGGATTATAAAACTACTCTAATCCACAGGTGTCAAATGTGTGGATTGTGGATATGAGGCCAACGATATTCCTGAGTATGGCCTGAAATAGATAATAATGTAATTTGGAAATATTGAACAAAATAAATAAAAATACCATAAAGCAGTGATTATTACATTTTAAAAGTGAGTCAACATGTAGTCTAAAGGGGTAATTCTATACAGTTTAGTGGTCCCCATTTTTAATTGAGTTTGACACAACTGCTGGAGTCCTACTTGAACAAAAATCCCTTCCGCAAACTACACGATCACAACAGTATCCTCATTTTGAATGAAGATTCTAATTCTAGTGCATAAGAACCCACTACCTTCCAAAGTAACCTGTTACTCTGTTAGACAGCTCTAATTGTTAGGAAGTTATTACAGACCTTAGGTACAAACATGCTTCTTACTGTTGCTGTGTGTCATTCAGACATTCAGTTGAGTCCCAGGATGAGATTTTCTTGGTAAAGATACTGGAGTGGTTTGCCATTCCCTTCTCCAGTGGATTAAGGCAAACAGAGGTTAAGTGACTTGCTCAGGGTCACCTAGCTAGAGAGAATCTGGAACCAAATTTGAATGCAAGTCTTCCTGTCACCAGGTCCAATGTTCTATCCACTGAGCCATCTGGTTACCTTGTACTTCCCCTCATCTCCTACCATTTTCCCTACTTGGAGATCTGCCTGCTGCAGACAAATAGAATAAGCTCAACCCCTGTTTGACATAGCAAGCCTTCAGTAACTTCAAGGCCACTATTATGTTTCCACTTGATCCCTCATTTTAAAGAAGAGGAATTGAAAGTCCAGGAAGGTAAAATGTTCATTGTGGCAAAGCTTAGATTCAGAGTCAGCTCCTCTCCATTCACTCTATCACACCATGCCTCTGGAAGGATAATAAATTCCCAAATGCTCCTTTAAGACCCAAGTCAATAGTTCATTGACAATACCTTCCTTGAGCACGAGTAACCATTAACCTTCACAAATGGGGTGGACATATCAAAATAAAAGGTGAGAAGTGAATTTTTGAGAATCATCTTATTTCCTGATTTTGACTTTCTTTTTTGAATGTTTCTTTTACTTGGCAATGAGGGTCTCATAGTTCTAGTAAGGAAGAAGGAAAATAACTAAACGAGCCATGAGGTGGGAAAATGGCTCTTTGGAAACAATGTTGTTTTTAGAAGCAAAGGATCTAGTTTGAGATACTGTCTTTGCTGGTTTGCCTTTAATAAGAAGCATATGCTCTCTTAGTCCCATTTTTAAGTAATGTCTTAGTTTTACAAAATTCATTCAGATGTCTAGGTAAAGGGAGTTATTTTCAATATTTAAAAACAACTAAATATAATGTGTGATTTTTAGCACATTCTACATGTCCTGGTGAAAGTAGTCATGAGTATTATTTCTTATAAAACATGTCAATGTGCATCTAGCTTGGCTAGTCATTTCATTTTTTGATAATGCACTTTTTCCAAGTAATCACTCCTGATTATTGATTTTATAAAGGAAAAAAATCACCACGCACTCTCGGACAGCAGTTTCATCAATCTGGCCTTATTTAGCTGCTGACACTTCTGGACAGTCAAACAGGCCACAATCCTGCAGAAATCTCTAAAGAAAATGTTGAGAGGTCATGCTGGGAAATTCTTCCTTTGTACTGGATAGAAGTGATATACCACCTGCTGTTCTGATGTCCTGCTGAACAATCGAGACTTACCTCTTCAACAAAGTCTGCTGTCTGTTAATCAGCCCTAGAAGAGAGACCCCTTTCTATACCCTCATTAACCTCTTCAGTCTAAGTTGTTTTCCGTAATGGGAGGGTGTCTGCTTCTGAGTCTTGGGGCTAAGTCATTTCTCAACCTTGACTTATCCATCAGTGATTATATTTTGTCATTGGTCATGATTATGTTCTGAAATCAGGGCATGGAATCCAATGAAAAAGAGGATCAGCAAGAAAAAAAATGTTAATGTATCTCTCCTATCAAAGACACATCAAATCAAGAAGCAATTATTAAGTGTTTATTTTGTATCTGTAACTTTGCCAAGTATTGGGGATACAAATAAATGCAAATACAGCACCTGTTCACATGGTGCTCAAAATCAAATTGAAGAGACATTATGCACATAACTAAGTACAAATAAAATATGTTCAGGGTATCCTGGAGGCAATATTAGAGGGAAAGGATGAGCAATGAGGGAGTCTGAGAAAGGCTTCCTGCAGAAGGTGGGATTTAAGCTGAAGTTAGAAGAAAGCCAGGAAAGCTAGGAGATGGAGGTGAAGAGGGAGAAAATAGAGGCATGAAGATCAGTCAGTGAAAATGCAAAGAGTGAGAGTATATAATATCTTCTGTGAGATAAAAGGAGGCCAGTGTCAATGGATTGTAGAACGTGAGGAGGAAAATGAGTTCTAAGAATACTACAAGGGTCAGAAGACAGCAGGTTATAAAAGGGTTTATAAAAGCAAAGGATGTTATAGTTGATCTTGAAAGTAATAGGAAACCATGGGCTTTTATTGATTAGGGAGATCACATTGTCCAACCTGGGCTTTAGAAAGATCACTGTTAGCAAAGTGGAGGTGAACTGGAGTGGGAAGGCACTTAAGCCAAAGAGAATATCCATAAAGGTGCTACAAAAATTGTGGACTAAAATGATGAGATCTTGCACCACGGAGCTTATAGTGTCAAAGAGAAAAAGGTAGCATCTATGAAAGTGATCAGGCTGGTAGAATGGACACATTTTTGGGAAAAGATTGGATATGGTCAGCATGTGAGCTTCCAGGATGATACCTATGTTCTGAGCCAAATTGGATGTCTGTGGTACCTTGCACAGTAGTAGAAAACTTAGATATGGGGAAAAGATTTGAGCAATAGATAGCAGGTTCAGTTTTGACATGTGTATTAAGATGTCTATGGGACATCCAATTTTAGATGTCCAATAAGTAGTTGTAGATGAGAGGCTCAACATAAGTTAAGAAGCTAGAACTGGATATATATGTGTGTGTGTGTGTGTGTGTGTGTATGTATGTATAATCAGAGCATCATTGACATAGAGGCAATCATTTAATCACTAAGTGTTGAATAAATCACCAAGAGGAATTTTCTTTAGGTAGAAAAGTAAAGGACCCAAGAGAGAGCCTTGGGATGCATCTGGAGTTTGTAGGAATGATCTAGATGAAGATTTATAAAATGATATTCCAAACAGATAGGAGGGGAGGGAGAAGAGGGGGAGGAGAAGAGGAGAAAAATTTAGAGGAAAAAAAAGAATATGAAGAAGAGAGTCATTATCAGTGTTAAAGACTGAAGGTAGTGCAAGGAAAACAAGAACAGAGGGAAAAAAAATTAGATTTGGTGATTAAGAAATCATTAGTAACTTTGTAGATAGTTTCAATTAAATAACGGAAGCTGATTGCATAGCTAATAAGAGAATTAGAAAAAAATGAAGTAGAGGTAATAATTGTAGATAACATTCTCAAGTTGTTTACTTACAGAAGAGAAAAGACAGGATGATAATTAGTGGGGATGGACAGATCAAGTCAGAGATTTTTTGAAGCTGGAGGAGACATGGGCCTTTTTGTATATGGTAGGAAAACATCAATAGACAAGGAGATAATTGAAGGAAGATAAGTGAGAGAATCACAATGGTAGAGGGATTAATCTGCTGAAGAGGAATGGATGGAATGAGTCCATATGTGCACGTAGAGGGGTTTGCCCTGACAAAGAGAAGAGATACATCTTCATGGGAGACAAGGATTAAGGAGGAGATAGTACACAAAGGCTTCTAGGCATCTGTGATATGAGATGGGGAGGCAGAGGGATAAAGAAACATTTGGAAAATGACAACAAAATGGTAGAATGGATAGTTTCAGACATGGAGTCAGGAAGTCCTGAGTTCAAATCCGTTCTCAGACACTTGCTAAAAAGAAAAGCAATTTGATACAGATTATATATGTGCAGTTGACAGATTTTACATGTGCAGTTGTGCAAAACATATTTCTAGATTAGCCATGTTATGAGAGAAAAGAATAAAAATAAAGTTTTTTTTCTAAAGTGTGTTTCAATCTGCATGCAGAATCTATCAATTCTTTCTCTGGAGGTTAATAACATTTTTCATCACAAGTCTTTCAGAATTGTCTTGGATCATTGTATTGTTGTCATTTCTTATAATAGCATTTTATCATGTTCATATATCACAACTTGTTCAGTCATTCTCCAATTGATAAACATTACTCCAATTTCCAGTCTTTTGATACCATAAAAAGAGCTGTGATAAATATTTGGTATGCATATATATATATATATATATATATATATATATATATATATATACACACACACACACATACACACACACACATATACATACATATATACATATACACATATTTATATATAGGTCCTTTTCAGTTTTTTTATAATCTTTTTGAGATACAGACCTAGTAGTGATATTTCTGGGTTGAAGGATATACATAGTTTTATAGCCCTTTGGACATATTTCCAAATTGTTCTGCAGAATGGTTAGATAAGTTCATAACTCCACCAAGAGTTATGAATTAATATCCATTTTTTTCATATTCCACCCATAATCTGTCATATTGGCCAATCTGATAGGTATGAGGTGGTGCCTCAGATTTATTTTTATTTGCATTTATCTAATCAATAGTGATTTAGAAAATTTTTTCATTGATTTAAAACCCTACTTATGACCTTTGATTTCTTCTTCTGAAACCTACCTACTCATATCCTTTATCAATTGAGGAGTGACTCATAGTCTTATAAAATTGACTCAGTTTTCTATATATTTGAGAAATGAGGTTTGTATAAGAGAAACTAGCTATAATCTCCTTCCTAGTTTTCTGTTTTCCTTATCTTGACTACATTAGTTTTATTTGTGCAAAAAAACACCTTTTTAAAAAATTTAATATGATGAAATTTATTTATTTTGTATACCAGAAGGTTCTCTATATTTTGTTTGGTCATAAATTCTTCCCTTATCCATACATCTGACAGGAAAAATATCCTATGCACTCATAATTTTCTTATGATATCACCCTTTATGTCTAAATTCTGGACCAATTTTTTTCTAAGTTTTTTTTAATAACATTCAATTTATTCTTTTTTTATTTTTTATTTTTTATTTTTAACATGTGTTTTTAAAACTTTGGGTTACAAATTTTCTCCCTTCCTCCCTCCTCACCCACCCTCATTGAAAAAGCAAGCATCTTGATACTGGTTATAGATGTGTAGTCATGCAAAACACTTCCACAGTTGTCCTGTTGTGAAAAACTAAGTATATTTCCCTTCATCCTATCCTACCCCCCATTTATTCTGTTCTCTCTTTTGACCCTGTCCCTCCTCAGAAGTGTTTGTTTTTGATTATCCCCTCTACCAATCTGCCCTCCTCTCTTTCAAACACCTGCTCTCTTGTCCCTTTCCCCCCTTATTTTTGTGTAGTGTGAGATAGATTTCCATACCCCATTGTGTATGTTATTCCCTCCTTAAGCCAAATCCTGTGAGAATAAGATTGACTCATTCCTTCTCACCTTCCCCCATTTCCTCTCCACTATAAAAACTTTTTCTTGTCTGTTTCATATGAGAAAATTTACCCCAGTCTACTTCTCCCTTTCTCCTTCTCCCAGTATAATCCTCTCTCACCCCTTAATTTTATTTTCCCGATATCACCCTTTCGTCTTCGACTCACTCTGCGCTATCTATCTATCTGTACATACGTACAATTTTTTCCCTCCCACTACGCTAATACTGACAAAGGACTCATGAGTTACAAATGTCATCTTTCCCTGCAGGATTATAAACAGTTCAACCTTAATAAGTCTCTTATGATTTCTCTTTCCCGTTTACCTGTTCTATGTTTCACTTGAGTCTTGTATTTGAAAGTCAAATTTTATATTCAGCTCTGGTCTTTTCCTCAGGAATGCTTGAAAGTCCCCTATTTCATTGAATGACAATTTTTTTACCCTGAAGGATTATACTCAGTTTTGCTGGGTAGGTGATTCTTGGTTGTAGTCCTATCTCCTTTGCTCTCCGGGATATCATACTCCATGTCCTCCAAATGTTCAATGTAGAAGCTGCTAAATCTTGTGTTATCCTGATTGTGTTTCCACAATACTTGAATTGGTTCTTTCTGGCTGCTCACAATATTCTCTCCTTGACCTGCAAACTCTGGAATTTGGCTACAACATTCCTAGAAGTTTTCCTTTGGGGATCTCTTTCAGGAGGTGATCAGTGGATTCTTTCCATTTCTATTTTGCCCTCTGGTTCTAAAATATCAGGGCAGTTTTCCTTGATAATTTCTTGAAGGATGATGTCTAGGCTCTTTTTTTGATCATGGCTTTCAGATAGTCCAATAATTTTTAAGTTCTCTCTCCTGGATCTATTTTCCAGGTCAGTTGTTTTTCCAATGAGATATTTCACATTCTCTTCTATTTTTTCATTCTTTTGGATTAGTGTTACAGTGCCTCGATTTCTCAAATTGTCACTAGCTTCCAATTTCTCCATGCTAATTTTTAAAGAAGAATTTTCTTCAGTGAGCTTTTGGACTTCCTTTTCCATTCAGCCAATTTTGCTTTTTAGGGCATTCTTCTCCTTATTGGCTTTTTGGACCTCTTTTGCCATTTGGGTTAGGCTATTTTTTAAGGTGCTATTTTCTTCAGTATTTTTTTTGGATCTCCTTTAGCATCACTCTCAGTTTTTCCTCTACTTCTCTTACTTGCTTCTCAAAATTCTTTTTGAGTTCTTCCATGGCCTGGGACCAATTCACATTATTCTTGGAGGCTTTGGATGTAGGCGCTTTGGCTCCATTGTCTTCTTCTGATTGTATGTTTTGATCTTCTTTGTCACCAAAGTGAGATAATATAGTCTGACTTTTTCAGCTTCTTGTTCATGATCCTGGCCAATTACCTGAGTTACAAACTCTTTGTTAAGGTAGGGGACTGTTTCCAGTGTGTAGCTGTTTTCAGAGATACTTCTAAGGACCTGTAAATTTTTAGTTCTTCCAAGGTGCTATGCTCAAGGGATAGGTGTTTACTCCTTTCCTGGACTGTGCTCTGTTCTATGAGTGACCACAAGCACTCTTTTCTGTCTTGGAACTGTGAGAATTTCCTCTCCATAACCACTACAAGCTCCACCATGCCAGCATTCTTCCTTGCCCCAGGAGTGCTACCCAGAACTGTGACCCAGATCTAAGCATGGGCAAAGCAAGAGAATCCTGCACCAGCAGAGAGATCCCTGCAATCCCCCTGTGATGAAACATTCGATTCCCCCTCAGTCTGTGGGCTGGAAGTTCAGGAGGCAGCTGCCACACTACTGAACTCAGGGAATGGGGCTGGAACCCCACTGTGCTTCTCTTTCAGCATCGCTGTAACAGACTTTTCCCACTGACCGTTTAAGTTGTCTTTAGCATTTATGGGTTGAGAAGTCTGGAAAACACCACAGCTGGCCATGATTCAGTCCTCTGAGGCCTGCTCTGAGTTGACTGAGGCCTACGTGCCCACGCTGAACTGCGCTCCTTTTCTTGCCTGGAGTGATATACCTTTCCGATCAATCATCCATTCTTTGGCTAGAAATTTGTTTCACTCTGTCTTTTTGTGGGTTCTGTTGCTTTAGAATTTGTTTAGAACCATTTTTTATAGGTTGTTGGAGGGGTTTGGGGGACAGCTCAAGCAAGTCACTGCTTTTATTCTGCCATCTTGGCTCTGCTCCAAGCCTGTACCCATTTTAAAAGTGCATATATTCTGATGGAGGAAGACAATATACAAAATGGAGTTGAAAAGAGGAGTAGGATAAAGGTACCTAGAATGAATGCATGATTTTGTACTCTAGAAAATCAGAAACAAAGACAGGAGCGGTACGAAGACTCAATGTCCTTCCCAACATGCTAGTCCTAAGTGGAAAGCTACAGTGAGAATAGGGGACTAGTTTGGAAGAAGGATATAACAGTGTGGGAAGTTTTCAGTAATAATTGGATATCCCAGGGTGAAGATGACCTAAGAATCAAGGGAAGGTCCAGGATGAGATATCATCTGAAGCACTTTAAATTCTAGTTCTTGGTTTATTAGATCATTTCTGATTTATACCTTCTGAATAGATATATACAACACTCATCTCTTTCCTGAACTCCAATATATTGCCAATTATAGACAGAGGACACAGGGTGAGTTGAATATGAAGGGATGATATCCAAAAAGTAAAATTAAGGAGTAAGAGAGGATTGTACTGGGAGAAAGAGAAAGGGAGAAGTAGAATGAGGTAAATTATCTCACATAAAAGAGGCAAGAAAAAGCTTTTACAGTGGAGAAGAAGGAGGGGGTAGATGAGAGAGAATGAGTGAATCTTATTCTCATTGAATTTGGCTTAAGGAGGGAATGACATACTCAGTTGGGTATGAGAATCTATTTTACCCTACAGGAAAACAAGGGGGAAGAGGATAAGAGAGGGGGATGATAGAAGGGAGGGCAGATTGGGGTAGGGGTTAATCAGAAGTAAATACTTTTAAGGAGGGACAGGGTCAAAGAAAAGAATGAAAAAAAAAACCGAGGGGTGGGATAGGATGGAGGGAAATATAATTACTCTTTTACAGCATGACTATTATGGAAGTATTTTGCATGACTACACACGTATAACCTGTATAGAATTGCTTGCCTTCTCAATGAGGGTGGGTGAAGAGGGAGGAAGGGAGAAAATTTGGAACTCAAAGTTTTAAAAACAGACGTTAAAAATTGTTTTTAAATGCAACTAAGAAATAAGATATACAGGCAAAGTGGTACAGAAATCTATCCTGCCCTAGAGGAAAATAAAAGAGGAAAGGGATAAGAGAGGGTGGTGATAGAAGGGAAGGCAGATTGTTGAAAGGGTTATTCAGAATGCATGCCATCTTGGAGTGGGGGTAGGGGAGAGATGGGAGAGAATTTTGAACTCAAAATCCTGTGGAAGTGAATGTTGAAAACTAAAAATAAATTAATTGATTAAAACAAAAAAGAACAATACACCCTAATAGAGGAAGACTTGTTAAAGTAAGGTCAGTGAAGAAGAAACATATGCAGGAGCAGGGTGGAGAAAGAAATTCAGACAAGTCAGAGTTGGAGTCCACAGAGTAACTACGAGAACATAGTTTGCTTGGGCACTCTCTTTAAAATGGAGATTCTAAGAGGAACTGACCCATTAGAGGAAGGGGCTGAAAAGGCAGAATGTTCTTCCTTTGTGAGAAAGATGATCTGTCTGCTGGGTCATGGTAGGGAAAAAAAAAGTCTAGAAAGTCAGTAGAGGAGCCCAGATAGAAATGAAAAAATGACAGCATGAAATTTTCTGGGTGGTCATTATTATGTAAATATGGTTCAAATACCTAACTAGTTCTCTACCAGAAGATGAGGAAGAAAAAAAGGTAATGTATACTAGAACATTTAATTAGGAAAGAAAAGCAAAGTAAATATTTGGGTAGTAGAATAATTTGTAGCTAACCCCCAAAGACAAAGAGATATAATTCTTTAAAAAATCAATATATTTGGTGGGGAAAGGAATATCACTTTCCTCTCCTTCCCCAACTTCCAAGAAAAGGTGTGCTCAGACTCACAATTTCCTTGTCTAAATCCCAGAGTTGCCCTTGTGACTACTACTCCACTCTGTAGCCATAGTTAATGCTCAAATTTGCCTCTACAGTTGTCATTATTTTCTGCCTCCAAATCTGTTGCATTTATATTGGCTGCCTCAATACTCTACCCCTGCACTCCATGCTTGGAATGTTTTGCCTTCTCTTTTCCACCTCTTAGCTTCTCTGAGTTCCTTTAAGACTTAGCTTAAAAACTTATCTTCTACAGGAACTTTTCCTGGTTCCTCTCTTTCCACCCCCCTGGGTTATTTGTGCTTTCTGCTCTGAGATTACCTTCCTTCTGCTCTGTACATCCCTTGTCTGTACCAAAATATTTACAAATTATCTCCACCATTAGAATGTGTACTCTCTGAGGTCAGGGATTTTTTTTTTTGTCTGTGTATCCCCAGGGCTTGAAATAATGCCTTACACATAAATAAGAACTTAATAAATGCCTGCTAACAAAGAGAAAGAGAGAGAGAGAGAGAGAGAGAGAGAGAGAGAGAGAGAAATTTATTTTCCAATCTTAGTTCAGGGCAACATGCTTTATGAACCTGATCTCATGGCCACCATAAGTTAATGTTCTCTATCCACTCAAAAAGATTTCCATTGCATTTCCACGGTTTAAATTATGTATTTGTTTCTCTCTGCACGTGTTGCATTCTTCATCCCATACCACCTACATTATGCTCCATGAGGGCTGCTTGTTTTTCTTTAATCTATAGAAACTAGTAGAAGGACCAGGATCAATAAATATTGTCAGTTAGTAGTTTGTGTCCATAGCCATCACAGGATGTAAGCTCTTTAAAGACAGATGTTATTTAATGTTGGTCTTAGTTCTCCCAGTGCCTTACACGGTGCTTGTCACATTGTAAGCAACTAGTGAATTTTGGATGCCTTAAACTGAAATGAATGTATAACTTCATGGAGGTGAGGGGTGGGGAGTATCACCATTAAAGTTGCAGTATCCAAGCTCATTTTTTATGGCACTTCAAGGTTTGCACCTCAATTCTATAGGTCTTCCACTCTGTTAAATGAGATTAGACAAAGTGATTGTTCTAGTGTCTTCCAAAATGTTCTGCTCTGACTAGTTCTCAGCAGCTATCCAGTGATATTAAAAAAAACATATTGATTTAGTAAAGTGATTATAAGGAGGCCAGATTCTTATCTGCTATTTACTAGTTTCACAACCTTAGGTAAATCAATTTATCTCTTTTAATTGAAGATTTTCCATCTGCAAAATGAGAAGACTTCAATTTGTACTATATACAGATCATCAGGGGTATCTTCATTCACCACTGCCTGTACGCTTGGATTTTTTAAATTATCTATTTATTCATTCATTTGTTTGTTTAGTCATTTAGTCATTCATTCATTTATTTGTCTATTTATCCACTTATTTATTGATGTATTTGTTCATCTATCTATCTACCTATCTGTCCATCTATCTATCTATGTATTTTAGGGATCTTCTCCTGCAAGATCAATGAACCCAGAAATTCACAGTTACTCAGTTTCCCCTACCATGGGACCATTCCCTCCCTCCGATTGGAGAGGTGGACACTGGAAAACTCCTGGTGGATCCTCCATTTCCCACAGGGCTGTACTCCTAAACTTCAAAATCCCTCAATGCCCCAGTTACTCCTACCACACAACTTCCTTCAGCACAGTCCTGGTGACACCATTCTCAGGTGTGTGTGTGTGTGTGTGTGTGTGTGTGTATGTATATATATATATACATACATATATATATATATACATATATAGAGAGAGAGACTGACATGGTTCAAAGTTTTGAAATGATAAAAAGTTTTAAATTATATAAAATCCAGGATTGATATAAGTGGTACTGATGTTGTCAATAACATTCTGGCATTGTTGCCTAAAAGACTAGGGTTCAAGGAGTATCTGTGGCACATACTAGTTGCGTCATCCTAGGAAATTTTTTGAACTTCTCAAAATTTATCAGACAATCTCCTAAATTGAAGAGAAGAAGCCAAATTGTGTTGTAGAGAGGCTTTCCTCCTCTCCTGAGGTCCCTACATCAATACAGTTATGAGTTCAATCATTATCCCTATATACATATATGCTAGTATTTGTAATGGTTGGAAGGTTATATTTATCCCAGTAACTTTCTAGAATTAGATAATGCCCAAGAAATATTTTGTCACTGTATAGGAGGTGGTTCCTGGAATCAGGAATTGTTGTTATTGTTGTTTAGTCATTTCAGTCATTTCTGACTCTTTGTAACCCCATTTGGAGTTTTCTTGTCAGGGATAATGGAGTGGTGGGCCATTTCCTTCTCCAGCTCATTTTACAAATGAGGATACTGAGGCAAACTGGGTTAAGTGACTTGCTGAAGGCCACAGAGCTAGTAAGTGTCTGAAGTCAGCTTTGAACTCAGGAAGATGAATCTTCTTGACTCTAACGCCAACAGTCTATTGGCTGTGCCATCTAGCTACCAGAAATGAGGAGTATCTGAGTTTAAATCCAGCCTCAGACACTTACTAGATGTGTGAACCTGAGTAAATCAATTAACTTCTGTCTGCCTCAGTTTTCTCAAGTGTAAAATGGGAATAACAATATTATTTACATTCTAGGGTTGTTTCATGGATCTTATGAGATAACTGTAATTCTTTCTTTCCTTCCTCTGTCCTTTCTTCCCTTCCATCTACTTCTTCTTTCATTTTTTTCTTTTCCTTTCTTCATTCCTTCTCTTCCTTCCTCCCTTTCTTCCTTCTTTCCTCCTTTCCTACCTCCCTTCTTCCCTTCTTTTCTTCCCTAATGGCTTTCCTCCCTCTCTCCCTTCTGTTCTCCCTCCCTTCTTTCCTTCCTTTATTTTCTTCCTTCCTTTTTGCTTCCTTCCCTCTTTCTTTCGCATGATGAGATTACTATCTGTGTCTGTATATAAATGATTGATTAGTCTTTTGCCCATGCATAATTTACAGTAAATTCCGAACTGTATAAAAACAAAGCATGCAATCCAATCCAACAAAATTTTTTCTTTTATGTGCCTACTCAGAGCCAGGCACTGTACTAGTTACCAGATATGCAAAGATTAAAAAAAAAAAAGTTTATATATGTGCTTACATTCCATGACTTTATCATATAAACAGTAACTAAAAACAAATCAGGGCATGTTACGATACGGTCCCGCTCTGATGAGAGATGGCCATAGGACCATTGGTGGATAGTGAAAAGAATATTTACTTATACCTTTATAAGGAAACTTGGTGCATTTATTCCTCTTATAGGGTAGGGGGATACGAAGTCAGGAAGACCTGGGTTCAAATCTCACCTCAAACACTCACCAGATGTGTCATTCTGCATAAGTCTTAATCTTCCTGCACCTCAGTTTCCTCATCTGTGAACTTATTGTCCTCAAAGTTCTCCTCTGGCTCTAAATCTGTAATCCTCCCTGAGGTTTCTTCACTCCAGCATAATAATGTTTCAACTCTAGGTAGAATAAGAAATAGTCATATTACTCGACACCTAGATTAGGACAAAAGGAAAGGTAAATATTAGAATTCAAAGTATACAACCTGATGGAGACCACATTCTTTTCCCTAAATTCTACTTTACTATAACAGAGATGTGTGGTTGCATCCCCTGCCACTTGTATTTAAGGCCTCAGTTACAAGAGAAATTATCAGTTTGCATTGGCAGAGGGAGTTTCCTTACAGATACTTTCCTTCACTGAAGAAATCACAGGCATATACCAAAACAGTACATCCTTATTCTCTGGCAGTTTGATAGCCTTCCTGATAAAAGGAGGTATGAAACAGAGAACCTTTGTGTGCATCGGGCACAGAGGAGGAGCCAGAACAGAGAGTCAGCTGCAGGACACAGCAAGCTCACCAGGGCACTAGCACAGTAGCTCTGTGTTTGGAGATTTAGGCAATTGGAAGTTGCAGCAGTGATTCTATGTTGCCTCCTCATTGTGTAGTGATTTTCTTATGTGATTAGAAATGAAACTTTAATAAATACTCAAAACTTCTCCGAAATAACAAAAGACCCCAAAATACCAGTCTTTGAATATTCAGAGACTAATTTTATGAAAAGAATCTCTCTGAAGGATAAGGACATGACAACATTTCAATCTTTTAAGGCAAAAAAAAAAAAAAACCAACAGCATTGCACAGTGAAAAGAGCTGTATGAAAGAGGAATTTCCTCTCATTTGGGGACTCCAAAGATCTGGATCTATTTAGTCCAGAAAAAAAAATGATTTCCCAACCAAATTTTTGCTCAAACCATTCAGCAGACTATTCTTGATATGTAACATATCCTTTTTCATTTGTAATATACAATCAAGACTTTAGAAAATTAACAAATACACAGTTAAGATATAGGGTATCTCCAGGAGAAACTCCAGATTGGTCAAGGATTTAAAACCATGCCATGGTAGGCAACTTTAAATGAACTGTGAATACTTAAGGCTTGAGAGGAGAAGACTCAGGCAGGGAAAGAAGGGGATTGTGTGGCTATATTCAAAAGTTGGGTAGGTGAAACCATGGAAGGGAGATTATTTGCGATCCATTTGGCTCCAGATGACAGAATTAAAAAAAATAGGTTGAAGTTGCAGAATGACATATTTGACTCCATGAAAGGAAGAAACATCCTAATAATGAGTGCTGCTGAAGGGCAGAATTGGCTGCCTTGAAGCATAACGTGTTCTTCTCCCCCACCCAGAAAGTTTTCAAACAAGGACTACAAAATGACTTGGTTGAGATTTCCTTAAGGAAATTGTGGTTTAAATACTTCATATTGATGACACGTATTTGACTCTTTTTATCTTTGATTCATTGTTCCTAGTTCTATTCTCAGATCTCCCTTTCCTTATGGGTATCTACAAAAAAACCTGAAGCCAGATAATATATACCTACTAAGTCTTCTCTAGGTTAAACATCTCCATTCCTTCAGCTAATCCTCATACATTGTGGATTTCTTTATGTTATGCCAAGAATCAAAAGGTTGAAACAGTTTTGTTGGTATCTGACATCAGGGTCCGGAGCATTGCTCTTGAGAATTAGGTAATCAGACATATAGGAAGAGAAAGGTTGCTTGCTGCATAACTCTAAGTAAAGATTTTTTTTTCTTCCCTGGTGCCCTTTCCAAATGTGTGCCTGGAACTTGAATTTCAAGTGGGAGGCATATTACATGATTGCAAAATTGTGGATGTTGAACTAATATCTGAGAGCTTAAATTTCTCCCAAATACTACCACTTATGAAAAGAATGAGTCAAATAGGCCTTTCAATTTTTCCTCAAGTTATTTAATGCTGAGCATTCTTATATCTTCCTTGAGAACCTCCTGTCCCATTGAGATTTTCTATCACTCAGCTCTATTGTATTGAATTCTTTCTTATCTAATCCTATCCTATTCATCTTATCCTATCCTATCCTGTTCTTTAATACAAATATTTACTACTCAATTGGATTGCATATATCACTGATATGTGGGCAAAAGTCAAGGTATGGTCCCTGTCACTATTCCTGTCCTATCCCATTACTACAGAAAAAATAATGATTTGGCTCTAGAGACAGTATGACATAGTTGGAAAAGTCCCAGATATTTTTGACTCTCCCTGTCAGACTACTCCAATAGCCTTCTGATTGACATCTCTACTGCAAATGGCACCCTCCTTCATATGATCTTCCTAAGTTCTGATCTAACAATATCATCTCTGACTCCATGAAATGGCTCCCTATTACCCACAAGATCACATATATAATCCTCCATTTTGCTTTTAAAGACCTTCATAGCCCGTCTAGTTCCCATCTTTCAAGTCTTCTTGATTTTTACTCTAGAATCCAGTTTCCCTTCCCATGTCCTTTTTTCCTCTAGAACAAGAGATGCAATGCCTTGACTCTGCATTTTCCCTGGCTGTCCTCCCTACCTATAATACTCTAGCCTCTTGCCTCTGCCTCCTGGCTTCCTTGATTTTTCTGGAATCATTCAAATCTCAGCTAAAATCTATCTTTCTTTGAAGAAACTTTTCAAATCTCCTTTAATGTTGGCCCCTTCTTTTTACATTATTTGTAATTTATCTTTAATATATCTTGTCTGTACATAGTTGCTTCCATGTTGTCTATTGTATTAGAGTATAAGCTCTTGGAAGGTAGGAATGGTTTTGGTGTTTTGTTTTTGTTTCTATCTAGTGCTTCTCAGTGTATGGAACAAAGCTTAATAAATGTTTATTGGACTTATTGATATATTGTGAAGGTTGGATTAAGAGTGTGTGTGTGTGTGTGTGTGTATGTGAGAGAGAGAGAGAGAAAGAGAGGGAGGGAGGGAGAGAGAGCTAAGCACTGACTATACAGAACCAAGAAAATAAGACAATGTCTACTCTCAAGGGACTTACATTCTAAAATTTAAAAAGTGAAGACAAAATACAGTGGGGACTTTGAAAGTAGACAGGAGGGAGAGGGTACTGAAACATGGGAAAGTGCATTGAGAAGAGAATGCTCTTAAGAGTTTAGTGGGGAATGAAATGAACATGATAAGAGCCCCCAAAAAAGCATGATCCCAGGAAAGGAAACAGAGCAGGCCCCAGAAAACAGTCATCCTGGGCAGGGCAAGGTATAGTTTTCTTGAGAAAGAATTGAAGGGGAGTAAATTGATCAGAGCTGGGATGTGTAGAGGATTTACATGACTTGCCAAAAATCATAGATGTGATACTCTCAATATGAGAACTAAAGCCTAGTTTTTCTTACTCTAAATCTGATATTCTTTCCACCCTTAAAGATGCCATTTATGTTCCTGTCCAACAAAAAATGATTTGAATGTGAAAACTACATAAGCAGAGTTCTGACAATCTCCACACATCTTTAATGTCTTTTGTTACCCCTAAAGGGATGAGAAGTGTTGGTAAAGTCTTCAAAAGAACATTTCCTTCGTTCTTTTCTGCCTGTATTTTCACTTCAACAAAATTCAAGCAAATGAACTTTTTGTTTTTCAGAAGCCAGTACAAAGTTATTTTATTCTTCACAACAAATGATGGATGTCCTGACAAGTGAAACAAGGCCAGTGTAATTGACACATAACTAAGGTATGTGCTCCCAATTTGGAATTGCTTAAAGGGATTTACACTAAATTCACAAAACTTTCTTGTCTCATCACCCCAGTTGCAGCAGTATGAATAATCAACTATTCCTAATATGGTACAATTCAACAGCTCTGATAAATATCTTTATTTTCACATCATTTTTTTTCCTTTGTGTGTGCATTTATTTCTGTGTGTGTGTGTGTGTGTGTGCGTGTGTATGTGTATTCAGCATTTTCTTTCTCAGCTTTGTTGCAAATGCTTCTGAGTTTATTGGTGTCTGAGCCCAAGACCTGATAGATTCTTCATTCACAGACACAGATGATGTGGTTTACATTGCCATCTCATCTCAATATCTCCTCTGGGGAGTACCAGCAACAGTGATAATTTACTTTGGTCATGGCTGGGAATACAAATAGGAGACAGTGTCTATTCCTATACTTGTCCCTGAGCTTGGGCTAGAAAAATTCTGCCTACTGCCTTTAGATCATTCAAAGCCTTGCTTTGGTCTTGGATGACCTTTCCAACTCCAGATTCTTCCCTTCTCTAGTCCTGCCTATGTCCCCTCTGCTCAGCTCCTGTTTTCTGTCATTCAAGGCTGACTTTCCATGTTTCTCCCACACTCCTTCCCTTCATGTTCTAGCCAAATTCTTCCTGCTACAGAGAATTGCCTCATAGAGTTTCTTCAAGACCTGGTTTAACCAATTCATTCCACATCAAGCCTTTCTTGATGTACTCAGCTGCTACTCTTTCAAACTGCTTTGCATTAAATTCTTTGCATTTATTATGATAAATCATAATGTGCAGCCTCAAAAGACTTTCCTCTGGGTTTCTCTCACATGATATTCCTGATATGTATATATGCATGCATAGGCATATGAAATATATATGTGATATATATGCATTTATATATATGGATAATGTATATACACATATATCACATGCATATCACATATTATATGTAACCATTATAATTTGTAACATTATATACATAATATATATAATAAATTGCATACATACATTACCCATATTTACATATATGTGTATGTATGTATATATGTGTGTGTATTTACCTATAATGTGAAATACTCCTTTACTGAATAATGGATTTTATTTATTAGTTTCTTTTCTTTTCTGCTTTTATCCAAGTATATAATTATTTTCCGAGTTATTTGTTTTTTTACCTTCAATCAATCAGTCCATATTTATTATGTGCCTGCTACGTGCCTTGGCACTGTACTGAATACTGAGGATACAAAAAGAAAAGGCAAAACACAGTCCCTGCTATCAAGGAATTCACAGTCTAATGGGAGAGACAATATACAAACAATTTAATAGCTAGAAGAATATCGTTTGTGACTCATGATGACAATGTTACCAAATTTAATTTATATTATTATGCTATTATTATTCATGCTACTTATAAAATAATTTATAGAATCCAATGAAATGATAAAATTCATTTGGAAAAAATAAAAGATCTATAATATCAAAGGAGTAATGAAAAGAGGTAGGGATAAAGTGGCAGAGCACTTACTTCAAACTATATATTAGTAAGCAATAGTCATCGAAATCACATGCCATTGCTTACAAAATCGAGGAACAGGTAAACAGAATAGAAAAGATGAAGGACAATCAAAATAAGAGGAACCCAATAACACTGGTTTTGATAAACCAGAAAACATAAATTATTTAGGGAAAGATCCTTTTTTTCATTATAAAACAAACTTCTGAGAGAACTAGAAAGCAGTCTTGAAGAAATTTGTCTAAAAAATCAATACCTTATACCAAGTTCCACATTACATTCTAAATGGAGATGTCACATTACTATTACATATCATACTGTCACCAACATCCATTTCCCAGTAGATGAGTTGTCAAAGGGTATGAAGAGGCAGTTCTCAAAACAATTGCAAACTGTTAACAACCATATGAAAAAAAATACTCCAAATCACTAAGAATAAGAATCAAAATTGTAAATGTTTATCTCATGTCCTGCAAATTGTCAAAGCTGACAAAGGATGAGAGTAGTCAATCTTATAGGATGATGAGGAGATAGGCATACTATAGCATTATTTGCTGACCTAGGAATCACTCCAAATGTCTTGGAAAACAATTTAATTTTATGCAAATAAAATCATCAAAATATGTAGATCTTTGACCTAGAGACGCCAATATTAGTTTTATACCCATCTAGAGGCCATTGATAAGAAGACTGTCTCCATGTACAAACACACACTTGCACACACACACACACATGCGCAAATCATGTACAAAAAATTGAAATGAACATGTGGTTGTTTGGGAAATGACTAACCTAATTTTGGCACATGAATGTAATGGAATATTACTGTGCACTAAGAAAATATGACAATGATTTATTCAGAAAAGGATGGAAAGATGCATGTGAACTGATATGGAGCTAAAGAAGCAGAGCCAGAAAACAGTATACATGATGGCTAGACCAGTGAACATAAAAAAAAAAGTGCAACAAAAATCAACGTGACAATTGTAAAATTAAAAAGAATACAAATGATTTAAGGAAAATCTCTGAGAACATACCCTCACCCCACCCTTTTGCAGAGATGGGAGACCTACAACTATGATGTACTGCATATATTTTCTGAGTTTTTCGATGGATCAGTTTGTAAATTTTTCCCCTTTTCCTTTTTTTTTTTATTCTTTGTGTGGGTCTTAAAACATTTGAAATAAGATGGCTCTCTGGGAGGGAGAGGGGAAGGATGGTAGAAAAAAAAATTAATGAGGTTAAAAAATAAAATCCATTAATAAAAATTACTTTTTGTTAGAAGGAACTCTTCTCTCCCTGCAATCCTGAGCTCTTTGATGTCTTTCCCCAAGGAGTTTACCTTTCATTGAATTTCATTTCTGCTCTTCTCTGTTTTGTTTTTTCTTTATCTCTCTGATTTGTCTTCTGTCCTATTAATCAACTTTGGGCCAAGTAAAGAATACTAAACTTTATACCAAAGGTTTGTTATTTCCTCGGGGTTTGGTGGGAGGTGGGGGGAGGAAGAGGATCCCTCTCTTTAAATCATCCTCTGATTCTCACATTAACATAGCATCTTTTGTTCCTTTGTCCCCCAATCACCACTTCTCTCACCTTAATCCCTTGTGCTCCTGTAATGATTCCTCTGTCCTCACTTTTCCAGAGCAAACTGGACTACATCTCCCACAATGAGTACTAGTGTTACTTTTACAGGTGTGGCTGGTTCTTCTAATTTTATCAGCTCAGGTGCCCTTTCTAGTCTGTTCTTTCTGTTAACTGCCACTGATGAAATCCCTATTTCCAACGACAGGCAGTTAGATTTGACAGTGGATAGAGCTCTGGATTTAGATTCAAGAAACCCTTTTTTCAAATCAGACTGAATTGCAGTGGAAGCTTTCTATAGCTTCAGTCCCTTGGGGACAGGCAGGCGGGAAGCAAAATCCTAGCAGGAAAAAAATGCTGAGTGATCTATACTGCATGCACATGTAGTTCTCAAGATGGAGCATGCTGTCAGGTCTGACTCCTTCCTCCCTTCTTTCTGGTATCATTGTCACAAAATCATCTGTGAAACCTCTTTCCAGCAGTACCTAGGCCAGTTCATCACTGACTTGGACACACAGGGTCGTCTCTATGGTAGTGGTACATAGATTTTTAGATTTTGCAAGCCATTTTCCTTACCATGATGTTTTCATATAAACAAGATGATTTTTCCTCAGTTCACAGAGAAGGAAAGCAAGAATCTGAGAGGCTAAGCAACTTGGACTTGGTCACATGGAGAGCAAATTTATTAGACCAGCATTGTTATTCATGCATCCTGATTCAAAGGCAAACTCTCTTTCCATTACAAAACACTTAAAAGCCAGTGTCAAACAGTGGAAAGATGCTGTTTGTAGCTTCAGAAGAGAAAAGGGTTAAAATCTTGCCTCAGACACTTATCAATTGTACAGTGATGGACAAGTCACTTCGCTTATATCAACCTCAGTTTCCTCATCTGAGAAATGGAGATAACAATAGTATCACATGCACTTGGTTACTCTGAGAATGATATGAAATTATGCACACACACATACATATGTGTATATATGCTTGTATGTATATATGTAGCACTTTGTAAAATTAAAATAGTTTACAAATGTTAACATTATCACTAACATTAATATCATTACCTGTCAAATATGTGCTCCTAGTGCCTTTAAAATTGTTATTGTTTTTCAGTCATTTTCAGGTATGTCCAATTTGTGACCCTATATGGGGTTTTCTTGGCAAAGATACTGGAATGGTTTGTCATTTCTTTCTCCAGTCCATCTCACAAATAAGGAAATTGAGGTGAAAGAGGTTAAATGACTTGCCCAGGGTCACATAGCATTTGAGTGTCTGAAGCCACATTTGAACTCAGTTCTTACTGACTCCAGGCCCAGCACTCTATCCACTGTGCAATCTAACTGCCCCACCTTTATAGATGTGCTTGATCAATGTTTGTTGAATCAAAATGAATTTTATTTATCAATAAATAAGCATCAATTATTTATTGAGTTAATAAACTGTATCCACTTTTCCACTTTATCAACTTTATCTACTTTTCAGGACTTTTAGAAAGAAACAATTCCTGATTTGTTTCAAAGAACAGAAAAGAATCAAATAATCTGTAGCTACAGAGGACTTTTGATCTAATGAAACCCTTGCATTTTTGCATACGAGGAAACTGAGTCATATTACAAGTTATTATTTTGCCCCTCTTCAGAAATAAAAAGCCATAATTGGAAGAGCTGGGCTTTAACCCAATAATGATTAAGAATTCCTTCTATATCTTATTCAGTGTGTGGTCACCTCAACTTGGCCAGAAGATTTCTAGGTGTATATGGATGACTTACTCTACCACAGTACCATACATATGGTAGATTGAGGAATAAGAATGATTTAATTGCTTGAGAAAATGTGTTATAGACAAGTGTGATTTTATTTTAAAGTTGCTATCTCATCTTGCTTAATGTGAGACTTAGGAATGTTTCTCCACCTTTTTTTTTTTTTTTAACAAATGTGTGCTTTGTATACATTTCAGTTTAGCATAGCCTGGTTGTCTTTCTGAAGAAAATACACACACACACACACACACACACACACACACACACACACACACACTGGACCTGTCTAAGGAAATTATGGCATTATTTTGCTTTGAGTAATGTTTCATCAAATAATCACCTATTTTCATTATCCTACAAAAAAGTTTTTAAAAGATGAATATACAAATAAGTTCATGTATATATGTAAGCGTGGATGCATGTATTCATAAACATACTATTTGCTCAGGTATGTGTTTATATGTGTATACACAAACACACAGGCACAATGTTCTTTGAAAGATTCAGTAAAATGTAATCTGTTAAGATGATTTGGTTGGCAGTCTATCTTCACCAAAGAACCACATTAACAAACAAATGCATTTCCTTATGGACTATATGTATGTGTCAAGATTCTTTTCCAGATGAATTGGCAGGTACACATCATTCTAAGTGCTGAAATTTTGAGATAAATTCTACAGTGATTATTTTTGTAATCTCTTGATGCAAATCCAAGCTTTGTTATATGTTTCCTCTTACTCCCATTTTAGAATGAAGGTGGGAATACCATTTCTCCTTCCTTGTAGATGCTCAATCTTTGTCAAAGAGAGATTCTGAAGAAAAACACTGACATTTTTGTTTGTGAATCCCTATTATTTCCACATATCCTATCTGAACCTCTACACCAACTCTCAGAATAGAACCCTCTCCTATAGTAGAGGGTTGAAAATCTGATTCACTGACCATAATGAAAGTATATACCACATTCTTCTCCTATGATGCCTTTATTTCTTTGTTAGGAGGAGGGAAATGTATTTCATTAGCTGTTCCCTATACCCAAACTAGATCTTTGTATGTTGGACTTGGAGGCAGGAAGATTTGGGTTTTAATCTCATGTGAGACATTGGTACATGATCATTGCCAAGTTATTTTCCCTCTAAGATTCATTTTCTTTATATATAGAACCAAGATAATAAAAGCAAAAAATATCAACAGGAGAATCAAAAGATATATTGTATGTATAGCACTTTGACAACATTGTAGCATTCAAGTTTTAACATCGGATTTTCGTGTGGGAAAACATAATCACACAAGGACAATAGAATCTACTCTTACAATGGGGATGTTGATTATTTTTGTTGAGGAGATGGGAGGACTGAAGTTAATGAAAATTTGCTCTTCTTTTCGGTGGAGATTCTCCACCCAGTTGAAAGATTGAGTTTTCAGTAGGAGGTAGAAGATGCCTTGTGCTGCTACAAATGGAAATGGCTGCATTGGAGCATGTGGAAGATGCCTGATCTTGCCCACCCCAGCAGCTTTTCTCCAAGGAACCCAGTAGAAGGAAGGCTCATGCACTAGTGCAAAGTCTAAGGTCTTCATGTCTGAGAAGCCTGGCCATGAAGTAGCAGCAAGAAGTGGTAGACTATGCGTGCAGATGGAAGACACCCAACTGGAACCTACCAGTCTATCATCAAGGGACTTACTGCACTCAGCAGGAGACAGAAAGTTCAGGGCACTAGCTTATGTAATAATGTTTCACACCATTTCCCTAGTCTCTTAAATTTACATTGTAAGGCTTCCCATTAATATAGAAGTGATACTGTTTGTTTTTTTCATACTGTCAGAAAACCTCAAAAATGGATGCTTGGAAAACTGAATGGAAGTAATCAAGATTTAACATTTCAAGTATGTAACTTCACAAGGAGAAAAAAGGTGCTATATGTCTCAGTATTCCTTTTTTTTTTCCCCAAATATCATAATGACCACCTCACAGCACGGATCAGGATATATGTCCTGACATCTGGTTAAAAAAAAAAAAAGTAGTGTACACATATTTGTGTCTTTCATAATAAGAAAATGTGAGTAGGAAAAATTCAGAGAAACCTGTCAAGAATCATATGACTTGATTCAGAGTGAAGTCATCAGAAACCAGGAGACCAATATTCAAAATGACTATGTGATGGCATTCAATGAAACAAACAAACGAAAGTTTATCAAGAACTTAGGTCTCAGAGGTTGTGCAGCATAATGGGCATAGAGTCCACCCAAGAAGCAGGAAGCCAAAAATTCAAGTATGATTTCTTCCACAGCCTTTCCTATCCTAGGAGTTCCATTTATCAGTGCAAGCAGAGATTGATCCCCCATTTGTATCTTTATCCTGAGGTACAAAGTCATTAGTGACACTAAAAGAAAAATAAAGCTTCTCTAATAATGCAAATAAAGAATGTGAGGATAATAAAAGGCAATTCTTAAGTGAAGAAATGGAACCTAACAACAACCATGCAAACAATATATTCCGTAATTTATAATAACAGAAAAAAATATGATACAATGAAATTTCACCTCATATCCATCAAGATTGGCAGAGTTGATAAAATTTGAAAATAACAATTGTGGGACTGACTATGGGAAGATAGTCACATTGGTGGGATTGTGAATTTGTCTAAACATTCTAGAAAGAAATTCAAAATGCATCCCCCAAGGCTTCAAAATTTGATTTAGAAACCCTGCAGTTAGGTGTGTAACTCAACATGTAAAACAGAGTGAGAAAAGACCCATATCTATAAGAATATTTAGAAGATTATTTATTGTTATAGAAAGTAAGTGGAAAACAGCTATCTGTCAATTTGGATATTGGCTAAATGGATTGTGGCATATGAATGTAATGGAATTTATTGAACCATAAATAAAAAAAAGGAATATGAAAGATTTAGGGGGGAAGTGACATCAATTAATGTAAATTAAGATGAACAGAAGCAGGAAAGAGGGGAAAATAGTCACTGCACTCAAAAAGCTCATAATATAATGGGGGAAACAAAAATCAATTGAATAAACTACATATATGGTTAATAGGAAATAAGAGGTGGAAAGCATTAGAATTAAGAGGAGTTGGAAAATGCTTCTTTAAAAAAAAATCAAACTTTAGTTGGGATTTAAAAGAAGCCAGAGAAATCAGCAAGCAGAGTAGAGAAAGGAGAATGTCTTGGGCATGGGGAGCGGGCAGTCATAGAAAATGCCCAGAGCTGAACAATGGAATGTCTTGTTTTCAGAACAGCTTAAAGAATACGTGTTGGGGAGCAAAGTGTGAAAATACTGGAAAGGTAGAAATGAAGGTCTTTGAATGTCAAATAGTAGATTTGGTCTTTGATCCTAGACGTGATAGGAAGCCACTGACTTTTTGGAATACAAGAGTGACATAATTGGGTTTATATTTTAAGAAAATCATTTTGCTAGGAAGAAACTTGAGACACAGGGACTCACCAGTAGATTATTCTAATTGTTCAAGTGTGAGGTGAGGAGGGCATGTACTAGAGTTGTAATTGTGTCCAAGAAGAAAATGAGACTTATTTGAAAGATATTGCAAAGGTGAAACTAACAGGCCTTGGCATTGGATTAGACATGGGGCTAGAAAGATAATGAGGGGATGAAACCTAGTTTTTAAGCCTGAAGTAATGAAAGGATGATGTTGACCTCTACTATAATAGGGAAGATAAAGTTGGGAACAGTTCAGGGGGAAAGATAATAAGTTTGGGTTTGGATATGATGAATTTGTTATGTATACTGGAAACATTCAAGATATGGTGAAACTTCAAGACATCTGAAAGACAGTTGGAGATAACTGATTGGAGGTCAGCAGAGAGGTTGGGGCAGGAGAGATAGATTTGAGAATTATCAGCATAGAGATGATGGTAATTATATTAATGGGAGCTAATGAGGTTACCAAGTAAGGTAATATTGAGGAAGAAGAGAAGAGGTCTGGGGACATTGTTCTATATGTCAACGAAGTCAGTGATATTTACACATACAGTTCTCATCCTATAGCTGAACTAAGACCTAAGGTAGGAGATTAACCAGGGGAAAAAAAAAAGGTCTAAGTCCTGTTTTCTGGAATCATCTTAAGAGGTCATTGGTAGGCTTCTTTATCTAGATACATTTCCCCATTGTATATTGGATAGACTACTGGCCTTAGAACTAGGAAAACCTGGATTTGGGTCCCACATTTGAGACTTAATAATTGTGTTCCACTTCCCAAGTAATTTACATGTTAGCTGCTTATAGATGCCCAAATCATATTTTCAAGGATTATTTAATTTTAGGTTTGGATTCTCTAACTTTGAATAGTGTCCTCAAAGATTCTCCCCTTATTAATATTTTCTTTAGTATCATTCAAAAAATTAGGGACTGCATATGTGATTTCATTAATGTGGGGGACTTCCAGATGAGGAAACACCCTAAGGCAATGCTGGTCAGTAACTTCATCACAATTCTGCTTCTTACAGAGTAGTGAAATATCAAGGTCCTTGGCCAGGGACTCACAGACCACATTTGGCAAAGGAAAGACTCAAAAACATTTTCCTCTCTCCACTATGCCATACTAACAATATCACTGAAGAATCAGATTCTTACAAGTACTAAAATATACAAGTGTTAAATCTAGATTGTAAATTGCTCTGGCCAAGCCTGGTTACTAATTAGGCTTGTCACTTGTTTTTAAAGCTGTGTAATGAGCAGCCCCTTTAAAGGTTGAGAAACCCAGCTGTGTGCTCCCGAGAAGAAGGTCTGTTTAGAACCTAATTTGGTGATAAGCTGGGCTTAGCCTACATAGGAAACTGACAGGGGCCTCGTGGGCTCCCTGCTATGTCCTTATTGAGCGGCAGTGCTGTGAGTTCACTGTAATTAAGGTCCCTGGTAGGGGAGGCAGCTTTCAGAGACAGATTCTGACTCAGGAATAGTAGTTCTACCCTTTGAAGACCTGTCTTTTCGGCAAAATCAGATGTGGCAGTTTAAGCCTTTTTCTAAAAGCCTCCCAGAATCTTTGTCACTGGGGAGGTTACCCAAAGTTTCACTGCACCTAAACTTTAAGAAGTAAAAGAAAAAGAAAAAAGTACCAGAAATTCTTAATTGAGAAAAGCACATGCAGCTGGCTGTTCTGCTGACTGCTCCCATAGGTAACATTTCATCTCTGGCTACCATGATTGTCACACATGGCTCATCATATCTGGAAGACACTCCTTCTACTCTGCTTTGGAGTATCTTACAAAACCCAGGACGGTTGTCACCACCTACATAAGTCTTGCCTATCTACCCTCAGATCAGAGATGGAGTTGGGAAGTGGAAATTTTCAGAGAACTTCTCTTCACAATTCAGTGTCTGTGTACTTTGGGTAATCTATTTCATCTTTAGGAACGTCGGTTTCCTCATTTGCAAAAAAAAAAATAGGGAGAACTAAATTATTCTTTAGGCATCTTCTAGGTCTATATCTATGGTCCTATTAACCTCAGTTATTAGTGCTCTCTCTTTCATTTGACTGCCTTCTAGATGGTATGAATTTGCTCATGTATAACTCCAATCTCCTTAATTAGAAAAAAGGTTCTTGAAAACAGGAAATGTTTCATGCCTGTCCTTGTAGCCCCAGCATCTACCACAGTGCTTGGTATACAGTAGGGACTTAATAGGTTCATAGGTTTATCCACATCAAACTAGAAGGGACCATGAAGCTCATGGCACTGATTTTACAAATAAGAAAATTGAAAACCAGAGTGATTGTGGATTGCCCAAGGTTATATGAGCAGGAGGTGACATAGCTATAAAGAAAATCCCTGAGATATCAAAACTATTATTCTTTCTCTGCTCCAAGTTTCAAATGTTTTTTGACCTGAGGTTGACTAATGGGAAAAATGGACTTAAAATCAGAAATACGAGAGTTCAGATCCTGCCTTATTTGATTACTAATTGTACGACCTGAGAGAAGCCATTTAAAATGTTGCCTCAGTTTCCACATTTGTAAAATGAGGCAATTGAATTTGATTGCTTCCTAGATCACTTCTACCTCATAATCAATGATCCTATGCTAATCAAAGTTTTTATTAAGAGGCATATACATTTTGCTTAGTAATTGCAAATGGTATCTCAGAAACTAAAATTTGGGGTCATAAAATCCATTCCATTCCCACTCTAAGCCCCTGGAATGTCCAATGTATAGGATATAAAAATAGATTAATAGAATCATCTTTCCTTCCTGTAATTCTTTCAAGCCCAAAGAATGGAAAGCTTTGCCATTAGTTACTGGGAAGATAGATAACTATTTGAAGAATAATATTATGATCTTCCAAAGCAATTTTCCCACACCAAGCTACAACTTCATAATTCATTTTAAAGCAAGGCAAAAGATTATTTTCTTCCACATAAAGCCTTCATAAATTTTGAGGACACATCTAACTTCTTAGGACTAAGAAAAAATGCTTGTTTCCATCCCCATCCCCCTACCCCCTCCCCCCAAACCAAAGTCATATTTCCAACTCCAGTGGAAAATACTCTAGGTTGAAAGTAAGAGTATTTCACTTCTACTCCTTTATATATTACTAATTAGCCTCACATCCTCTTTGCTCCCCTCAGTTTCCTCATCTGTGAATTGAGTATTTTGGACCAGGTGATTCCTTAGGTAGGATAGTAAAGGAATCTATGAATCTAAAGTTGCAATTTGTGGTAATGTCTTTCCATCTCTAAAAGATCCCTGAAAAGTAGTAAAATCTGAAAATGTTACTTCAAGATTCTGTCCGAGAACCTTTTGACCCTTTTCTTTCCCCCTCTTTGACCTTTCTCTCTCTCTCAATTGTTCTCTCTGTCTCTCTTTGTCTTTCTTTCTCTGTGTCTCTGTCTCTCTCTATTTCTTTGTCTCTATTCTTGTCTCTGTGTCTGTCTGTCACTCTCTCTCCCCATTTCTATCTCGGAGACATTTGGTCAATATCAAATTTTAAAATTATCAGAGGTTATTTTCATCTGGGCTTCCCATAGGAATCTCAAACTCAACACCCAGGGGCAGCTAAGTGGTGCATAAACAGCTAGAGCAGTGGAAAGCATACTGGAAGAGTGTTCTCCTTAGAGTACCTGTTTTTGTAGAGGGCACTCGTATGCTGTCTTTCATGCATGTTCATAAAGTCAGAGCCATCCCTGTCCCTTCCTTTTTCTCACCATTCTTTATCATTTAATAAAATAGCGTCTTTTCCATTCTGCCTCCACATCACATCTCATATTTTCACAAACATGTTCCTCATCCTTGTTCTGTTCCTCATTATTTCTAGATTGCACCATTGAAATATTCTCCCAATTGAACAGCTTGCTTCCAATCCCCTGCTTGACAAGTACTTTCTACTCATAGCTGCCAAAATCATCTTTATGAACCACAGATCTGACTATGTTACTAACTTGCTTAATTCAATGTTTTTTTTAATTAATATCTCCTTTAATTTTTAAATTTTCCAATTTGATGATTAATTGGAGATTTTTAATTGGGTCTTTTTGAATATTTTTTTAATCACATGCCCAACTCATTAATCTATTCTGTCTCTATTTTGATTGATGTAAGCATTTAGAGAAGTTTCCCCTAAAATTTGGTATGTTATCTCATGTTGTCATTCTCATTGATGAAATTATTTATTGCTCCTATAATTTCTTCTTTTATCTGCTCATTCTTTAAAGTTAGATTATTTACATTCCAAATAATTTTTCATCTATGTTTCCACAGACTACACACACACACACACACACACACACACACACACACACACACACACACACACACA
>NW_020954615.1:8820672-8873618 GCF_900497805.2 Vombatus ursinus | reverse complement strand
ACACACACACACACACACACACACACACACACACACACACACACACATATATACATATATATAATACACATAAATATATGGATGTGAATTATGGTAATTTGCAACATGTTATAGCTTCATACTTCTTTTTCAGGAGCAGATTTAACATTATGTCCTCTTTCACATCATATGTTTCAACCAAAGTTGCCCTCTTCTTATTCTTTGTCTATTATATTCCGTCTTTTGCTTCCAGATCTTTGCACAAGCTCTTCCTAAAGCCACACCTGTGTGAGTATGGGGATTGATAAACTGAATAAATCAAATCAAACCACACCACATCATCTAAAATTAGTGTCAATATTCTGATCTCTAATGTATTTATCAGGTAAGAACATACCTCAGCCGTTTAGACCAGATAAATTAATCAGGTCAGTAAGAGCATATCTCAGATTTTTCACTAAATATGAAGAATTCCTAGACATCAATCAATGGTATTTTAAGAAATTAAAATGGAGTCTGCCACAATTGAGTTAGGGACTTGGGCATGCCCTGAGGAACTAGTTTGGAACCATGAAGAAATTTTGCAGGTCAGGTTATAGAAAAGGAGTGAGAAAATCAAGAATTGAGATGTAAAGAATCAACAGTCAAGGGGCAACTAGAGAAATGAGAAAAATAAAGTAAATCTGAAGTGTGGCAGTGAAGAGACAGATCTGTGAGGAACATTGACCTTGTTGGCATCTTGGAACAGAAGACTTGAACCGATGTCACAAATTAAACTCCCTTCCTCAAGGTCTAAGGGAAGTCACAATAAAAGGTTTGCTTTTTCCCTTATTCATTTTTCTAATTTTCCCTGTCTATTAACAGGCACACAATAATATACTATGCTACTTCTTTACCTAAACATTTCCAGTAATCTAAATTTCTTCAACCATGAAGAAAAGAGGGATTAACAAAATATAGAAATGCAAATGTATTTAGTCACCAAAACCTCTTCCAAAGTGTGAGCATTTTCAAAACTGGGGACTTTCAGTGATTGTGATGGTATCCCAAACTTTTCCCACAATATAACCTCCCTAGAGCCACAAAGGAGAAAAATATGAAAATTTGAGGGGCTGTTATATTGAACTTGGGCTTAAAATAAAAGAATTACTGTAATGCTGTTATAGGTCTGTCATGTTCTCACTCCCCAACTTATCCTTTTGAAATTTTGAGCTCCCTGTAATGCTCAATTCAATTGATAGCTCTTAGTAAAGGTTGTTTCTGAACAGCCTATATGTTAGCACATCCAAAGAATACCTTATCATGTTTTTGTCATATTTGCTTACCATTTTGTGTCCCTGATGGAGAATGTGACCTCTTTGAGGACAGGAATGTTTTGTTTTTCTCAAATGTCTAATATTTATCATATCTTCCACAGAGTGATAATTTAATAAATTCTCATTCAATATAATAGAATGGAACTGAAGAATGGAACTTGGGCAAAGGTATGATGGCAAATGCGTAAGAATTGGTGCTCTAGGAGGAAAATAAACCCACAACATACTTTTAAGTAAATTCTGCATTATTAACATTTTCTTCATCAATTTCATTTTTATTCAATTTTGTTTTATTTTCAGTTCCAGATTCTCTTCCTCCCCCATCTTTTCTACCCTTTGAGAAGGCAAGAAATCAGGAAAAATAAAACCCATTACATATATGCAAAACAAATATCTGTATTCCCCATGAGAGAGAGAAGAGAATATAGAAGGGGAGCAGAAAGGAGGGAAAGGAAGTAGAAAGGAATTGAGGGGAGGAAAGGAGAAGAGAGGAAACGAGAGGACGGGAGAAGGCAGGAGAAGAATGGAATTTACCACTCTTTCCCTTTTTTGTAACACATAGAAATGATGATTTGTGGAAGTTAATTTTATATCCTGCAGCTTTCTTGAAATTGTTAATGGTTTTGACTATTTTTTAGTTAAGTCTAGAGTTCTCTAAGTAATCCATTATATCATCCACAAAAAGTGATAGTTTTTTATATTGCATATGCCTTTTTCTTTCAATTTATTTTTCTTCTCTTAATGATATTGCTAGCATTTCCAGCATAATATTGAATGTTAATGTTGATAATGGCCATCCTTGATTCACCACTGATCTTATTGAAAGGCTTCTAGTTTATTCACAATTCATACTTGCTCTTAGTTTTAGATACCACTAATCATTTTAAGAAAAAAAAAGCTGCTTATTTCTATGCTTTCCAGAGTTATCAATAGAAATGGTTGCTATATTTTTAATAGATTTTTGTCTGCATCTATTGGAATAATTATATAATTTTTGTTGTTTTTGTTACTGATACGGTCTATCATGCTGTTAGTTTTCCTAATACTGAACCAGTTTTGCATTCCTCTTATTAATCTATACTGATCATAATATACGATCCATTTTGTTATACTGTTGTAATCTCCTTGCTACTATTTTTTAAAATGCATCAATATTCATTAGGGAAATGGGACAACAGTTTTCTTTTTTTTTCTTTTTTGGTTCTCCCTTATTATGTTTTAAGATCCTATCTGAGTCATTGAAGGAATTTGGTAGGACTCAGTTATTTTTTTTCAAACTCTTTAAGTATTATTGGAATTAATTCTTCATTAAATGTTTCATAGAATTTGATTGTAGATCCATCTCATTTGTTTTTTTTTTCCTTTTTTGATTGTATTTTTTTGTTTATTTTTTAGGGAGCTCATTTATTATTTGTTTCATGTATTTTCTAAGATGAGATTACCTAAGTATTCTTTTTCCTGTTCTGTTCATTAGATAATTTTTAATAAATATTCACCTATTTCATTTAGACTCTCAGTTTTCTTGGCACATATCTGGCAAAATAGCACCATTTTATTCCATCGTCATTGATGGTGTATTCATCTTTTTTTATTTGTTTATTTTATTTGTTTACATTTTGATTTACTTCTCTCTTTAAAAAATCAATTTAGTCAATGGTTTTTCTATCATTGTTATTTTAATGTAATTTAATTGAGTTGTTATTTTTAAAAGAAAAGCTCTTGGTTTTATTAGTTCAATGTTTAATTTTGTTACTTATCACATTTATCACTCACACTTGTGTTAACAATAGAGCTTCAGCCACAAAATAGCCCTAAGTAAACAACTAGACCTCTATGGAAAAAAAAAATATATACATATATATACATATATGTATATATATATATATATATATGTATGTATGTATGTATAACAGGTCAAAAGGACAATCTGATGTGGAAATTAATGCACTTATTCCAATTATGTAACCAGAGTAGATGATATTCCTAGCCATAACAAGTCAGAAAAATGGCAAAATCACTGAAAATTTTGGCTACCTGTAACTGATTGCTATAAATTTGAAAAGAATTCTGATGGGTCTGGATGACAACCCTCCATTCTGCCTGATACTCAAAGACTCATTTTGCTATTAAGACATATATAATATCTCTTTCGCTAAAGCTTATGGCCAAACAAGCATCACTTCACATATCAATAACATTCACAGATCCAGAAGATTCTGGAGAACCTGCCTCAGAGCAATACAGGCCAAAGCACAGACATCCACTAGGAGGCTCAATAGTGAACAGATTAGCTTCTTGATGATAGTTTCCAGGCACTGGTAGACTGCATTCAGGTCTTGGTCAAAATTCTGTCCCTCCAGTTGTTTGGCCATATGACTACAGATGTTTCCAAACTCAATATTATCTTTTAAGTATATTCCCCTCCATTCTATTTTTTTCTATCTTTTTTTTTTCTTTTGCTTTCTCTCAAGAGTCTGTTTTGCTTCTGACCAGTACCCCTTAATCTACCCTTTCTCTTATAACCCACCCTTATTCTTAATCCCTTTCCCTCTTATCTCCTTGTTGGGTAAGATGAATTTCTGTGCCCAGTTTTGTAATTATGAGTATTCTTAATTCCTTGAACCAGTTTATATAAGAATAAGTTTCAAGTTTTTGTCACTCCTTTTCCAGAAACCAGAATAATTGAATGTGTCTGAATGACTGAACACCTCTTACCAAAACATTAATTCTTTCATAGTTTCCTCGTATAGCTCTCATTTATTTTCCCAATTTTTCCTTTACTTCTTTTATTTTACTATTTTTTTTTTGCTATTTTTAGTCTTTTTCCTTTAGCTTCTCTAGGAACTCTTGTTGGACTTGTTTCCAAACCAAATTTTCTTTGAAGCTTTGTTCATAGATATTTTTCAGTCATTATTTTCTGTGTTTGTGCCTTAACATTCCTTCTCATTATAGTAACTTTTCATGGTCATATTTTTTTTGTTTGTATGTTTTTCCAGCCTACTTCTTGACCTTGGACTCTATATTAGTCTTGATTTTTGCTCACCTTTTTTTTTTGGCTGTGTAGGTAGGGGTTGGTATTGCCTGAACTTCTATCTTTTATGTCCTTTTGCTTTAATAACTCTATCTGGGGGTCTGTAAGTTTTTAGTGCTTCCAAAGTGGTATGATCTAGAAAGAGGCCTATTCATTACTCCCCTTGTCTAAATGCTGCAAAATCTGGTCCTGGCTTGAGTTTGTTGGAATGTGTGTGATTGATGATATGTAGATTGATTCTGGATTTATTTGTAGTTTGCTCATTGGGAGTTTCTGCAGGTTTAGTGACTGAGATCCTTTCTGGATTTGGCCTCCTGACCTAATTTATTCTACTGCAGACATATTTTCAGGAGTAAAGATTAGAAGTGGGATGAAACTGTATGGCTTAGTGGATAGAGTGCTATACGTGGAGTCAGGAAGACCTGAGTTCAATGTGTGTTCACATGTGTTCAAATGTGACCTGAGTTCAAAATGTGAGTTCAAATGTGACCTCAGAAACTAACTACCTGTGTGACTTTGGGCAAATCACTTAACATTTGTTCATCTTAATCCACTGGAGAAGAAAATGGAAAATCATTCCAGTATCTTTGCTCCCGCCAAAAAAATGGGGTCATGAAAAGTCAGACACAATTGAATGACTGAACATGAGCAAAGGATAGAACTGAATTCCTTCTTTTCCTCTTGGGCTCACAGCTACATAGGTATGTTTCTGGAACGTGTACCTTTCTTCTTATACAAATAAGGCCCTTGCTCCTTTACAATCAAGAATGTTTCTCTCAACCTTTGAATTGTGACCCAAAACTGGGTGATGGATGTCAGAGATGC
Organism: Vombatus ursinus; assembly: GCF_900497805.2. Taxonomy (NCBI): domain Eukaryota; kingdom Metazoa; phylum Chordata; class Mammalia; order Diprotodontia; family Vombatidae; genus Vombatus; species Vombatus ursinus. The sequence continues at coordinate 8,868,467 of NW_020954615.1, read as the reverse complement.
CAAATGATACCCATTTCTGCTTTGAGTCTTAGTATGTTGATCCCCTGATATCTCTTTCTCTCCAGATGTTCAGTCCCCCTTATGGCTAGGCTACTCCTAGCCATAGCTGCCACCACCACAGACTTCTGCTCTTTCTTCCCATTACTATATTCCTGCAGCTGCTAGGCTGTATTCCTAGATTGCCACCACCCAATTATTTGCATAACTCTATATCTATTTTTCTAAGCCGCCCTGAATTGGAAAAATGACTCAATGTGACTCTTTCTTGGCTTTGTCAATCAGACTTTCTAAGTTATCGTGAAGGAAGTTGTGAAGAAACAAAAGAACAACGTGTCAACTTCAGATTACTATCTTGACTCTACCTCTCTCACTTTCTTAATTCTACAAATGAATAAAATATAAATCAAGAACTCTCTTGTGGTGTATACTAATGTCCAAAGTATAAATTCTCACACTGAATCATTTAACAATAGGCTGTCTCAAGACAATTCAGTTTGATCTGGGTCCATATCTCTTAGACAGCTTTATTCCTTTCTGATATCTCTTTAAGAAATCTTTCATGACCTGGCCTCCTTTCCATAACTTTTTGCCTATAAAAACAATCATTCCCCTCAGAATTAATGAAGCACTCTATTTTGCATATCTCAAATGAAATCTTACTTATTACACTTTTAGGCATAAGTAGGTTAGCCCTCCATTAGATCAAAAGCTTTTTGAAACCTCCTTATCGAACTTTGACTGTCTTCCCCAAACTGGCAAAATGAGTTTTATTTCTCATTCTCGTTTTCACTGAGTCAGAATATCTTTCTGTATTGATTTTCTTAAATTCCTATTTAGATTCAAAAGGGCATAAGAACAAAACACATGCTTAACTGAGAGAAGAAAAAAATGAATCTACATTTTTCATGCTATAAAATCATAATGTTTTCTGTATATTTCTATATATTATTGCAAAGGATATATTATTTTTTTTTCATAATAATAATACTTAGGTAACATGATAAAGTTTACAAAATACTCAATGTACATTCTTACAATCTAAGTTTTGGAGCTGAAAAGCACATTAAACACCATATATTCCTATCCTCCCTCACCTAGTATTAGAAGAGAAGAAAAAAAAATAAAGTCTATGGTTGATCAATGATTCACTTAATGTTACAGAGGTATTAGAACAATAGAGATTCAAACCCTCAATGTATGACTCCTTATCCAACACAATTTCTGGTATAACACTAATTTTTGAGATGGTGGAAGTATCCACAAGTGTCTTATATGGCAGGTGGCATAAAAATTGTCCCCATTGTACCAAAAGTAAATTGAGGATTGAGAAAGGCTAAACTTATATCCTTGCATGATGCAAACCATAAGTGTGAAAAGCAAAATTTAACTTCAAATTCCTTGATTCTAAATGCAGGATATTTTTTTTTCTAGTTGACCATGAACAATTGAGGAGGGATTGCATTTCTTGTAAAAGAAGCAACCAACTCAAAGGCATGATGGTAGGAGGTAGAGTAGTGTGTATGAAGAACACTTAGAAATACAGTTTTTCTAGATCATAATATGCAAAAGAGGGACTCAACTTTTCTTAGTTTGGGTTGTGATCCCAAGGTCAATAGGAAGCTACTGGAATTTATTAGGGAGAAAAGTAGTATGGTCAAATCTTTACTTTAGTAAAAACCACTTTGGAAGTAATTTAGAGGAAATATTGGAGTGGGGAGAGATTTGAAATAAGAACTATTTAGAGATTATTGAAATATTCCAAGCTAGACTTGAAGAGGACTTGATCTAGGGTGGTGGCTGTGTGAGTAGAAAAAATGAAAAATAAGTGAAAGTCTTGCTGAATTAGAAATGATAAGATTTCAGATACAACCTCCTTCAGGATACTTTTCACCTTACCCACACTTACTAATACATTCCCTTTTGATGTTACCTTCAACTACTCTGTCTATGTCATGTATATATCTAGTTCTTTGCATAAAATCTCCCCTTTTAGAATGTGAGTGTCTAAAGGACAGGAGTATGTTTTCCTTCTGAATTTCCCAGTTGTTAGCAGAGTAAATACCATATGTTAAACACTTACTAAATGTTTGTCAACTGACTGATTCCATAGGTGGGCTGGGTGAGTCCAGCTACACAGTTGAGGATGACCCTGAGACTATAACAGGGAGAATGAGATGCCTTCAATAGAAACAGGGAAGTACAGAAGAGGCATGAGTTGATGAAGATGGATCATGAGGTACTTGGACATGTAGAGTTCAAAATGGATAGTCTTTGATGATGTAAGACTGGGGATGAGGAGAGAGACCAAGCATGAATGAATAGAATGGCAATATCTGCGTAGAAAGGGCAATTAAAACTCATGTAAAGTGATGAGGTCATGAAGAGAGAGAATGTAACAAGAGAAAGGAATAGAAAAATGAATTAAAATATCATGAGTTTTCTAAATCAATTTATTGTGCTAATGATAGGGAGACAGAGAAAAAGAAAAAAAAAACAGACAAGAAAATCCCTGTTCTTAAATTGCTACATTATAATAAAGGAAGACAAATATATAAAAGGTTTGGGGGGCAAGTCAGATAGAAGACTTAATAAGTTTTCTTTCAATGAAAGCTCAACAGACACACTTTTGACTTGACCGTTTTTTCAGGGACATTATAGGTAGCTTTCATACTTCGTACTGAAATTTGCCTAGGCAGCCTCTGAGGCCCTGCCATGATTATCTGATTATATTCCATCCACATGGATTCCATCCACATGTTTTCCACATGGAAAACACTCCCTGTCTGGAATAGTACAACTTCTTCAAAAGGGATTAAATCAAAATATGAATCTCAGAGGGAAAAGCACATAAATACGAATATAGTCATAAACCAGAATACAGTATTTCCATATCCTTTGTAAACTGCCATCAATTGGTTTTGAGAAAGAGAAAATCTCACATTGGAGAAACAACAGAATATCGTAGATATAGAATTGGCTTCAGGGTCAAAAGGATGTTGGTTCAAGGCTTGCTTCTGGCCAAGGAGAGTTTTGCTGCAATGTAAAAAGAGAGAGTTAGAACAGAAGACCTTCTAAGTCCCCTTGTAGCTCTCTATCTAGAGGCTATGACCTCATGACACTTTCTGAGTGACCTTGGACATGTCACATCATTTCTATGTTTCATTTTCCTCATTTGTCAAAGGAAAGAGTTAGACTGCAAGATCTTTGAGGGCCCTTCCATCTCTAAACCCATCCCCCACACTTTTTAGTTTCTTTTCATACATTGCCTTCCCCCCTCCATTGGATTGTGAACTCTATGAAGTCAGGGACTGACTTTTGCCTTTTTGTGTATCTGTAGTGTGAGGAGGATGGGTTATTCAAGGAGGACTAGCACCTCTGGTATGAGGGTTTGGTAAGCCCTTTTCAGGGCTGCTTATCTACCCTTGGTATACACCTCATTCAATTACTTTTAATCTGTGGCTCTAAGAAGCTGTAACTTGTGCAGAGGTCAAACCCCAGTGTGGCCCAGTGTGGTTTAGCAGATGGGCTAAACTAGGCTGAGGGTAACCAATGGTCCTCAAACCTGTCAGTGAGTTAGGGGAAGTCCGTCCCAAGCATGTGAATACTTCTCCCTGCAGAATGGGCAGATGAGAACAGGATGAAGGCAGCTGAAACAGGTGTTGCGGAGCACTTAGAGCTTGGTCACACATTGAAAATGCCAAGGTCATCCCTGCATCCCAGGTCATCATCTGTCATCTTAAATTTTGTCTTGCTACTGGACTTTGATGGATCTAGAAGAGAGTGGGGCTGATGACTTTGTGCAACTCTGTCTCACTTAAATCCAATTCATGTGCCAGTTATGACATCATCTAAAAGAGAATCATGCTTCTGTTTGAAAATGAAGGAAAAACAACATCTGCAATGTTTAGCACAGTGCCTGACATATAATGGCTGTGTAATAAATGTTTATTGCTTGACTGAGTTAACTAACTAAATCTCAGAACCTATGAGATCCTTTAACTTCAGTATGACTATCATTCTCCAAAGATGTTTAAACTCTCTTGGTCTCATTGTATTCCAAAAAATGAAAGAATTGTATTGAATGACTTCCGAATACCTTTTCAGTACTACACTTATAAGTCTATGTTGTATATTGGTTTTGTAACCAAGGTCCAATCTTTTCATCTCCTTGTGTCCACGGCAATCCCCTAGGATATAAATCTGCAGAATTCTTTCGCATCTGCATTGATTGAGGAGAGTTTCTACATTGGGATTTCCCTTGATATAGAAAATCATAGATCTAGACAAGCAAAATAAAGCAAACAAACAATCCTTTTGCTTTTTTACTGATTTTGCTTCAAAATTAGAAAACTGAGACACAACAATCATTTCTTTGATCCAGGTCAATCTTTGAGGTATTTTTCTTTTAATGGGAGAAAATGCACTCATGCTACCAGTAAATGATAGAAATTATAGTCAGCTTTCTGTAGAACTGATCAAAACAAACATTTGCTTCTTTAAATAAATGCATGAGAGTGTTATAAGTTTTGAGTTTGGTTGATTGGATTTTTATATAAACTTGATTCTGGTAATTCTGTGGTGTAAATAGCAATTGTGCCTGTCCCAACATTCTTCTAAGGGTGAGAAATAGGTGACAAGAAAGAGTGCCTCAATTTCCTGTTATGTGAACCAAATACTCAGAACACAAAGTCTTATATTAGTTAATTCCTATATTACAGCATTTTATCCAAAACAGAGTTATGATTGAAGGTCGCTAAAATATTGGCTATGTCCTATCAGGAGGTTAGTTTCATCCATACTTGGGTACATGTAAATGGCTGTCCTGCTAGAATGATGACTTTACAAAGGTAAAGACTGTGTCTGCATTGTCCCTGTATTTCCCCAATCCTTAGCACAATGATCTTTTATTAGTAAACAATTGAGAAAAGATTTTGAAATAAATGAACGAGCATAAGATCATAGATCTATAAGTGGCCATAGACTCTATCTAGTCATAACTCTCCTATTTTGCAGAGGAGGAAATTGAAGCCCATGGAAGTTAATTATCTTCACAGATTGAGTCATACCTCATGGTCGTATCCTTATAGATTCACAAATTAGGGCTGGAAAGGTCGCAGGGGCCACCAAGACAATCATTCAGGTAGACAAGCATTTGTGAAGCATCAGCTATGTGCCAGAAATTGTGTTAGCACTGGGAACGTGGATAAACAAAGGAAGAAAAGTATTCCCAGAACTCAAGAAGCCTACATTTTGCTAAGGAAGGTGATATGTTAAAAGCCAAAATACAGAGGGTAGGGTTGGATGTATACTCAGGTAAACACTTGGTAGAGAAATTTGGTTGACTCATGAATGAAATCGGGACTTTAATGAAGATATGACCGGCCTGGGTATCTTCCTGAAAAACAGAAGTTCTGAGATGAGCCAGCCAATAAAAGAGATCACAAAGGCAGAGAGTAATTCTAGTGTGAGAAGACCAAGGGAGGAATAACTTTCAACATCAATAGGTTTCTGTGGTATAACAAACTCCGAAGATTCAGAAATGCTGACTGGAGAATAAGGAAGACCTGGCTATTATGGACATCCTTCTTAAAATGGTAATTCTGGGAGAAAACAGGCAATTGCAAAAGAAGTCACAGGCAGTGGGTACTAAATAGTCCACATATCTGTGATATTTGTTTGTTTGGTTTTCTCCCTCAAGATTCAAATTTCCTCAAATTGCCTTGAGATAGAGATCATTCTGTGACAAGGAGGGATGATGCCAGCTTGGATGTTCATCTCTTTATCTTAGAAATGCTTGGGGTTGGCATATATTAAATTAATAAAGATTGTTTCTGGCAGACATGCTGAAAGTGCAAATTACAGTTTTGTTCTTCAGTCACTACTTTTTGTATTGAATGAAGTCATAGAAGGTAAGTCATTGAAATGACTTCAGAATCCACGTAATCACCTAGTTCTGCTATTTACAGAGGAGGAAATGAAGGTAGAGATTTGTCACTGAAAGACCATCCTAAATTTAGTGGAGTAACTAATTGGATGGAGATTTTGTCTATCAGATTATACTGTATTTATTCATTTTCATCAACCACAGCAAGTTAGAATGGAGTTGCTTTTTTATGAAGACATTAAATGAGTCATTATCCATGGATACTTAAAGAGTTGAACAACAATAAGCTATGGGAAATTGCTACGTAGAAAAGGGGCATGACCTATGGTTCACAAAGACCTGGGGAAGAAGCAATGTACAATAGAAAGAGCACCAGAAAATGGGAAATTGGGTTTAAATGACATCTCTGAGACTTACAATCTGTGTGAGTTTGGGAAACTTAGCTAATTAACCTTTTGGGGACTCAGTTTCCTTGGCAGTAAAATAAGAGGTTTAGAATCAGTGGTTACTCTGGTCCCTTCTGTTCTAAAACTCTGGTTCCATGTGCTCCCTCGGGTAAGTACATTTCACATTCCTGGCTTTTAGTTCCTTATCTGTGAAATGAGGCAGCTGGCCCAGAGAGCTTCTCAAGATACCACCAGTGCTAAATCTATGATCCTAAGTCACTTTATATTTTGAGTCCTACAAAATGAGGGGGTTATACTAGAAAACCTTTTAGGGCACTGCCACCTGTAAATCTATGACCATAAGATATTATTACCTTGCTTAAGGACACAAATTCTGGCCGAGGTTTGTTACTTGAGCAAGTGGATGAAAGGTTGAAAGTAGGGAGATTAGCTCAACTACCTTCTTTATAAATACTTATTTCAATAGAGAATGCAACCAGATAAGTACAGTATTTAATATACAGTAGGTAATTATCCTACTATCCTTGGCTCTCATCTGACTGATTTGGAATATAGTTCTACTTTACACATCACAAGGGTAAAGGCTGAGGTGGCCAAGTGATTTCACAAAAAAATTGTCCCTCCCTTCATACCAGAGAAGTCGGAATTTATCATGGTATTAAAAATTAAAATGCATTGATGTTATATAACATTATACATATATTTTCTATGTTTCTGAGTTTCTGAACTTTTTCTGTGCTATCTGCGGACCTTAGTGTGTCCTCTGTGGCTTCCACAAAACTCCTCCAAAATTTCCATTTAATTTTTTATGTTGACCCATGATATATCAAAATTTCAATGGGGAAAGGATACATAGTCATATCTATTTAGGAAAAAAATTCATTAAGAGTAGAATATCCAAAGGAAAGAGGATGTAATCCCCTTGAGTTCACGGTGTTCATTGTTATATTCATATGCCTAGTAATGTGCATGGTGCCTGGCGCACAGTAGGTATTTAGCAAATTCTTGTTGAATCATTGATTGATTGAGTGTGACCAGGGATGGTCAAATGACAGGAGATAATACTATGGGATGATCTGTTCTAGTAATTGAGAATACTTAGGAGAAAAGAAATATAAGTTTCTTTCAATAAAAGCTAGAATCAGATATATAAAAAGATATCCTACAGAATTTTTTTTCCTTTGATTTATTTTAAACTGAAATACACAATAAGAAAAGAAAAAAGGCACTGTCATGTGCACAGCAGATTACAAGAGAGAATTCAAAATATACATCAATAAATTTTCATTTCAAGAAAGCCTATATAATAAATACTATACATTGTGTTCAGAGCTGTCCATCTTTGCTTCCTTGTAAGTCTTCTTTTGTTCTCTACTATAAACATATTACTTTGATATTTTACCTCCTCCTCCCCCCCAAGAAGGCTACGATTAAGCATTAATGTTATGTATGTATGTGTATATGTATGTGTGCATGGATGTGTACATGGATGTATATGTGTATACATGTACATACATATACATACATATATGTATATATGTATGTGTATGTGTGTATCCACAAACATATATACTTACGTACACATATATTTAAATATCTGTAATCATACCCATATATAGACATACACATTCTTATACCTCCACATGAGACTGTATATTTGTTTGTCCTCTGTTTCTCTGAGGGTGAATAACCTCTTCCTTCATAAGTCCAAGTCTTTCTATATTTTTTCTAAGTCCACCAACTCATCATTTCCTACCTTATCCTATCTAGTTATTTAAAATACAGAAGAGAAACTTTACGTGTTTTGTTTGGTCTCACAACAAAACAAAATGTGCACAACTTTGAAGCTGCACAAAGATTTGGCTATCTGAAACGGAACATAAACAAGCAAGCCAAAGTTTTAAACTGAATTTTGAGCTGTCAGGTGATGGAATAGGTGTCTTCAGGGGTCAGAGTTAATTTGTCTAATTCAAGGCTTTGAAATTAAGCCTGGGTGACCACTTTTAAGGATTCCCAGTCAGCTCCAGCCTAGGCTAGCTGGTCTCAGAGATTCTGGGATTCTTTGGCTCTAGAAAAAATAAGGCCAGACCTCTGCTTTTTTAACTGTCTGTCCACAAGGGGTTAATTGTGTTTACCCACCTCCACCTCAAATCTCTTCAAAATTAATTGTAATCTTGCTGACCTTTAAGCGTATCTCTGACACGTACCCAGTATCAGGCCTGCAGATAAATGCTTGGAATTGATAGACCTGCTCAGTTGAGGAGAAAAAAAATAGAATCTAATCTTTCTATTGAGGTACTTTAATATATGAACCATCACACCCATCAATCACAATCAGAAATGTACATTATTAAACAAGGAGTGTGCGGCTGAAGTAGGGCTGTGCTTGTGTTCTCAATTTTGTAATTTCTGTGAAACATTTTCCAATGGCCTACAATGAGAGAAGCCTTATACCTCCAGGTTATGAGGGACTTGTAAATATAGAGATATTGATTTCATTTTCCTCTCCATTGCACCATTCTTCACCTACCTAGAAATGTTGGTCAGGTACCTTGTTTCAGACTTTTTTTTTAAACTAGTTCAGTGATGTTTATTAGTCTTGAGAACTTCTGGTAAGGAAAATCTCTTTACCAATGAAGATTGGTCCTTTTCTAAAACTTGACTGCTCACATATTTAGGATGAGATTGATGGGTCCAACTCTATTCCTTCTGGTAAAATGGAATAACTTCTAACTTCCTCCAACCCCAACCATCTGTCTTACTTCTGTATTATACAGACACCTAGCACTATTCATTATTTTACCTCCTAATGTAACTTAAGGACTCTTGAAAGCAGTTATCTAGCCTAATGAAATACTTTTTAGGATGTCTTGACTTCTCCATTTTTCATTTATACAAACTTTCTTTTATGTGATTTCTCCCCATTAGATTGTGAATTTCTTGAAAGAAGACACCATGAAGTTTTTACTATTTATAGTCTGGATGTTTTAACAAAGACAACAGAGCATAGAAAATATTTCATATTGATTCATTCATCTATTTTTCACTTATTCACTCATTCATTTTATCATTTGGGGTACTGAGAGGTTACATACTTTGCCCAGGGTCATGAAGCTGCTCTGTGTTAGACTCTACATAGATCTTCCTAATAATGACCATTTCTCCATCCATTATACCATGAGCTCCTTTATTTAGTGATTACCCTGCTTAAATAAAGCACCTTTAAAAAGAAAGCACAGAATTAAAGAATTTGAGGGTTGGAAATGAGCTTATCAGTCATACATTCTAAAATATACATGAATAGGAATTGTTATTATAGCATATCAGAAAATTGGTCATTCAGATTTTTTTTAAAACCATAAGCAAGAAGGTATTCCAACCCTGCTCCCCCAATTAAATCCATTCCACTTATATACAGGATGGATTAGAATAAGATTTGTTTTAGAGCATCCAGCTTAAATTTATTAAACATAGATGTCTTTGATGCCTTTCCATTTAGATAGGGAGGAAGGTGATTAATGATGCATAAAAAAACAGATACATTGCTATGTATGCTACTTCTCTGCAACTTTTTTTTTAATTTAATGAGAATACATCAGAAAAGACTTTGTTATAAAAACAAAAAAAAAGATCAATATTTTCAAACATATGTTTCTAATAGGTCACCATGAGGGACAGAATTGACAGAAAGGAAAAACAAATTTATCGAGAGGCCACTATACCAAAGACTTCCAACAAGAAGCAAGTGCTTCAAATAGAAAGTGTTGGGAATGGTAGTAATGAGTAGCGTTGGCGTCAGCGGTGATGGGTGGTGGTGGTGTTTCTGGTGGCTGCAACTGTTGTGGTAGTTGTGATTGTTGGTTGTTGGTGATGCTGTTGACAGTATGACAGCACATGGTAGTTGACAGACTGTATTCAGTTCTGAGCCCTACATTATAGAAAAAGAGAATATTAATTATTTGAATTTTACAGATAAGAGTAGACAGGATGGTGAAAGGCCTTGAGCCTGTGCCCTACAATGACCAGTTGAAGAACCAGGGGAATGTTAGAATCAAAAAGTGATGACACATTGAGACCTATTTGTTGGCCCCAGGACCAAGATAGGAGTAGAGATTGCAAAGAAATAAATGTAGGCTTAGTGTCAGAAATAAATTCCTAACAATCAGGGTTATCTGAATGTAGAGTAGATTGCCTCAAGAGGGAATGTGTTACCTGTCATTAGAAGTATTGAAGTAATGGCAGAGTAGGGAAATGATAATGGGAGAGTGAGGGGATAGAACTTAAGAGCTTGTCCATGAGTAGGAAAATCAATCAATCCACCAGGATTCATTAAATGATAATTACATGCCAGCTATTGACTAAACAATTGGGAGGCTCATGGGGATAGTGTTGTAGAGTAGATCTGTGTTTGGATTTGGAGTATGATAGATGGCCTTGGAGGGTCTTTCTACCTCAGGGATTCAGTTATCCTCTGTTTCTACTCCTCATGTGGTTTTCATCGAATATGCTGAATTCATTCCCGACCTGTTATTTCTAATGGCAAAATATCCTCTAATTTCTCATTTCAATGAAATTCCCATACTGTGTGTTCCAGCAATCAAACACACCCTATATCGCCTTGCTCCTCCTGTTTCTTATCTGTTAAATTACCTTTGTCTTATTTATCATTTACATGGAATGTCAAGGGTAGAGTGTTCACAGATAGTGATTTTGCAATTAGGCTATGTAGTTTTTTGTTTTCCAGGATAAGAATAAACTGAATCAATAGGCATGGACAAGAATATCTTTGTCACTCAGACCAAATATTGTTTAGAGAAAATCATATTACAGAAGCATGATGAGCAGGGAACTGAGTCTTCAACAGGGGCACAATGTACAGAAATGTCTTCTCTCTATTGTCTTGGTTGGTGTCTAGTGTTCTCCATGTTCAATGAGAGGAGAAAAATAACCAATTTCATTCAAATGAAGTGGGTACAAAGGTTGCTGGCAACAGCTTGGACAGAGAGATGATTATTAATTTTCATGTTGAGCATTTGTGATTTGGAAATTGTCAAATACTACAAATCAGGCCATGATTTATTATTTTGTTGATTGTTTTGACTTAAGACACTCATGGCAAAAAATGTTAATAATACGAATTAAATTTAAAAGTGTGTCAAGTGTGTATTTGTTTTTCAGAAAGTGGGTTGTTAGACATTTAACAGCACACTGCTATGTGTTATGTTACAGAGAAATAAAATAGAGATGAAGTTTTGGGACTTCTATGACTTGCTGGCTACTTATAAAGCAATTAGGCTTCTTAGGCCTTTGAATTTCAATAATCAAAGGATCCTTGGGGAAAAAAAAAGAAACAAAACAAAACAAAAAACAAAACAAAACAAAGCAACATTTATAGTTTGCCAGAGAGTAATGTATGTTAAATTTGGCACCTAATCATAGATCTTTGTCATCAGTGATGAAGAAGGGGAGGTCAATGTAACTTATATGGTGAATGAATCCAGGATTATAAGAATTATTTAAAATTATCATAATAGTAAACAAATATCATGGATTTGTAACCTAAAGGGACCTTAGGCAATTATCTAATCCACTCTAATGTCTTTGAAGATTAAAAAAAAAAGATAGGCAATGAAGGATAAATTATTTGCCTAGAACCTCTGATATAATAAGGTATACAGCCAGCATTTGAATACATATTCTTTGATCCCATTGTACCACACTGCCTCATACTACTCTAGAATAAGAAGATAGAAGATGGATTGAAAGACATATCAATGGCAATAATGCTTTCAACCTAGCCTCAGCTTTTTTTCTTCCTTTATCACTCCCTCCAGTAGATCTACTCTGATCCCTTGTTGGTGGCAGTGGTCCTTCATTCTCAAAAAGGACCAATGATATCACAGAGTGATATCTTGACTTGCACATGAAGTGGATTTAAGTGAGATAGAAGTACACAGTCAACCCTACTCTCTCTTCCAAAATCATTTTAGTTTAGTGGCAAAACAAAAGTCAAGACAACTGGTGATGGCCTGGGATGCAGTGGATGTTCTTGGCATCTTCTTATGTCTAACCAAACTCTAAGTGGCCCACAATAGCTTCATCAGCCAACTTCATGGCTGTTGGAACAGATTGTTTTCATACACCCATTCCACAGGAAAGAAGTCTTCACATGCTTGGGATTGACATCCCCCCTAATTCACCTACAGGCTTCAGGCCAATCAGTTACCCTTAACTTGGTTTAGCCCATCTGCCAAGACAATTTTACTGTGGCCACTGTGCATGCTACAGCTTCTAGGAGACACAGGTGAGAGTTGAGTACCATATAGACACCAAGCGTGGATGAGCAACAACAAAAAGGTCTTGGTAAGCCCTCTGATTCCTTGTAGGGCCAAAGTCAAGATGAGAAGTTCTCAAAAGCCAAAGCATGAAGGCACCAATGTGAACAGGTTCCAAACCAGAAAAGCTTCAAGTATGGGTCCAGAAACTGTATATATACCTGCCATCAGAGGATCAGTCTAATTAAATCACAAGATGCTGTTACATAGGAGGGTGACACCAGGTGGAACTCAGTCCATGGCAACCATTTGTTCAGTTTGCAGAAGACTCACAAATTGTAGCAATGGAAGGAGTCATCAGGGAGGTAAAATCAAGTAGCTTTTGAAAGGCAAATAGGGTTTTTACCAAAAGGAAATGATTTGTACTTTAGAGAAACATATATTTGCATATATATTACATAACATATGCATATATGCATATATATTACAATATATAACAGATATCATAGCATATGTGAATGTTCATATGTATATTATATGTGGATGTGTGCATGTATGTATATAATGTTTAGCCATGAACACACAGGGTATTTCAAAAGTCTTAGTTTGGTAGTTTTATGTTATTAAAGCTAACACACACATACACACACGTACACACACATATATGTATACTAATAATTTTTGGAGGCTGGGGGTCCAACCCTTTCACTTCCCTGGTGTAGACCATTCCAGACCAAGAAACTATACAACAATTTTGATCATCAAGTGTTCTATAACTTAATCATAGAACAGTGGTTCAGTGGATAGATCCCAGAAATTTCATGAACTTAGGTGGGAAAACAAAAGCCTGTATTTTCACTAAACTCTGAAATTTAGCATTTCCTCTAATTATTTAAAAATACCATTATAAGACTTCAGTAGATTACCAAAAGGGGCTTATTACTCACAAAACATTTTTAAAAACTGCCTTAAAAATTCCTTACTAATTACTCCAATTCATATTAGAGAAGTTAAATGACTTGCCCAAGACCACACAGAAACATGTGTCACAAGGTAGACTTGAACCTGTGTTTTTGGATCCCAAAGTTAGGTTCTCTATTTTTTATACCAGTATCCCTCTCAACAGATACTCAATTAATTTTCAGTAACTTTGGTTTAGTGGCCACAATCTTAACCATCATCCTTTCTGAGCATTGCAATACTAAGAGGTATTGAATTGTAGCAGAATCAAAGAAGTAGGGGAAAGATTATAAATACGGTAGGAATTGGGAAAAGTAAATAGAAGAGATGAAGATAAAGTAATCTTCACTATTAAAGCAAAGGCACTATATTTGAAGAAACATATTCTTTTACAATATGGATATAGAGATGTTCCATTGCTTTTATTACCTGAAACCTAGAGTTTTCTCTGGAAATATGTCTAGCTAGAGGGAAAAGGGAAAACATACCAAACTATTTTGTTGGTCTACCTATTGATTTCCTGTTCCTTTTAGTAAAATGTGTTTCAGCTGATACAGATGAACGGTGATATACTTACCTATACATTACCACCGGCATTAGATTTCCAGCGTGCCAAAAATACTCAATTTCTGTAATGTCCTAGGCCAGATTCATTCCTGTGACAGTGATGCAGAATTTCTGAGCATTTCAAAGAGGGCATTTAAGGGCAAAGCTTGTCCTGGTAAAATATAAGTATCTGAGAAACTATTTCAAGGGAAACTGATTCCTTCGTGACTCGTGACCCAGAAATGTACATTGCTGGCACCATTATAGATTAATTACCAGTGGCATAGTCCTCCTAATTCCAGTGCACTCTTACATAAATGGATTTTGTATAATTTAATGCAAATTGCTGTACATTCAGCTGAGCCATTAAATCACTTCATTTCAAAATATCTATTCAATTGAACTAATAAAGTTGTGGAAGATTGTCAACTAATAAAAGACTAAAAAGACAGCTGTCAATATCATGGCACTCTGACTCACTCTTACCTGACCTGCATGCTTATTTGAATGCAAGCTGCTGACAACAATATCTAGCCAACCTTGTGTGACTTCTGCTGCCCGCAGACAAAGAGAATGTTTTGCATTTGCTAGTAGTTATTTTTCAAAAAGTTACCCTGAAAATGTCATAGAAAAAAATACAAATTCCGTGCTCTTCACATTGCTGTCTGCTCTGCCCAAAGTTTCTTGATGAATATTTGCTGTTACTGCTGCTGCTCTTGTCTTTTCTCTGGGCCTACTGTTGCCATTCCATCCCTCTACTTCCATTCCCAACATTCTCCTCTCTTCTGTTCCCACGTGGGGTATCATGCCCATACCTGAGGGTATTCTGCCCAACGGAAGGTAAATTTGGGTTATCTTGGGCTTTACTGGCTAGATTTCTTTCTTAAAGACCATGCCTTAAACCCAATTCACTCTGGCCCTAATTGAGTGGCCAACAATGGGTCCCTGTCCAAGCACCACTTAATGGTTATTTTGGGGGCCCTGATGGCTCAGAGCAAATGTAAATAGTAATTATTTCTCTTTTTGCCAGCAACCTTGAGGGTCTTGCCCTCCCAGTTTGATTTTTTTTAATTAAAGAGGCCATACCTTCATTCCCTTCTTCAACAGACCTAACCCCTGAATGGGTCTTGCCTCACTCAAAGTGAGAAATCAGAAAGACCTTAGTTTAAAAAGGCCAAGGTCTCCCCACTGCATCTGGGCCATCTCCAGTTATCCTGATCCATATCTGGACACTGAACCCAGATAGCTCTGGAGGAGAAAGTGAGGCTGATGACTTTGCACAGCCCTAACTCAAATCTAATTTAATTGAAAGTCATTTCATCATCTTCCTAATGTCACGGTTCTCTTTGAGAATGAAGGACAAACTACATATTCCCGACACAACCAGCCCAGTTCTTGTTATACCCTCACTTGCTGTTGTTCATTCATTTCAATCATGTCTATTTCTTCATGCCCCATTTGGGGTTTTCTTGGTAAAAATACTGGAGTGGTTTGCCATTTCCTTCTCTAGCTCATTTTACAGATGAGTAAACAAGATTAAGTGACTTGCCCAGCATCACACAGCTAGTAACTCTCTTAGATTGAATTTGAACTCAGATCTTGCCTGACTCCAGACCCAGAGCTCTATCTACTGTGCCACCTAGCTGCCCTCACTATTTTATGAAATAGCATGCAGGAAGAGATTTTTTTATTTCCAACAACTTCTTTGTGAATCTTCTTGCCTTTCCCTGCTAGAGTACCCATGTCTCTAATCTTTACTTTATCTGATCTTTCTGGAATAGGACTGTCGGAATTCATCTTCCTTAAGGACCACTTTAATCCTGCTACTCCATATTTAAAAACGTCCTAAATTCTCATGTGGCATTGCCTCCCAATGCAAGGCCAAACTGCTCAGCACTTCTTTACAGCTTTAGTCATACTCTTTGTATTCAGGTCATCAACTTACTGGAAACTTTTTCATTATGATTCTATGTATAGTTATCTGTCTTTGTTTCTGTCTGTCTCTGTCTCTGACTCTATTTCTGTCTGTCTCTATGTCTCTATCTCTTTGTCTCTGTCTCTGTCTGTCTCTCTGTCTCTCTATGTCTTTGTCTCTCTCTGTCTCTCTGTCTCTCTGTCTCTCTCTCTCTCTCTCTCTCTCTCTTCTATATATCTAGACAGTCATATTCAAGGACCAGCACAACCAGGCTTTGTATATCTCATAATATTCTTCATTTTCATCTTTAAATGTGCACAATCTTCTTAACTTTGTCTCTTCCTATAGTTTCACTCACATGAACTCTGTCTTGAATAGTCCTACTTTATATCTATAAAGTAGTTTACTGTTTGTAAAGTGCTTTCCTCATAATTAGGAAGCAGATGGGTTTATTGTTGTTCAGTCATTTTTCAGTCATGTTTGACTCTTTGTGATCTATTTGAGGTTTTCTTGGCAAAGATATTGGAGTGGTCTGTCATTTCCTTCTCCAGTTTATTTTACAGATGAGGAAACTGTAACTGTTACAGATGAGGCAAACAGTGTTAAGTGACCTTGCCAGGGTCACACAGCTAGTAAGTGTCTAAAGCTGGATTTGAACTCATGAAGAACAGTCTTCCTGGATACAGGTGAACACTCTACCCGCTGTGCCACCTAGCTGCCCATGCAGATGGGTTACCCTTGTTAAAAATGATAATTCTGGCCCCCATTTTGTGCAATCTCATTTGATCCTTGCAACCAGGGATGTATTGGTAAATGTTTAACAACTGTCTGTCTGGGGGGGGGGGGATGTATGCATGATTCATATTTAAGTTTAATCCACATTATTGAAATGTTCTGTGTTACTTTCTTCAGTCTAGACAATCAGCACAACAATAAATCAAGCTCTGATTTGTAGCATTTGCCAGTTTTCAATGTACAAATGCAGATGCTACAAATTTAACCATCAACTTTCACATGTTCACAAGGACCTGGCTCCCAGACCCCACTGCTTGCAAAAATCGTCTGAGGGTGACCATGTAATCCCTGCCCCCTCCTTCTTTCCTTCTTTGCTTCCTTTACGAGTGAGAAAACTGAAGCTTGAAATTCTTAAATAACCTCCCAAAGAATACACAGCTTGTATATGAAAGAATCAGGACTCAACCCCAGGTCCTTGGCAACCAACCCCAGGACACTTTTTTTTTCACTCTACCATTCTCTTTTCTTTGCAAACTAACCAAGATATGGGCCTCGGAAAACTCTACCTACCCTTTTAAGCCTAATTCAAATGACATCTTCTCTACAAATCTGTATTAATCTAAGACCCAGAAAGAAGCCTTTTGAAATTCCTTAATGACTCTGGGAGTACTCCCCATCCTCTACTATCTCATATTGTTCATAGTCTTATTCTCAGAGTAATTTTTCTAAAGTGAAAGTTTGATCATATCTGTTCATAAAAGGGGGGAGAGGCAAGATTATTAAACACTTAGTGCCAGTCACTTAGCTAAATTCTGGGAATAGAAAAGACAATAGTGAAAGAGTCCCTGCCTTTGCCCACCTTATATTCTAAGGGAGAGAAGAAGAAGAATAAATATCTCTAAATGTACACAGAATATATCCAAAATAAACAAGAAGCACTTTTGAAAAGATATGCGCTAGCAGCTGTGATCAGTGTTGTTGCAGTTGTTATTTTAATCGTGGAAAAGAACTAACCTGTACTGTATTCTTCTGCTCCATCATCTTGGTCAATATAATGAAATATATTTAATATAGCAATTCACATTATGTCATTTATTTTATTTTAACTATATATATAATTAAGGTTAATAAAACTATTTATACAATTATATATTCCAATTGCATTATATGATACATTGTATCATATCAGATCTTATTACCTTATTATGTCATATAACATTATAATATATTTTCTTCTGTACATAATATAATGTAATGTAATGTATATTATATTGTATTAGTGATATGATTTTACCTAGATGGTATAATCAATAGAGCTCTGGGGTTGGAATCAGGAAAACCTGAGTTCAGTGTGACTTCAGAGAAACCACTTAATTTCTCTCTGCCTCATTTTTCTCAACTATCAAATAGGAAAATTATATTTACCTCCCAGGGTTGCTGTGAGAATCAAATGAGATAATATTTACAAATCACTTAGTACAATACCTGGTACATAGATGATGCTTTTAAAAATGTTTGCTTCCTTCTTTTTATAGCACATAATTGTAATATCCCTATTATATATTTATATAGTAATTCCCAAAACAATAAATGGTTAAAATAGATTAATTGGAGGAATAAATTAGGAATATAACATATAGATTCTATAAACCCAATATTCTAGCTTTGTTTTGTTGTTTTTGTTTTGTTTTGTTTTTTATTTATACAAAGACCAGAGCTTTGGGGACTCATTATTTGATAAAACTGCCAGGAAAATTGATCAGTGGTATGGAAGAAATCAGATTTAGATCAATATCTCATACCTTATATCTTTAAGAGAAGCTTAAAATGGATGCATGACATTAGTATAAAAGTTCATATCATAAATACATTAGAGAAACATGGGAAAATGACCAGTTAGAAGTATGGAGAGAAGAAAGGTTTATAACTAAACAACAGATAGAAAATATCATAGAAGAGAAAACACATAATGTTTATTACATATGTTTTTATTGCTTAAGAAATCCAACTGGAGGGAGAAAAAATATTTACAGCAAGTTTCTCTGACAAAGATTACCCTTCCTAGATATATAAGGAACTGAGTCATATTTATAAGAATAAACACTATTCTCTTATTGACAAATAATCCAAAATTATGAATAACCAGTTCTCAAGGAAAGAAATCTGGGCTATCTGGATCCCATTAGGAACAAAGGGATTGAGAGACTGTCCATTAGAGACACTAGGCCATTGTGGATGGGTTACTGAATGCTTGGGGTAGGAGGTTGAGGCAACAGAAAATATTTAGGAAGATCAGAAAGATGCAAAGTGATCAGGTTGTAAAAAGATTTAAATACCAAACAGAGAAGTCTATATTGGATTCTAAAGGTAATAGGTTTCAACTGAAATTTACCTATTGACATGTGTTGACGTTATCTGACCTGAATTATAGGAAAATTATTTTGACATTTTTTTTTTGAGAATGAGTTGTAGTAAGTAAAGACTTGAGGCAAAGACATCACATAGATTATTGTAATAGAACAGGTAAGAGGCAATGAAGGATTGAATTAAGGTGATGGGTTATATGAGTATCATGGGGGGTGGGCTAAATGAGAAATACGGAATAGGTAGAAATGAGAAGATTTGTCAACTGTTTAGCTATGAAGAAGAGAATGAAATTGAGTAGTTAAGGTGAAATTGCACTGTGTCTGTGAACCTATGAATCTGCAAGGATGGTGGTCCCCTCAATAGTATTAGGGAACTTCAGAAAAGGGATGGATTTGTTGTTAATGATAATGATCTCAGTTCATTATGTTTAGATGCCAATGGAACATGCATATTGAAATGTTCAATAGGCAGCCTGTGATTCAGGACAGAAATAAAGAGAGATCAGGATTATATGTATAGATCTGTGGTTAAAAATTGTACAGATAGTAATTGAATCTATGGGACATGTTAAAAATAAGCATAATGACAAAAGAGAACAGGACCCAGGATAACAACTTCAGCCACTCTTCACAATTAGTGGGTGGGTGGGACATGGATGAGAAATAAGAGAAGAAAACTGAGGAATCAAACAGGAAGAAGGACGAGGAGATTCAGTCATGAAAACCCAAAAAGGAGATGTCATGCCATCTCCCTAATCAATAAACTTCAATGACACCCTATCCTATAAAGAAAAAAATCCTCTATTTAGCTTTTCAATTTCTTCTCAATCTTGCTCCATTCTACCTCCCCACCCTTCTTAAATGCTACTCTATGGTCCAACCAAAATGGCTTTTTCTTATTCCTCACACATCAATCTCCATCTTTACTCTTCATGAATCTGCACTGGTTGTCTCCATGCCTGAACTGCTCTCTCTGGTCATATTTTAGAATACTTGGCTTCCTCCAAGACTCATTTCATGGCTCACCTTCTACTAAAGGTATTTCATTTTTCTGAGCTATTAGTTCCTTGCCTCTCAAAGTTACCTTGCAGCTGTGTTTTATATATATTTTTATATGGCTAAGTGAAGGCAGAAAATAATTTAATCAATCAATCCTTCCACATCAGTTTTATCAGGATAGAAAAAAAAATCTATTGGACCAGTCAATAAAATATTTTTACTAAACTAACTATGAATACTTTTTATTTAAAAGGAGTGAAATCCATTGACTAAAACAGAAAAAAGCAAAAGATGTGTGGTTTTAAAATGTTTGAGAGACATCATTTCTGAATAATTAGTCATTGTATTAATAATGCCAGCATTTCTAATAAAAGGATGATCAATTGAAGATTTCTCTTAGACCAAAGACCCCTCATGGTGGTTGGCTCACAGTTAATATGCCTTTGGAAGAGTAGGTGCTTCTGAAGGTTCCAATCAACTTTGATTGATTAATAATTAATGTGAGAATCAATATTACAATGAGAAGCTGAGGTATATGACAATGCGGGTATCGGGGTACTAGACTTGGATCACTTAAATTTTGACTTAAAAGACTCATAAACTTCCGTATTGCCTGTCTGGCAAAAGGGAGAATCAACATTTTCCCAGACTTATCAGAGTAAATGCAATGAACAGGAATCCTCTAATTGGCCCAACTCAGAATTTCTTTTACTGTCTGATTAGATCTTGGCCTTGATAAATCTTTCAGAAAGATTTCCCACATTGGTTGATTTCTGGATGAGGATTGGTCCCAATATGATAATTAGTTATTCATATAAGAAATAATCATTTCTCTCAGATGCTGCTTAGGAAATGTATCAGGATTAGCTCAAGAGATTCAACCATTTACTATGGGGTTTGTAGAAAATATTAAGACCATTCATTGCCTGGCTATTTGAATGGTAGGTTAGCCTAAAGGAAAGAGCAGTTCAGCCACCACCCCAAGAGGAACTCATGTTGGGGGAGGAGGAGAAAAACTTTTTTTTTACCTCTCTCTTCTATTCTTAGACAGAACCTAACATTATTAACTTTGAAAGGTCAGAAGATTTTGAACTTTCCATAGATATCTTAGCATTGTTTACATTGGGATCTGGGGACAAATTAGGCACACTCAACAGAGGTAGATTCTACAAGGAGCCTGGGAGAAAGCTGGACCATGGCTAAGGTGAACTGCATGAAGACCCCATGGGTGTGTGTGTATGTGTGATGCTTCTATCAAAAAAATACTTTAATAAGTTATGTGATTGACTTTGCCACATGTACTGTAAGTATGAACTCATTTCCCTATATTCTCTACATACTTTGGGGAGAGTATTCTCCTGGTGTGTGGAGGGATATTCTGTAGCAATTATTCTGACTACATCACCTTAGTAAATACTTAGTAATAAATAATAATAATAGTGATAAATAAATACTTAGCAAACGCCAACAAAAGTTTGTGAAGTTTGGCTGATTAATTTTTAGCAACTGATTAAAAATTCTGGAGCATACCAGCGTGGGCTCATGAGCTATAGTACTACAGCAGCTAGGTGGTGCAGTGGATACAGTGTTAGGCCTCAAGTCGGAAAGACTTTTTTTTTTAATTCAAATCTGACCTCAGACACTTATTAGTTGTGTGACTCTGGACAAGTCACTTAACCCTGTTTGCCTCAGTTCCTGATCTGCAAAATGAACTATAAAAGAAAATGGCAACCCGTTGATATCTTTGCCAAGAAAACTCCAAATGGGGTCACTGACAGTCACAGATGACTGAAATGATTGAACAATACAAGATTACCCTTATAATACTGAGGAGAGATATAGATTAACCTTGCCTTGGGGAACAGAAGTGCCAATCTGAAGGGGGTTTCAAAAGTGAGCCCTAGGTCCTATGCTACAGTTATATATGTGTATTTTGTATTCCTCATTAGAATATGGACATCTTTTACAGAAAGATTGCTTTCCCTTTGTCCATGAGCTTAATACCTAGTGGAGAGGAGACATTTAGTAAATGTCTGTTACCTATGATTTGCATGCAATTTAATTCCTCATTAGGCTATAAATTACTTGAGGGCAGAGGTCATATCTTACTCCAGGTCAAATATCTTCCAATACCTCACATCACACATTACACAGAGTAGTGTTTCAATCAAATGTTGAATGAATGACCAAAAAAAAAAAGTCTAGATTATTTAGAAGGCAAAGTCTTCATATTTGATCTTTCTGAATTACATTTAATTCATGGGGTGGTTTTGCTAAATCCTTGGGACACTTCAAATTTTATGAAACTGTGGGAGAGTCAAGTATGTGAAAGGCTTTTTTTATGGGGCAAACAAATGGAGACTGATTACAGAGCTTCTGCTAAATGGGCGTCAGAGCCATTAACCTCTACGCCAGCCATTGCTCATGAAAAGGAAAGGGAAGTTTTAAGCATTTTGTTAATAGCTTTATCTGAGCTTGGTGAGAATTGGAAATAGCTCTCCCATACCAGCAAAACTGAGCAGTGTGACACTTGGCCTCTTAATAGATGTTACCTTTCTATTACTATCAATCAGACTTTCCCTTATGTTCACAAATGACCATTGTGATATATTTATATATTTTTTCTAATTACTTCTTTTACTTGCTAGCCAAGTTTCTAAGAGTCTTGAGCTCTATGCATATATCGTCTAATGTTCATCTTGTTAGGCTTTGAGACCCCTCATTAACTCAGAGTATTAAATGAAACAGCTGAGTTAGTAACCAAATCGACAAAGTGCCAGCTGACTATATGTACGATTAGGGACTTTATCATTTTGTTCACGGATTAATTATATGGTTCATTATACGGGAATGTGTGGTTAATTTCAAAACTAGTTTTGCTTTTGGAGTTGGGTACTTACCATCTGGTTTTATGGGCCTCATCTTTAATAATAAGGACCAAATTGTATATTTTACACTTGTAGGATATTTAAGAGGTTGAAGTCAGATGGCAGAGAGCTCTGACTAGACTATGTGAAAACATTCAGAAATGAAAATGGTAGAAACTACAGACACCTAGAGGGAGGGTGATGAAGTGAAGAGGAGACTGGCCTTCAATTCATGGAATCCTGTGTTCAAAGCCTGCTTATGGTGACATATGCAAGCTGTGTAACTATGGGCAAATCATTTTGCCCCCATCAACATCCACAGATATACACACAGGCATTGAGAAAGACAATAGAGTGCATGTGTATGTATGTCAGTTTGCATGTATGTATATAGCTTATATAATTATGAATGCATATATGTTCACATATGCATTTGTATACATGCACAAGTATTTTAGACTACACATACATGTGTATATACATATATAGGTAAATGTAGATATGAACATATAAATCACTTCTATATATATAAATATGTATATATGTATGCATATTGGGTACATATATACATACACATGTGTAAGCATATCTAGCTCACATTGTAGGAAAAGTTTGTTTCTTTTATAAAGAGGCAGATGATTATCTAATTAAGGCTGGCATTCAAAATGGCCAATAAAAAATGCTCACTGTGCTCTGCTGTGTATTTTGATAGGTAGGAATTAGTAGCTCATGAGAAAAATAAGCAAAATAAAGTCACAGAATTTCAGCCAGAAGAGACTCCAGTGTCCATCAGTTCCAATGCATGACCCCAACATTGTCCCTAATATAACACATGTGACATGTAGTCTTCTAATCTTTCCTTGACATCTGCAGTGAAGTGTAACCTCTTACCTCTCTAAGAAGTCCAACGTTGGGCTCCTAGGTGGCACAGTGGATAGAACACCAGCCCTGGATTCAGGAGGACCTGAGTTCAAATCTGGCCTCAAACATATAAGACTTACTAGCTGTGTGATCCTGGGCAAGTCACTTAACCCTATTGCCTAGCCAAAAAAAACAAAAAACCCAAAAACAAAAAACTGGCTGTTTCTGCCAACAAGCAGTGAATACAGCAATAGAGAACATAGGTTGCAATGACAGCCTCTCACTATTAACCCATTTAAAAAATAAATAAATATATAATAAAATACAATAAAAAAAAGAAGTACAATCTATTCTTGGGAACCTTGTATCTGCAGGAAGCTTTACTTTTCATCAAACCAAACTCTGTATCTTTGTAACTTCTATCTAATTTTCTTAGTTCTGTTTTCCCAAGATAAACCACTTTAATTTCTTGACCCTTATATGGCATTGTTCTTAGAATTGCCTAGCCAAAAAAAAATAGCTGATATTTTTATAGTTCATTACAGTTTGTAAAGCACTTTACACACATTTTTCTCATTAGACATAAATTATGGTTATTCTTTTATAAATTATTCAATCATAAAGTCAGAGGAATATCAGAATTTGCCTCGTCTAAATCTCGCATTTTACACTGGAGAAAATAAAGGAAACAAGAATGTTAACAGCTGAAATTTATGCCAGTGCTGTAACCCATTATTTCATCTGATCCTTACAATAATTGTGTGGACTAAATACAAAAGGTAACATTTCCCCCATTTTATATGTAAAGAATTGAGATTTAGAGGATTCATATAACTTGACTGGTCTACAGTGAAAAAGAAAGAATCAGAGTTCAAATTTACCTAGGTATCTGAACTCCAAAGCCAAAACACTTTTCGTTGTATCACGCTTTGTTATTCCCCATTTCATTCTCAAGAATGAAATGACTGGCCCAATCTCATACAAAAATAAAAAAGCCAGGCCTTGAGTCGGAGCCTAGTCTTTTTTAAACTCAGTCAAAAATAATCATATAGATAGAGTTTGAAGGAACCTTCAAGGCTGTGCTGGCTAATCCAGGTATCGTTACTAGCTAATATTTATATACAACTTCATAGAATTCCAAAGCATTGCAATTTCTTGTTCTCACTTGCACTACTTCACAACCCTGGGAGGCACTATAGATGTATCATAAATGAATGAATGAACGAATGAATGAATGAATGAATAAAATTCCAGCATGGAAAACTGAGGTTCAGAATGTTCAAGTGACAGTTCCAGTTTGTCACTTTAAGTATTAGTGATAGGAAATGAGCCCAGTTCTTCCTACTTTTAATTCCAGAACTCTACAATGATGAAGTATGGTCACCCAAGTTAAGACTTACAAGGAGGTGGAACCCATTATATTTCCAGACCACACCTTTCACTTTGGAGTAGGTGCTATATGAAAGCCTTTCTTCACACCTAAATAAACATCTCCTTCTATACATTGTTCCTATTTATCCTTTTGGGGACCAAGCTTAAGAAATCTAAACCATTTTCCAAATGATTAATTCAAGGCCTGTCTT
The DNA here is from genome assembly GCF_900497805.2 of Vombatus ursinus. Taxonomy (NCBI): domain Eukaryota; kingdom Metazoa; phylum Chordata; class Mammalia; order Diprotodontia; family Vombatidae; genus Vombatus; species Vombatus ursinus. The sequence goes on along the minus strand of NW_020954615.1, from coordinate 8,843,069 downwards.
TTTTTTCTTATTTAACCCATTTCTGACCTAGAACAAATGACTCAATCTCTCTGGTCATTAGTTTTCTCATCTGTAAAATGAAGAAGTTCAGTTAGATGTCCTGTAAGGTCCAATCCTGCTTCAGGATTATGGTCTGATAGCTGAGAAACAAGAATGTGTTTACTGAGTAACACTAGATAAATGACTTAGCTGCTTTGTCCTCCAGAGGTGTTACACTCCCTGTCACCAGTACAACTCAAACCAGATTGAAATGTAATTGTTAGGGGGCAGAACCAAAATGGTGCACTAGATGAAGCAAGCCAACCACACTCTACCAATATTTCCCTCCAAAGATCTTCAAAATAATTCCTCAAATCTAATTTTGGAGCAGCAAAGCCAACAAAGGCTCAGAGTGAGACATTTTTTGCAGCAGATCACATGCAGGGCAGAATCAGAGGTGGGCCTTGGAGGTGACTGAGACAGCAGCAGTAGTTTCAGGGTCTCTCAATCCAGACACCTTCTGGGTCACAGTTCCAGAGGAGAGAAGAGTACATATTGTCAGTCACAAGAGAGCAGAGATCTTGGTCACAGTTCCAAAGAAGAAAGGAACAGTAACATGTGTGGCTGCAGGAGAGCAGAAGCCATGGTCTCAGTTCCAAGGCTAAGAAGAGAACTATTGCTTGGAGCTTAAGAGGATCAAGGGCCCTTCCTGGGTCAACACCAAAGGACAAACCAAAAGAGCATTAACCACATATTTCCCCACATCACACCACTTTGGAAGCACCAAATACTTGCAGTCTTCCGAAAGTAGCTCTGAAAGTAGCAGCACAAAAAACAAAAAAGTCTAAATCTTGAGACAGTGCCTTTCCACCCCCTAGGTAAACAGAGCTCAACTTCAACATAAATTTCAAAGACAAGAAAAAGGCTGGAAAATAAGCAAACAACAACAAAAAAAAAAGAGGAGGAGGCATAAAAATCCATTATGGTGGCAGGGAAGACCAAGATACAAACTCAGAAGAAGAAAACAATGTAAGAATACTTAAATAACCAAAAATAACCAAAAGCTTAAAGACAAAAATCTAAGCCTAATAATAATTCCTGAAAAAAGTAAAGAAAAATATAAGAGTGGTAAAGGAAAATTTGGGGAAAACATTTATGAAAAGAAAATTAACAGTTTGATGTGAAGTCACAAAAAAATACTGAAGAAAAGAACTCCTTAAAAAGCAGAATAGGCCAAATAAGAAAAGAGATTTAAAACTTTACTGAAGAAAAAAAAAAACATCTAATGGAATCTAATGATTCCATAACACATTAAGAAACAATAAAACAAATTTTAAAAAGAATGATAAAAATAAATAAAATGTGAAATAATAAGTTGGAAAAAAAAAACAACTAACCTGGAAATTAGGTCAAGGAGAGTTGATTTAAGAATTATTAGATTATGTATAAGGCACGATAAAAAATAGCCTAGAAGTCATATTTCAACAATTTATAAAGAAAAATTGCTCCAATATTTTAGATCCAGATGGTGAAATAGAAATTAAAAGAATCCACCCATCACCTCCTGGAAAAGATTGCAAAATTAAAACTGTCAGGAATATTTAGCCAAATTCCAGACCACTTTTGTTAATATTGAAAGCAGCCAGAAAGAAGAATTCAAATACCATGGAGCCACAGCCAGGATCATTAAAGATTTAGCAGTTTCTACCTAAAAGGATCCAAGGACTTGGAATATGATATTGTAGAAGACAAAGGATCTAGGATTACAGCCAAGAATACTCAGAAAAAAACAAAAAAAAAAACAAAAAGAAAACAAACTGAGTATAATCATTCAGGGGGAAAAACTGACATTTAATGAAATGGAGGACTTTCAAGCATTCATCATGAAAAGACCAGAGCTAAATACAAAAATTTGTATTAAACTGCAAGACTCAAAAGAAGCACAAAAAATAAACATGAAAGAGAAATCATAAAAGACTCAATAAAGCTAAACTGTTGATATTTCTATTTGGAAAGGTGATACATGTAATTCTTAAGAACTTTATCATTATTAGAGCAGTTAGAAGCAGTTTCCATAGCTAAGGGAACTGGAGTGAGTCAATTATGTTGGGAAGACATTTGAAAAAATGAAGAGGTGAGAAAGGGATACACTGGGAGAAGAGAAAAGGGAGAGGTAGGATGTAGGAAATTATTTCTTTTTTTTTTAATGGTAATTTTTATTTATTTTTTGTTTTCAACATTTACTTCCACAAGATTGAGTTCCAAATTTTCACCCCATCTCACCCCTCCCCCCACCCCAAGATGGCATGCATTCTAAATATCACTTCCCCTAGTCTTCCTTCCCTTCTAATTCTCTCCCACTTCTCTTATCCCCTTCCCCTTCAATTTTCCTGTAGGGCGGGATGGATTTCTATACCCCATTTCCTGTATTTCTTATTTCCCAGTTGCATGTGAAAACATTTTTTTTAAACATGTGTTTTTAAAACTTTGGGTTCCAAATTTTCTCCCTTCCTCCCTCCCCACCCACCCTCATTTATAAAGCAAGCAACTAAATATAGGTTATATATGTGCAATTATGCAAAACACTTCCATAGTAGACATGCTGTGAAAAACTAACTCTATTTCCCTTAATGCTATCCCACTCCTCCATTTACTCTATTCTTTCTTTTGGCCCTGTCGCTCTTCAGAAGTATTTGCTCCTGATTATTCCCCTTTCCAATCTGCCTCCTCTCTGTCATTCACCTACTCTCTTGTCCCCTTCCCCCCCATTTTCCTGCAGGGTAAGACAGATTTCCACACCCAGCTGAGTGTTTATGTTATTCCCTCCTTAAGTCAAATCCTATGAGAATAAGATTCACTCATTCCCTCTTACCTTCCCCCATTTCCCCTCCACTGTAAGAGCCTTTTCTTTTCTGTTTTTGTTTTTGTTTTTTGTTTTTTGTTTTTTTTGTGGGATAATTTACTCTGTTCTACCTCTCCCTTTCTCCTTCTCCTAGTATATTCCTCTCTCACCCCTTAATTTTATTCTCCAGATATGGCCCCTTCATTTTCAACTCACCCTGTGCCCTCTATCTATCAATCTATGTCCATATATATGGACATAATTTTTTTTTCCCCTCCAACTACCCTAATACTGAGAAAGGTCTCACGAGTTACAAATTTCATCTTTCCATGCAGGAATGTAAATTCAACCATAATAAGTCTCTTATGATTTTCTCTTTCCTGTTTACCTCTTCATGTTCCACTTGAGTCTTGTATTTGAAAATCAAATTTTCTACTCAGCTCTGGTCTTTTCATCAAGAATGCTTGAAAGTCCTCTATTTCACTGAATAGCCAGTTTTTCCCCTGCAGGATTGTACCCAGTTTTGCTGGGTAGGTGATTCTTGGTTGTAATCCTATCTCCTTTGCTCTCTGGAATATTATATTACATGCCCTGGGGTCCCTTAATGTAGAAGTAGCTAAATCTTGTGTTATCCTGATTGTGTTTCCACAATACTTGAATTGGTTCTTTCTGGATGCTTGTAGTATTTTCTCCTTGACCTGGGAACTCTGGAATTTGGCTACAATATTCCTAGAAGTTTTTCTTTGGGGGTCTTTTTCAGGAGGAGATCAGTGGATTCTTTCCATTTCTATTTTGTCCTCTGGTTCTAAAATGTCAGGACAGTTTTCCTTGATAATTTCTTGAAAGATGATGTCTAGGCTCTTTTTTTGATCATGGCTTTCAGATAATCCAATAATTTTTAAATTCTCTCTTCTGGATCTATTTTCCAGGTCAGTTATTTTTCTAATGAGATATTTCACATTGTTTTCTAATTTTTCATTCTTTTGGATTTGTTTTACAGTGTCTTGATTTCTCATAAAGTCACTAGCTTCCAATTGCTCTATTCTAATTTTTAAGGAAGTATTTTCTTCAGTAATCTTTTGGACTTCCTTTTCCATTTGGCCAATTTTGCTTTGTAGGGCATTCTTCTCCTCATTGACTTTTTAGACCTCTTTTGCCATTTGAGTTAGATTATTTTTTAAGGTGTTATTTTCTTCAGTATTTTTTTGGGTCTCCTTTAGCAAGCTGTTGACTTGTTTTTCATGATTTTCTTGCATCACTCTCAGTTTTTCCTCTGCTTCTCTTACTTGCTTCTCAAAATCCCTTTTGAGCTCTTCCAAGGCCTGGGACTGATTCATATTTTTCTTGGAGGGTTTGGATATAGGACCTTTGGCTTTGTTGTCTTCATCTGGTTGTATGTTTTGATCTTCTTTGTTACCAAAGTAAGATAATATATTCTGACTCTTTTTGAGCTGCTTACTCATGATCCCAGCCAATTACTTGAGTTTTAAACTCTATGTTAAGGTAAAAGTCTGCTTCCAATGTGAAGAGGGTACTGTCCCAAGCTTCAGGGGTTTGTACAGCTGTTTTCAGAGGTACTTCTAGGGACCTGTAAATTTTCAGTTCTTCCAAGGTGCTATGATAAGGGGCGAGGTGTTTTCTCTCCACCACCACAAGAAGCTTCACCCCACCAGCATTCCTCCTCTCCCCAGGACCACCCCTCAGAACTGTCACCCAGATCCAAGCATGGGCAAAGTAAGAGATTCCTGCCTCAGCACTGGCAAAGAGATCCCTGCAATCCCCCTCTAATCAGTGACTTGATTCCCCCTCAGTCCGTGGGCAGGAAGCTCAGAAAAAAGCTGTGGCCCCAGACCATGCTGGACACTTGGGGCTGAGACCTAGCTTCTCTCTCACCGCAGTCACGGACTTTTCCCATTGACCTTCTAAGTTGTCTTTGGCATTCATGGGTTGGGAAGTCTGAAAACTGCCACAACGGCCTGAGATTCAGCCCTCTGAGGCCTGTTCCAGGGTTGCTGCGGCCTGTATGCCCAAGCCGAACTGCACTCCTCTCCCCATCTGGCGTGATATATCTTTCTGATCAGCCATCCAGGTTGTCTTGGGCTGGAAATTTGTTTCACTCTGTTTTTTTGTGGGTTCTGCTGCCGGGAAATTATTTCATATGAAAGAAGCATGCAAGGAGAGATTTTACAATGAAAGGGGAGGGAGAGAGAGACAGAGAGAGAGAGAGACAGAGAGACAGAGAGAGAGAGAGAGAGAGAGAGAGAGAGAGAGAGAGAGAATCAATTGAATAAAAAAAAATCTCTTACCCAAAAAAGAAATAGGAGGGGAGGGCGATAAAAAGAAGGTGTGAGATCATAAAAGGGAGGGCAAATTAAGGAAGACAGTGATCAGAAGCAAAAGAGACTTTTGAGGATGGTCAGGATAAAACTAAAAGAGAATGACAAACAGAAGAAAATACGATGGAGGGAAATATTGTGAAAGTGAATGGGATGAGCTCATTCGTAATATGGAAATGGATAGCAGAATAGTTTAGAAACCTGAATCCAACAATATGTTGTTTACAAGAGGCACCCTTGAAACAGAAAGACACATGCACAGTGTTAAAATAAGAAGTAACAGAATTTTTTATGCTTCCATTTTAGTAAAATGGGCAGGGGAAGCAATCACGATCTCATACAAAGCAAAAGCAAAAAGAGACAATTAAAAGAAATAAGCAGGGAACTACATTTTGATAAAAGGTCCCATAGAAAATAAAGAAGCAAAAATATTGCAGAAAATTTCCCTGATAAAAGCATCTTTGTTTCAAATATATGGGGAATTGAGTCAAACAAAATTAAGAGCCATTCCCCAATTTAAAAAAATGTCAAGGGATATGAACAGGCAGAAGAAGAAATGAAATTTATCTAAAACCACATGAAAATGTGCTCTAAATCATTATTGATTGGAGAAATGCAAATTAAAACAACTCTGCAGTACCACCTCATGCCTACCAGAAATGACAAATGGTAGAAGGGATAAGGGAAAATAGGTACATTAATGAACTGATGGCAGAGCTGTGATTTGGTCCAACCATTCTAGAGGAGAATTTGGAGCTTTTCCCAAAGGCCTATTAAATTATGCATAGTTATTGACCTAGCAATAGAACATTAGTTCTGTTCCCCAAAGATATCAAAGGAAAATCACTTATATGTACAAAAATATTTATAGAAGCTCTTTTTGTGATGGCAAAGAATTGGAAAGTTAGAGGTTGCTTATCAGTTGAGGAATGGCTGAACACATTGTGGCATATAATTACAATGAGGTAGTTTCACACACACACAACAACAACAACAAAATAAACAAAATATATATGAATTGTTCTAAAAATGAAGTGAGCAGAAACAGATCATTGTACATAGTAAGAGCATTATTGTAATGAAAATCACATGTAAAAGACTTAGATAATCTGATCAGTACAATGATCCCAGAAGGTTCCGAAGATTCATGACAAAAAATGCTATCTACCTCCAGAGAAAGAACAGATAAACTCTGAGTGTAAATTGAAGTAAATGTTTTCCACTTTAGTTTTGTGTGTTTTTTTTGCAATATGTCTAATATGGAAATGTTATTTTGCATGATTTCACATGTATAATTGATAACATAATACTTGCTTTCTCAGTGGCTATGGGAGGGACAGGAAGGAGAGAAAGAGTTTGAGACTCAAAATTAAAAAAAAAAGTTTAAAATAAATAATAGAAAATAAACTATAAAAAAAGTTTAAATTGAACTTGGTCCAAAAAAACAAACAAACAAACAAACAAACAAAAAAAACAACCCAGAAATGTGATTAGGAAATGTTCAACAAAAAAAAAAATAAAAATACAATAAATATAACATAGATAATGTTATTTGTGGGTTTTTTTTTAAGTTAATATGCTGCCCACATGGATCTCTTTCAATTTCAATTTGACACCACTGCCCTAGGCAGCTCTTTCAACAATCAGCTTAAGAGTAGGAATGTGAGTTTTAGATAAATTGCTGACTGGCTTTGCTTGAGCTAGTTCTCTTAGCTGAGTATTCCCTATACCACTGAAATCACAGGCCCCATCTCTATCCCTTTATATTTTGGAAAAAAAAATAAATCACATGTCCTAAAAACTTAGTTTCATGGCTGATTAACCTTCCATAAACAAATAATTAAGTAATTTATTCTTTTAAAAATAATAATTCACCATGTAATTTCTGAATTTTTCTCATTTAAAAAAAAAAACAAAACTGTGAAGCAGGTTCTGTAAATATAATGGAAAATTTTCACATTATGGCTCCAGGCATCAAAATTATGAAAAATAGATGGAAGTTCAGAAAAGCTAGCTATGTGCAGAAAGCTCAATATCTGAATTTTCAAATAGATATGTGAGGTAGTCCATTTTGATCTCTGGTGTAGTAGATAAAGTAGTGGGCCTGGAGTGAAAACTGAGTTCAAATCCAGCCTCAGCCAGTTATTAGCTCTGTGCTAACTCTTGTCTTTACCCAGACAAGTCATTTAATCTCTGTCTCAGTTTCTTCAAAGGTAAAGTGAGGTTGATTATATCACTTACCTCTCAGAGTTGTGAAGATCAAAGAAAATTCTAATTTGTAAAGTGCTTAATATAGTTCCTGGCACATAAGGGATGCTTAATAGATAATTGTCTCCTTTCCTTCTGTCCATTCTTGTCTTACAAATATGCAGAACACACCTCATTCATAAACTCACCAGGAGTATACAAAAAACCTACTGGAGCACCTCTATATTTCTTCTAATATAGAAAGGATGACAATGGAGTATTAGTAGAGACAAAAAGTGGAATGAGTTGCCTCAGCATGTAATGAGATCTCCTTCTGGAGGACTTTCAACATAAGGTTTCAAAAACATTAAACAGATTTGATTTTGAGGTAATTTCTACATATCTATGGGTTGAACTAGAGAGTCACTAAAATGCATTCCCATCCCTGAGGTTCTGTGATTCTATGAAACTGAAAAATAATTCCTTAATCTAGTAGAATGAATGGCTAATACAGGCATTCCAGTGAGTAGCAGAACAGAAATTGGGTCTTGAAGGTATCTTGATATCTTTCAAAGCAATACTGACATTGGCCTTGGGGGAGGGGGGCAGGGTTCTCCCATGATGATTAGCTCTTTGGTATTAAACACATATCTTGATTACCCAGTGATAAAAGGGACTATTTGCTATTGCCCTCATTTGAAGGTGATGGTTAATGATTATATTACATTGTAAATTGGTGCAAGAAAATGACTGAGTGTAATTTTAATATAGGAAAGATTTTCTGGATTATTCATGCCACTTTTTTAAACCCATAAACTAATAAACTTATAGAAGTTTATATCCTCAATCATGAAATGATAAGACTCTCTATGAGATCAATTGAATGAGAATTTCACTTCCTTTCAGTCCATCCATCCATTAATCAAAAACTATTTTGTATACACCTAATGTTTTCAGGTCACAGTGCTTTACACTGAGTCAAGGAAAAGTTTATATAAGATGTAATCCCTGACCTCATGGAGTTTTCAGTCTAGTCAGGGACTAAGAAACCAATAAATACATATTAAATACAACATTTAGTGAAAAAATATGGTAATGTGTACAAATTTGATTACACTCTGTCAATAAAAGTTAAACACCTACTATCCCAACCAATGTGTCAAGAAAAAAAAAGACAAACATTAAATTAGTCTCTGCCCTCAAGGACCTTCTATTTCATAGACAGGTTTATTAATGCATCATGTTATAATGGATAGAGTGATGGACTTGAATTTGGGAAGATTTGGATATGACTCCTACTTGTAACACTTACTAGTCACATGTTACTGGGTGTCATTTGACTTCTATGTGCCTCAATTTATTCAACTGTAAAATGATGACAAGAAGTGTTACTTCACAGGGTTGAAATACCTTAAACAAAACACTGTTTGTGAAGAGCTTTGGGATTTTTAGATGAGTACAAATGTGAGCTCTAATTAACATTAGAGAGGTACACAATAAAGTCTTATAGAAAACCTGGAGGAGGGATAACATCATTAAGAACCAAGTACTTCTAAAAATGGGTTCTAGAGAAGGCGATCTTTGGACCAGAATTTACAAGATGTAGAGGAGTACAATGGGCAAAGAGGGTCAGGGTATGTCACAGTAAAAAGGAGCTACATGAGAAAGGCAGCAGAGGTCTCAGGTATTGGAAGGCCTAACAGGAAAAGACCTTGCCATATTTCTGAGCTTCCTTAGCTCAGGCATTTCAGTAACAGCACATAATCATGCGAAAGAAATCTGTTGAGTTTGGATGGACTTTACAGTGTAAAGAGAGGATTAGTATTAAAAAAAAGTTGAAAAGTATCTATAGTCACTTCATCTAGTTGACCACTAATATACCTTCTACCTCAAAGGATGTCAGGATTTCAGAGTTGAAAATGACCCCAGGGACCATATATTCTAGTCTACCATACAAGGATGCCATATTCCAACAAAACTAACAACTTATCATCTAGTCTCTGTTTTGAAAATCTCTAGTGAGAGGAAATTTACTATGCCTCAATATTTCCATTCTACTTCTAGAACAATCTTCTCATTAGGAAGAGTCTTGTTTCTTTCTTTCTTTTTCTTTGTTTGTTTGTTTTTCTGATATCTAACCTTAACTTACTTGTTTGTAAGTTCTACTCCTCTCTTGGTTCAGGTCCCTGGAATTAAACAGATTAAACCTAATGTTAAATAACTCCATAAGGTGAAGACTTTCCAATGTTCAGACCATAAGACATCCTTTCTTACTATTTTCATGTTGTTCTATACAATGATGCCTGAATTTTGTCTAACATCTGACTTGCTTTTGTCCTGATACTTCACTCCTGGGATGATGAGTCCAAAATGAGAAAACTCTTGAGGGTGGAGATCTTCACATGAGGCATGTCACAACTAAGGATAGTGCTGTGAGGCATAGTCAGCATTTTGCTAGAAATATTTGGTATTTGGATCATGATAGTGGAAAGAGAATTAATTTTAAATATAGGAAGGCTTGAGATGGGATCTAGCCTCAGACACATTGCCCAGCTGTGTGGTACTAGGCAAATTCCTTCAGTTTCCTCATCTTTAAGTGGGATAATAATAGGTTTGCTCTGAGGATGGAAAGAAGTAATAACAGCAAAGTGATTTGCAAGCCTTAAAATGTTACCTATTTTTTTTTCTATTTTTTGTTATTACCATTGCTGTAATTAGTTTACTATTAAACACTGTCAGAAATGAGTGTAATCCTTGCTTCAGGCACTCAAAAAGTAGTTCATTTTAGGGCTAATATTTTCCTTGTGTTTGTTATTATTTAGGATTACAAGGTAAAGAAGTAGAAATAAGTGGTCAGAGAGAAACATGGATTTCTTTACTAGTCAAAAAAAAAATGGAGAAATTGTGGTTTCTTTATCCTGAAAGTAACACTGGCAAATGTGTGTAGTGCCAAAAGTAGAATCATTCAATAAGAAGGCAAGTGAGAACATATACTCTTTCCTCCTCTGATTTTTAGTGCCTTTAATATGATTTTCATGGGGATTCAAGGCAAAAATGAACTTTTTCAACAAAGACATCATGGCTGCAATTGAGGCCAACTCCATCATTTTTTAGAAATAAGATACCTTAAGTAGACAGAGAATAAGTAACTTGATCATGCTCAGCCATTACTAACTGGGAGTTGAAATCAGGTCATCCTTATTTTAAGTCCAGAGGCTAGACCAAAGATCTCGTCAAATGACTTCCCTGTCCAGAAACCTCCAGGTGTTTGTTATTGCCTCTAGAATGAATTAGAAATTTTTTTTGCTTAATATTTGATTAACTTTACATTATAGAAATTAAACTTATTCTCTATGTCCACATGTAGAGAACCAGGAGCAAGAGATGAAAGTTCTAAGGAGGCAAATTTAAATTTGTTGGGAATCCTGAAAATGAGAGGTAGGCAGAAGTTGGATTATTGCCTTGGAATTAGTAGGTTTTCCCTCACTATAAGTATCTACTTCTTGGGGCCCCAAGTGAGAGTTGGGTGAATCAGGTAAACACCAAAGGTGGGTGAGTAGCCCTGGAAAGGGTTCAGCAAATCCTCACATCAGAGGTGCTAGATGTCTTGAATACCTCATACATCTTAGTATGTAGCATGCACAGTGGCCACTCCCCAGTAAGCTCTCTCGGCAAAGGAGTAAACCAGGTTGAGCATAATACATAGGCTTCAATCTTTTGATGAATTAAGGGGACATCTACCTCAAACATGTAAAGACTCCCCCCCAACAAAATGGGCAGACGAGAACCATTTGTTCCAATGGCCATGAAGGTGGCTGAAACAGGTTTGGTGGAACACTTAGAGTTTGGTCAGACATCAGAGACACCAAGTTCATCCACTGTATCTGCAGTGGCATTATCCTGCCACTGGATTTTTATGACTCTGGAAGACAGAGTGAGAGGTTGGTGACTTTACCCAACTCTGTCTCATTTAAATCCAATTCACTCACAAGTCAAGCCATTACCTGTGATGGCATTAGTTCTCTTTGAAAACAAAGGAAAAAGCAATAAGAACAAAAAATCTTCTACCCAGAGAAGGTTGACCACTTGTAGTGGGGAGCTCTTTTTTTTCTGATACAGGTTGTACTTAATTGTGACTGGGGTCTTTTGCAATTGCAAAATTCTGTGATTCTGAGATCACTTGAACTGAGTGATGAGGGAGAGGGATGACATCCAAAATCAAATTAGCACTATTCAGGACAATTCAGTTGAATCAAAAAGATATGACCTAAGGTCTTGAAAGACCTAGCAGGAAAGGACTTTGCAATAATTCTAAGCTTCCTTAGCTCTGAAATTAGGAGATTTGATTCAATGGTCATCAAGATTTCCTATAGCTCTAACATTCTGTTCTGAAAAGTATTTGATGAAAAGAAGGTCCTCATCTTGACATTTAAATCTTTTCTTAATTTGGATTCAGTCTTTCTTTCCAGACTTATTTCACATTTGACCTCTTATACACTCTGACTCCCAGTCACATTGGTCCATTTGCCTTTTCCCAAATTAGGCATTCCATTTTTCATTTCCAGACTTTTGCTAAAGTGATCCTCCTCAATTTCCCCCCCAATGAATGAAATGCCTTCCCTCCTTTCTTCCTTCTTTTAGAATCCTCAGGTTCCTTCAAGCCCTAGTTAAGGCAACACATCCTATGGCTTGATAAAACATAATATAAAGGTTTAACTATCCTGTAGGTTTAAACCTTTGAAAATAAAGCTAATTTTCACATTAAAATACTTTAACATATTTTGAACAGCAAAATGCATAGGCAATGTGGGGAGTAAAGCAAGAAGGAAAAGGATGTACATTTGGACCATAAAAAGGAAGGCAAGAAATAGGTTCATTATATGGAAATGTTATGGTTAATAATTGCTTCTTTGGTGCAGTTAGATGGTGCAGTGGATAGAACACCAGCCCTGGACTCAGGAGGACCTCAGTTCAGATCTGGCCTCAGACACACAATACTCGCTAGCTGTGTGACCCTAGACAAGTCACTTAACCCCAATTGTCTAGCCAAAAAAAAAGAAAAAAAAGAATAATTGCTTTTGATTAGTGAAAACTTTTTTCAGTGCTAAGTGAAATGTTGGCTGAAGGAAGAACTTATGTCTTCTCCCCTCATTAAATCTGTTTCCCAGAAAACTTTTAAGGAATAGTTTCTAGCAAAGTCAAGAGAATAAAAGAGAATAAACTAATTCAATAGATTCCAAAGTTAAAGAAAGCATAGAAGGTCTCCATTGCTGGTTGACCAGGCCCCTCTCACCAGGAATCACTTGAAAAAACATTCAAGTATCTTTGCTTCTAGTAGAACAGCAGGGAAGGTGGGATTTCAATTTTTAAAGGCAAAGCAAATAATTTATGTCATTATTGAGGATCTGCAAGTAAGTACTGATTCTGTAAATATCCTTTATGTCTCTTAGAATTTCCAAAGAACTTAATAGAGTTAAATGGGGTACTCTCTCACTTTGCAAAAGGGGATGTTCTCAATGTTAAAGAAATGCAGAACAAAGCATATGCTAATGAGGAAATCTGAAAAGGGGAAATACAGTTTGCTATGTCAGGATGGTCTTTTTCCTTGATGTATTTGGAAAGAAGTGTAAAGTAATGGAAATAAATTAAAAGAATTATTGAGTTGGATTCAAGAAAAAACAAGTTCAAATTCTGACTCTTTAATTGACTACCTTTGTTACCGTCGGTGTTATGCAGGTTATTTTACTTCTCTGTATGCCTGCTTATCATTTATGTGTATTATCTATCTATCTATCTATCTATCTATCTATCTATCTATCTATCTATCTATCTATCTATCTATCTCTGTCTCTATATATGTATGTATATATATGTATCCTCACATACATATTTACCTGGTATGGGTTTCAAGAATAGAACAATACAGAAGTGTATTCTCAAACTAACAATCTATGGTTGTGTTGGCCAACCAAAAAGGCAGCTGTCTAATTTACTTAATGATATATTTTAAAATATGTTTTATTAATACTTGAAAACTATAACTATCATTTACCAACAACTTTCCCAGTCTCCAACAGAACACTCTCTTGTAACAAATAAATTCAGTAAAATAAAACAAACTTTTGCTTGTGATTGACAATGTGTTGATCAATCTCCACTTATATTTCACCACCTTTCTCATGGTGGAAGGAAGGCATGCTTCACCACCAGCTTTTGGAAATCATGACTGGTCGCTGTATTAATCAGAGTTCTATATTTTTAATGTCATTTCCTTTCACATCACTCCAGTCTTTATGGCATTTTAAAACACATTTTCATGACACAATTTTCAGGAGTAAGTATATAGCAAGAAGTCAACAGAAAATTTAAATCTCAGAATATGAAGTGTAGGAGGAACATGTTTCTAGAAGCTGAGATGTCTTTCCATGCTTCACTTTTTACATAAAGGGTATCTAAATGACACATTCACTAGTTTAGTTTTCTACCATTTTGAAATTGCTCTAGTCATGTACTGTGCCAAGTAACCACCTGGTCTAATTTACTGCAATATCCCACATAAATACACATAGGATACACATGCAAACACATTCACGTATGCAGCTTCCCTTACAAGTGGAAATCCATCATTTTCTTGAAGGCCTACATTAAGGGAGCATGTATTAGATTCTGAAGTAATGCGTATTACTTTCAGATAATTCTCTAATTGTTAGTATGTCCCCCGCCCCCTGACTCTCAACCAGGAACAGACCTTAAGAATCATCTGTCCCAGCTAATATCTTACAAAGTGTCCCCTCTATAAAAATCACATGTTATTCCAGCTTTTGTTTGTTGGAGGAATTCCAGTGATGGGGAACCTACTTATTATTATACCTTTGTTCCTTGCATTCTTTCAATGTTTGGTAGTCTGAGGTTGACATCTAAAAATATGTTTTAGAATTTCCGCCTTATATCTTTGGCAGTTCACCAGCTGGAGAACATCAGTCTTTGTCTCTGAGGCATTTGAGATCACTTTTCCTGACATTCTCTCCCTTAGATAAATAGCGTCTCACCAATAAGCATTATTCATAACCTATATGACTCTTTGAGATGCCATGTAAAAACTGCTTTTCTGCACTGATCTCTTCCCCAAGCTTGTTGGCTGCTTTGATTCCTAAAGGCATTCATGCGTCCCTATCTAACCTATGGTGACAGATCCATCCCATGATTTAGTTTTAAGTCTCTTGTTCAAGATCATCATAGTTGCCTAGTGCAAGAATTTTCTACCATTGTTGTCAGATAATGCACACATGGTGTGCAATGGAAAATCTTGCAACTCCATTGTCAGAATATTAAAAAAATCTATGTAAAGCTTTTGACAAGCAAATTTTCATTCTTTTAAGTGCCCCTCACTGACAATGAAGTTGATAATAACATATTGAGTTCTCACTTTGTGTTGGGAACCAATACTCCCACCTGGGCTACAGAGAATCATCAAATCCAGTACCTAATTTACTGTGGGCTTACATTCTATTCATGGAGACAAACCGTGCACATAAAATATTAAACAATACTGCAATGTAGAAAGGGCTCGTTGTTAGATTGATAGTATTGACAGAATGTTCTGTGGGATTTTAGTAGAAGTAGACAGTGGCAAAAGAGCTGAGGTGGCTAGAAAAAAATATGTATTGGAGTTGGTAGGAACTGATTTGATCCTTGAAGGAAGATGTTAAGAGTCATTCTGCTTTGCATGTTGAGCAAGTCATTTAACCATTCTGGGTTTCAATTTATATATCTATAAAATGAAGGAATTAAGCTAATTGATCATATGGTGATAGGTTTGGGCTTCTAAGGGAACTAATAGCACATCCAACACAGTTATTTTGCAAATTAGAAAAATAGGCAAAGAAAGATCCATTGCTTTGTCCAGTTTCATAGACTAAAACACGTCTGAAGCAGAATGTTCACTTTAGGCTTCTGGACTCCAATACAGCAGTGTCCTATACACCAAATAATTTTATCTATGATCTCACCTTCTAACTACTTGGAATGGAATGGGGTAAACTATAGGAAATATGTGGCTACTGCCTCTCTCAGTACAATATTGAATAATAGGCCTCAGGGAAAATAAAATAAGAGGAGGTCATATGGTTTGACTGCAGTTTACTTTTATTTTTAAACTGGCTTATAGTAAAAAGATGAGAATACAGAAGAGCTTAGTGACATATTGGAAAGGGTGCTGAACTTGAAGTAACAAAGACCTGAGTCCTAATTCTACTCGTAGACATTCTAGTTTTATGACCCTGAGCCACTTAAAATCTGGGATTCAATATCCTTCTCTATAAAAATAAGTGAACTGGATTCAATTGACTATAATGTCCCTTCCAGCTCTGATCCTGTATTCTTATCTAAGTAAAAGGTTATAAAGATTTGAGGTAGAAGCAATTATTCTGAGAGGTCCCTTAGTATAGTAGGAACCTCACTAGCCCTGAAGTCAGAAAATGATTGACTTAAAATCCCATCTCTAACACTCTTTGACTATAGGAAAATCAATTAACTTCTCTGAACCTCAGTTTCCTCACCCATAAAATAGGTGTAATAATAACTTGAGGTTATGTTGAGGATCATAAGACATAATCTATATTAAACATGCTTCCTAACCCTTAGAGTACTATGTAAATGTCAGTGATTATTATTTTAATAATATACACGACATTATTATGCCCTGAAGTTGTAGAAAAGATTCAAGGGGAGGTAATATGACCTAGCGGGTAGTCCTTCGTACTTTTCACTTTTGATTTTCACTGCCAACAATCCTGAAATTGCTCTGTCAAAGAGAACCAATGATTTCCTAATCTAATGACCTTTTCTTAGTTCTCATCCTGCCCAAGCTATTGACAACATTCAGCACTGCTGTTCATTCCTTTCTTCTTATTTAAGTATACATTTTATTGCTACATTTTCATACTGCCAAAATTTCTCCCCATATCCCTCTCCCTTTCTCTCTAAGATAATGATCCCACATAAGAAGAAATGTTATTTAATGGGAAAAAAATAAAAAAGAAGAAATAAAAAATCAGCAAAACTGATCAATGTTTTGAAAAAGTCTGAAAATATATGAAGTGTTTCACACCTGTGGATATCACACCTCTATAAAGGATTGGGGTGGGAATGTCTATCATATTTCTTCTTTTAGATATTTTTGTTTTTAATTTTTGAAAACTCATTTTGGTTTGTGTCGTGGTTGTTGTTCAATTCATTTTCATTGTTTGTATTCATTGTGTATTTTCTTTTCTCGGCTCTCCTTACTTCACTCTACATCAGTAAATGGAGTCTTCCCATGCTCCTAAGGATTCATTATTTTTTAACACATATTCCATTACACCCATGTACCATAATATGTTTAAACATTTCCCATTTACTGGGCATCTATTTTATTTCCAGTTGTTTTTTTTTATTCTACAAAAACTGCCTGTACAAATACATGTATACAATCATGTATATGTATATGTATGGGTATGTATAAGCTTTCTTCTTATCTGTAATGTCTTTGGAGTATATACTTAGTAGAAGTAAGATCTCTGGGTATGGACATTTTAATGATTTGTATAATTCCAAGTTACTTCCCAGAATATTTGTGCTTATTCATGGTTCTAACAACAACACATTGGTATGTCAATCTTCCTATAAGCCCTCCAACAATGAAAATTCACGTCTTTTTATCATCTTTGTCAGTTTGCTAGTTGTGAAATTAAACCTTAGAGATATTTTGATTTGTTCTTGTTGTTGTTTTAAATTATTGTTTTGGAGCATTCTTTAATGTAGTTGTTGATAGTTTTCTCTCTCTCTTTCTCTCTCTTTCTCTGTCTGTCTCTCTGTCTCTCTCTCTCTCGGACTTGGAGTCTTTGTGATACTCTGTCCAACACTCTGTCCTCTACTCTATCCTGTCCCTTTTGTATTCAGAGTTCTTTACTATGACCTTGTAATTTTCAGAAAAAAATAACTCAGTCTAATTTCATAGATAGATGATAAATAGAGATATATCTATATTATATATTTATCTATATTTTTCTAATAATTTTCATTAAATGAAATTAAGGAACTTTTGCAAAAACAAAATTAATGAATCTAGGTTAAAAAACAACAACAATAATAGTAATAATAATAACATTTATATTATGTTTTAGAGTTTGTAAAACACTGTATATGGTATATCATTTTATTCTCAAAAGCAGCCTAGGAGAGAAGCACTCTTATTATTCCCACTTAAAAGAGGAGGAAATTTGAAGCAGACAGAGATTGAGTCACTACCTCAGCATGACACAGCTAGTTAAGTGTGTGGAGAAACAATTTTAGTTCAGCTCTTCTGCACTCAGTCTCTCCATTGTCATTCATTCATTCACTCAACAAGCATTTATTAAAAATCTACTTCATACCAGGGACTAAGCTAGGAACTGAGAATAAGAAGACAGAGGAAAACAATATCCCCTACTCTCCAGTAATTGCATTGGTTCAATGGGAGAAGTAGGTAAAGCTATACCCCCTTTCATATGAACTCCAGGGACACTGTATTTAGGTATTATGTTGTAAATGAGCTGAAGGACACAGGTGTAGAAGCTAATATCCTTCACTATCTCATTCATATGTCTGATTGGAAGCAAAGGTCTTAGCTACTGAAGATAGAGGATTTCAGAGTGTGGGGAAAGTTCTTCTCCCTGCCTGGTCCAATGATCAGATTTATTTGAGTTAGGCAAGACCAGCTCTATTTGATGATAAATCCCTTATCTGTTTCCTATAGCTAAGAGCACACATTATTTTTCTCCCACAAGTAGATTATTTTTTGTATAACTACCTGTGTTTTATGAATAGCCATCTTTCTTTTTCTTTATTTCACATAATATTCCTTTGAATAATGCTTAGCTTATGAATACTGCCCTAAAAAATCTGTACCTAAGGAGACTTTTATGTCATGCTAAGGGGAGATTGCCATCCATCTTGCAATCTTCCCTGGCTTCCTGAATAAATAGCTACTTGCTTTACTTTTAATTGACTCCTTACTACTATTGCACAACTCTGACCTCAAGAACCCAGACTGGTGAATGACGACCATCTTGGGTCCCTAAAAATTCCACTAGACTCCTTTAGCTTCGATTGTTGTAACAGCCTCTAATGGGTCTCCCTGCATTTAGACTCTTCCATTCTACACAATTCTACTAACATGATTGGCCTTATATGCAGATAAAATCATGCCAATCCCCTACACTATCAAGTGCAGATTGTTCCTAGGATACACTACAGACTTCTTTGTTTAGCTATTGAAGCCCTTCTATAAACTGGCCCCAAGCTTTCTTTCCCACCTTATAGCACATTACTCCTTTGGGCAAATTGACTTTCTTACTGTGACTCATACAATAGTTCCTAGCTCTCTTCTCTATATCTTTTCATTGGTTGCCCACCAAAGCTGGAATTTGCTCTCTTATTAGCTTCACCTCATAGAATATTGCTCTTGTTTTAAGAAATCAACCCATATTCTGCAGGAACCATTTCTTGATACTCACAACTATCTGTCTCCTCCATCCCAAGCTACCTTATATTTAACTAGTTTGAATATATTTGTATTTATTGTTTTTAGACTTAATTTTTCTATACTTGTTGCCTTCCCCATTAGAATGTAAACTCCTTATTTCATTCTTTGTATTTGTAGTCCAAGCATACATGGCAGTGCTTAGAACACAGCAGGTACATAATAAATGCTGTCAGTTGATTGATTATCAGAGGAGAAAAATAACATGTCCACAGTGAAAACAATACAAAAAAAAATCCAAAGTAAATCCAATATAATTTGGGGTGGGACAGAGATTAGCAACTGGGAAAGAACAGGAAACATGTTAAGAAGTCGATGATTTGAAATCAACATTGGAAAACAGTGGATGTTTCATGAGGCAGAGGTGAGAATGGAGAGCAGTCCGATCAATACAAAGACAAAGACAGAAGCTAAAATTTCATATACAGGGAGCAACAGGTCACCTAATTGCATAGATAATAGATATCGCAAAGGAGAGTATTATGTGGTATGTCATGAAATGTAGACCAAAGTCAAGACTGTGAATAGCTTTTCTGGCTCCTTTTGGAGTGAGAAGAAGAAGCCTATATCATGCCCTATCACATGTCCATCAATAATGTTCATCTCGATTTCTATAACTAAGCTTCTACCTAGCAAAGAAGCCCACTAGATTGCCATATTTATTCCACCACCCACAATCTAGCATGAGAAAGTCAAAAATGCAAGGGATGGGGGCAGTTAGGTGGTGCAGTGAATAGAGCACCAGCCCTGAAGTCAGGAGGACTTGAGTTCAAATCCAGCCTCAGACCAAACACTTGACACTTACTAGCTGTGTGACCCTGGGCAAGTCACTTAGCCCCAGTTGCCTAAAAAAAAAAATAGTTAAGAGTTCCTGTCTTAAAGTCTTTAGTTTCTTGTTCATATTTAGCTCATTCAAGTTTAGCTTGCCCAAAATTATTTAGCAATGGTTTTTTCAATCAGCAGCATGAATCTCCCAACCTCTCCCATGTTTTATGAGTTATCAGAAGTTAGCAGTGTTCTGCTAACTTCAACATTCTCAGGCCACATTCTTCATGTTTCACCTTCTTTTGCCAGGGTTTTGCTATTTCTGGCACTTAGCAGAGGCTTCAGTAATTGAATGACTGATAGTTGACTGCTTTCTCAGCACAGTGTCCACAACCTAGTGAGCCCTTGGGGATGGTAAGGAAGACTTTGGAATGAATTCATGAATCTTGCATACTGGTCCTGGAACCAGAGCAGGGCAGAACTGTTTATTGTTCATATACATTTACAAATGACTACCTTGGTATTCCTCTCCAAGAAGTCATCAAATTTTAAAACATGGTTTAGGAACATAAATCTCAATCTTAACTACCATCTTCGTAACTGGCCTGGACTGTGCAGGCATAAGACAGATGACCACATGTTGCTCATTCTTTAGAGCTGATCCTAGTTCTTGTTTTTGTTGTATTAGGGGGATTCAGAGGTCCTACCAAACTCTATGATGTCATGATTCTATGGTGTCTCTCTGTGGAGGGCCATTCAACCCTGCCTTAGGCCTTTGGCAGCTAAGTGTAAGGGATTATGAGTGTCAGAGAGAAATTCACAGCATGGTATCTAACTTGGAGCTTGAATGAAGCTGGAGGCCTGTTGTTTTTGCTTAGAGGAGTTCTTGGGCCATCCATAATTGAACACATTAGGCTCACCAGTTTATAGTTCATGCAGCAAATATGTGTGTTCAGTACTAAAATGAGAAAACTGCTTCTTTTTAAAATATCCTTCATTGTGTTTTTTAGCTTTTGCTTTGTTTTGTTTTTGCTAATTGGATTAGATGTTTTCCCCCTCCTATCTTCTTTGTTGATGCCACTTGTAGAGCATCTGACTTATCTACCCCCTCTTCTACACTCACAAATCACACTCTGATTTAGGCCCTTATTACCTCTTGCCTGGGAAATTGTCTCCTCTGGACATTCTGTATTCAATCAATGATCCATGACCTTCTAAAAATGTTATGCCCCTTACATAACTCAGTCCTCTAGATAAAGTCTGATTGAGGCCAAATCTAGTGGGATTATCAGCTCAGTATTCCTATAAATTCTGTCCCTCTTAATGTAGACTGAGATCTCATTGACTGGCTTGGATGTCATATTCCACTGTTCATGAATTTTGAGCTGGCAGGCCACAGAAATCCCCAGATTTCTTTCAAACATAATGCTGTTTAGCTACACCTTCCACTTCAGAAGCTGGTGAAATGAATTTAAGGGGGAAAGCATAAAATATGCTTTTTTCCCAGATTAAATTTCATCTTAAACATATTTGACTAGATGATATGGCTTATAAACATTTTTTGCATTCTTATTTTGCTATCCCATGTGTCAGCTGTCTCTCCTAGATTTTTGATCTCTTCAAATTTATTAAACATTCCACATAATTTTTTATGGAATTGTTTGGTTACTACTACTACTACTACTACTACTACTACTACTACTGCTACTACTACTACTGCTACTCCTGCTACTACTCCTACTCCTATTACTACTACTACTGCTACTGCTACTACTACTACTACTACTACTACTACTACTACTACTACTACTACTACTACTACTGCTACTACTACTACTACTAGGGGCCCAAGAAGCTTTCTTTTCATGGTTTTGACCCTCATCTCGTCCCCATTAAGGCTAAAACCTAAGCATTTTTTCTAGCCCCCTTTTTGTTTTTCAAATATCCCTTTTCCCCATTTTTTGATGGTTTTCTCTCCTCTTTGCACATGCTAACAATGATATGCAGATGTTTAACTTGGATGTGGCCCTCTATTGTCTCCTTCATACCTTGAAGTTGGCCCTGAATAAAAAAAAAATGATATTTTACGCTCCAGTGGATGTTTTGCTAAGCATAGCAGTTCCCTTCAGTAAATGCCCTAAGGGATGCCTTGCTAGTTTTCTGTATGTTCAGTTGAATGTGTTGGAACAGAAGTGAATGGCCTCAGCTGAGCCTAAGAGAGATTGTTCCATGGCTATCTCCATTGAAAAGTCATTTCCCTCTGGGTTCAGTATCCTTGTATTGACACTTCCTGGTGTTATCTCTGGCTTTCTGAAAGCAAAGCTTGATATATATTTTATTTACAAGGCTGCACTGACACTTTCCCAGTAAACCTGGGGGATAGACACAAGAGGGGGAGTCATTTACTTAAACATATTGATACAGCCCAGAAAATGACCTGGCCTGAACTCTGAAATTTACTCAGTCTAGAGCTATGCAATATCTCTTTCCCACTGACACTCCCTTAGCATCTACAAGTTTGACTGTCTGACTTGTATTTTTGTGATTACTGTGCTCCTTCCTGGGGTATTCAACCACACACAAAAAAGTGTGTGTGTGTATGTGTGTGTGTGTATGTTCATACACACACGTACATACACACATACATATATACACATATACATATATACACATATACACACATACATATATACACATATACATATATACACATATACATATATACACA
>NW_020954615.1:8808954-8820662 GCF_900497805.2 Vombatus ursinus | reverse complement strand
ATACATATATACACATATACATATATACACATATACATATATACACATATACATGTATACATATACAAAAAATATATACACATGTATATGTGCTCATATGCATGTGTGCATATATGTATGTATATATGTATATGCATATATGTGTATATATGTACACATGTATATATGCATGTGTGTGCATGTGTATGTGTATATATATATATATTTTTTTAAGTCAGTTTCTAGTATATTAAGTGATCTGTGATTTTCAGAGACTGATCCCTGCCCATGACTCAGTCTGCCATTGAATCGTCAAAAGTTCATGGAATATTAGAACAGGCATAGAATTTGGAGATCTGTTATAAACTCATAAATTTCTAGAACTAGAAGAGATATTAGAGAACACCTAGCATAGCACTATCATTTTTCAGGCTAAGAACCTGAAATGGAACAGCTTCAATGACTCATCCAAGGTCACATAGAGAATAAGTGAAAGGCTAAAATTGGATTTGAACTAAAGGCTCAAATATGATTTCATTTATCTTTTTACATTATATAAAAGTAGCACTTTGTCTTTTAGACAGAATAATAGATCAAGAACTTGAAGGAACAATATGGATCATTTGTTTTTCTTTAATGTCTCAATTCACAATTGAGGAAACTGAGGCCTAGAGAAGTTAAGAAACTTTGTTAAAGAGTCACAGGCAGCAGGTAGTGGTTTTTCGGCATTTCAAGCATGTTCAATTCTTTGTGACCATATTTGGGACTTTCTTGGCAAAGATACTGTAGTGGGTTGCCATTTCCTTCTCCAGCTCATTTTACAAAAGAGAAAACTGAGGCAAACAGGTAAAGTGACTTGTCCAGGATCACATAGCTAATAAGTGTTTGAGATCAGATTTGAAATCACAAAGAAGAGACTTTCTGATTCCAGGCCCAGTGCTCTATCCACTCTACCACCTAGCTGCTGAAATATAAACCCATGTTCCCTGACTGCCAAACCATGGCTATTTTCATGGCATAATACAGACTCTTAGCAAAGCATCATTATTCATTCATTCATTCATTCATTCATTCATTCATTCATCTATTCATTTATCCATTTATTTATCTGTTTATGTATTTGTTTGTTTATTTGCATTATACAGGTAAAAAGTTAATGAGAGAGAGAGAGAGAGAGGAGAGAGAGAGAGAGAGAGAGAGAGAGAGATTCTGGCAGAGATAGAGACAAATTAATACCACCAAGTTCCAAATCTGAAGTTCCCCTGGGTTCAAGCCCCAGTACCTTGATCTCTGGAGGGTTCTTTGCTAAGCTGTTAGCAATATCTGGGTTGGAATTCTGGCTCCAAGATTTCCAGGGCTGAAGCTTTCAGGTCCAGGCACTCCACTACCTGTGTCTAGAACTAAAAAGGATGACTGAAACAGATCCAAAGCTTAAGTCTGTTTCTTTGGAGTGGTGAGTAGCTGTTTATCCCAACTACTTTCACTCATGTTGTCTGTGCTGTGGATGAACCAGAAATTCACCCCAGACACAGTTGAGAAAAAGACTGTCTCCATCCTAATTTTTAAGACAGAGTCAGATAAAGCAATGAAGCCAATAGAAAGAGTCTGTTCCCACCCTTGTGATTATTGTCATTTATCTTTCATTTTTGAAGAAGACCAACAAAATTACAGGTGACATCTTGACTTGCTCATGAATTAGATTTAAATGAGGCAGAGATGGGCAAAGTCATCAACCTCATACTCTCTCCCACAGTCATCAAAGTTCACTGGTAGGACAAAAGTTAAGATGGGTAGTGATGAATTTGGAATACAAAGGGATGCATCTTTGCTGTCTGACCAAACCCTCAGCTCTCCACAGTGCCTGCTTGAGCCACCTTCAGGGTCATTTGAACAAATTCTTCTTATTAGTGTATTCTACTAGGAGAAGTCTTCACGTGTTTGGGGTAGATAGCCTCTCAAGTCATTGATGGGTGTGAGGCCTGTTGGTTACCCTTACCTTAGTTTATCCCATCTGCAGAGATGGTTTTACTAGAGGGTGGCCACTTCACCTGCTACAGTTTCTTGGACTCACAGGTGAGAGTTGGGGAACAGGTGGATACCCATGTGGCAGCGGAATGCAAAACATCTCAAAGTAGATCTCTGGCTTCTCTATGTGTTCTTCCATGTTTGCTCATCTGGGAAAGCAGCAAATCTAGGTTGCACAAGGAAATACTACATGCATATATTGCTTCTATATCCACCTCCACATGTGCCTTCTCACTGGATTCTGATTCTTGCACTATAATGAAGGTAAGGAAGATGGTGGTGGCAGTCTCAAGTAGAAATGGACACCACTAAACCAGACATAAGGATCCCCAATGGGCCACATATTCATTTAAAAACATATTCATTTTTTATCTTGTTTTATTGCATTTGTATTAATTTCATCAAGTGTTTCCTAATTACATTTTAATCTTGTTCAGCCACACTAGGAATGGTATTGGTTGCATGTTTGACACTTGTGAAGTAAGACATTATTATACCTGTTTTAATGATGAGAATTCAATATCTGAGATGAAATGAGTTATCCTAAGTCACATGACAGAAAATTCAACAGTAAAGACAGTATCCCTAAACTTCTGACTTCTAGTCTATAGATTCAAATTGAAAAAGAACTTTGGAATCACTACTTTCAAAATCTAGGAGTTAGGAACAACTAGATATCTTTTTGACTATTTTTGCTCCTTATTGTCTCTACCTTGGTTTTACTCACTCTGTGTTCTTCCCTTACTTGACTTAGAATCTCATTCACAACTTTTCAAGGCCTTGGCTATTTATGATTTTTGCCTCTAGCAACATTGAAATTGAGGAACTATTGCATAAAGAATATCCTCTTTTGAGGACATTTCCTTTTGTAGGGTCTTGAACAAAGTTTTCATCTCTTTATGTGTCCCAGGCTTTTGAGACCTGATTTCAGCTGATTTCATGCTCAGACTTAAAATAGCTCCATTCCTACCTATTCTCTGGGCTCTTTCTTTTTCTTTAGAAAAATCCTTCAAATGGCACCACAACAGATACACACCAACCATTACCCTGTAACAATTTCCCTCAGAAAATTAATTTTTTTTAAATATCATAGCGACCAGTGACTGTCCTACCTGCTCCCTTTGCAGTCTACACCTCATCCCCACTTCTGTTGGCTATATTACTAGCCTTTTGTTGCCTATTTTAGTCACTAATATTTATTGTCCAATAGTTTACATCCACAAAAGTTGAGAGACAACTTTTTTTTGTTTTCTCCTTTTTAGTGGGTATTGTGGGAGAAGTGACCAAAACTCTCTATTCTAAATAAACCTCAGAGACTGACCTCAGCAATTATTGCCAGTTAAAGTTTTTTTTTTAATTTTTTTAAGGGAATAACTACTTTTTCCTCTTGCTTCAGTATCCCATACCAAAAACTCCCTGGTATTTTACCATGAATTTCTGACATTTGTGTTTCCCTCCCCTCCTTAGAAATAACCTTGTTTCAAATCATACTGACTTCAGCTTTTCTATTATAAGTGAGCTAAAGGACACAGTGGCAACAGCTAATATTTCTTCTGTTTCTCATTCCCATCTCTTATTTGGACAAAAAGTTGCAGTTGTTTGTCCTTTGTTCTCAAAGAGGACCATGACGTCATTAAGATGATGTTATGACTTACAGTTGAATTGGATTTAAGTGAGCGAGGTCTGAGCAAAGTCACCAGCCTCACTTTCTCCTCCAAAACGACCTGGGTCCAGTGTCCAGATATGGATCAGGACAACTGGGGATGGCCCAGGATGCAGTGGGAGACTTTGGCCTTAGCTGCTGAAGATGGAGGATGTCAGAGTCCAGGGAAAGTTCTTCTCCCTGCCTGGTCTGGTGGGTGGATTTTTTTTTAATTTAATTGAGACCACCTATACTCAGACAGTAACTCCCTTATTCAACTCTTATAGCTAAGAATACACATTTTCCTCCAATAAGTACATTTTCTTTTTGTGAAACCAATTGTGTTTTATGAATAGCTATCTTTCTTGTCTTTGTTTCATGTGTCGTTACTTTGAATAAGGCTTAGCTTATGAATGTTGTCCTAAAATTCCTTATATAACAAAGTCTCGGGCCAGGCTCAGGGCAGATTTCTGTCAGTGAATGAATGGCTACTTCCTTTACTCTTAACTGACTCCCAATGGCAACTATCTGACTTTGACCTCAAGAACTCAGGTAGATATTAAATGACTCTCTTGGGTCCCTAAAAAGATTCACCACAGCATTTTGCCCTGAAATAAAAAAAAAGTTCTTAAATACTTTCTTATCATTTGAGACTTCATGAATTACTAATCATAATTACAGTTCATCTTTCTTTCACGTAAGATTTAAAGTGTTTTTCTTACCACAACCCTATTAGGTAGTATTATCATCCTCATTTTGGAGATAACAATATTGATTTTGCCCATCTTCACAAAATTAGTATGAGTTTGGAGCTGAACCCAGGTACAGTCTGGGATACTTTCACTGTGCTAAGTTGCCTTTGGAAAATCTTATTGATCCTTTAATATTATCTTACGCCTGAGGTCCTAAAAATGCTGTGTGAGATTTAAAGGTATGTCAAAGCTCATTGGTGAGCAGGACCAGTTCAGAATCTTGAGATATTAAAAAGGTTGGAGATTTCATTGTGAGGTATTGATTGAGTTTATAGAACATCCAAAAGAAATCTATCCCTTAGCACTGCATACAAATAATCACACCATTCTTTGATGTCATCTTTCATTCATTGAATAACTAGAGATGCCTGATGTAATGATACCCACTTCTACATGTGATATTGATAATGGAGAAAATATCTAATTAGAGAGAAAGCATACAACATTCAGTTCAATTCATTTGAATCAACATCATTCAATTTGATACAATTCAATTCAATTTGATGCACACTTATTAAGTGCCTATTATATGCAAGGTGCTGAGGCTACAAGTCAACAATGAGCCAGGAGCTATCCAGCACCTACTAAGTCATTATAAATGAGGGGAAGTGAAGGGACAGGAGGGGGAGAGAAGAATGCAAATTATATAGAAAATGATTCCCAGTTATTTTAAGAAAGAGCATTCACAAGTAGCAGAAACAGAAAATTATTGTGTAGTAGCTCTTCCCAGAGCTAAGTCTCAAGCAAAGTTAAGTATTCCTCTTCCTTCCTCCTTCCTCCAATCCAGCCTCTGCTCAGTTGCCAAAGGGATTTTTCTAAATCATAAGTAAGAGGATATCACCTCTGTTTTTAATATGTTCTGGGGAGGGGCCCCCTATGATGTCTAGAATGAAATAAAAACTCTTCTTTTTAGCATTCATCTTGGAATGTGAGCTCCTTGAGAGCAGGGACAATTTTACTTTTCTGTCTTATCATCAGTGCTTGTAGGAACCTAATAAATGTTGACTTCTTCCCTTCCTCCCTCTCCTTCTCTTTTCCTTCCTCCTTCCCTTCCTTCTCTCTTCTCTCTTTCTCTCTTCCTTCCTTCTTTCCTTCCTTCCTTCCTTCCTCCCTCCCTCTGGTATTTCAAAATCATTTTAGATTATAGTCATGTCAGTCAAATTAGCTACTCCTACCAGTTTCTTGTCACCTTGAAAAATCAATCTGCCGTATCTATGTTTTTAATCACATGGTTGGAACACATTATAAGCAGAATATGGAAAAAACCTAAGGCCTTAAATACCTATTCCCCCATTCCCTCAACATTCATTAAGTGATCACTGTGTACAGCTAATTGTGCTAAATATTGAAGGGGGGAATACAAGCTTAGAGCTAACTCTTCACCTTATGTCACTCCTTAACCTTTGCAGACTTTTATCTCACATTGATTTATCCCATATAGTCAACGTATCAGCCAAACTACTCTATCTGCCATTGTCTTTATATATGGCCTTTCCAATTCAATTTCTTTAAAGAGTTTATCCTCCAAGTCTGAAACTGACTTCCCCATTTCCACTGCATTCATCCATCCATTCATTCAAACAATCATTCAATGAATTAATTATTCAGTGAGCATTTTATTAAGAGATTCCTCAGTGCTAGGCCCTGGGGGACGCAAGTAAGAAACAACAACAGTCTCTAACTTAAGTAGATCTGGGACAATGTGTACGTATGTAAATTTGTTCAAGGTACGTATAGAGTAGAAACAAGGTAACTTCAGAGAGAACTATAATGGGACCAAGGTTAGGGAAGACTGGTAAAGGCCTCCCACAGAAGATGATATTTGAGATGAATCTTAAAGAAATCCAGGGATTCTAAGAGGCAGATGTGAGAAGGAAGAGCATTATGAGCATGAGGAACAACAAAGAAGTCGTAGTGTTGTTCATATAACGAGTAACAAGTAAGACACTGTGGCTAAACTGTATTTGGAGGGGAATGATGTACAAAACTTAAAAAAAAAGGTATAAGGAAGGGGCTGGATTATGAAGAGCTAAGAAGGAAGGGAGGGAGGGAGAATGAGAAGGAGGGAGGAGAGGAGGAGGAAAAGAAAGAGAGAGGAAGGATGGGACCTTACAATCTATGTGTGTATTCACTCTTCCCCCTTCAATACCTAGCCCAATGTGCTGTACATAGTAGTCACTTAATGAATGTTGAAGGAATGGGTGAATAGGTGTTTTAAACATTGTTGTTTTTTTTTTCCATAGTCTATTTGCAATGTGTATTAATCATTTGAACAAAAGCATAGATATGACACATTGACTAGTTCAATATGACAAGAAACTGGTATGAATAGCTAATATGACTGAGACACAGTCAATGATTTTGACATGCCAGAAATATGTACAACATCCAGGAACATCCAATGAGAAGTGATTGAATGAGGATAGCCACATGGAAAAGTAAATAAATGAATGGATAGGAATAAATGAATAGACAGGAACAATACAGACACAAGATATGCTTATGAAGCTTGGATGTGATGACACTGGTATTGCTGCCCCAACAGTTCTCCCTAGGCTTTCGTTTTGCTTAATGGCACCTGACTCACAACCACTTATTTGTACTCTTGATGACAGGTTGGGCTGGTTTCTTTACTGGTGATAATAAGACTATGATGCATTCTTAGGATCCCTCAGATAACCTTTGCCTACAGGGGAATAAACTACTAGTTCCACAATAGCTCCAGAGCCCTAAATGTGATGCAGTTTTCAGGTACACAAATGAGTCACAATGATGCCACTTGCTCTTAAACATGAGACATTTAGTAAATGATAAGGTAAAAATAATCATAATATAACTTTAACTCAATAGAAGACAAAATTGGGAAAAATCAAAACATAATAGTCTATCCATATACCTGGCTTTCCTTTATTGAATCTTCATTAAGAACTGTTTATACACTTATTGAAACAGTACTAAGCCACATGATTGGGAAAATTCATATGCTCTCAGGTATAACAGACCTGGTCATCTGAGATCTCTTTAAAGAAAATCATCATATGTCCCCATCAACTGTTTGTTTGTTCTTTTGTTTGTTTGTTTTTGCTTGTTTGTTTTTCCTGAGCTCTCAGTCAGCCTATAAAGATTTATTAAATACTTCCTATGTGCCAGGAACTGTGGCTAAATGGTGAAGATACAAAAAAGAAAAAAAAAGGGAAGAAACTTCCTGCCTTCAGGGAGGTTACAATCTAATTGGAGAAGACAGCACATAAACAGAGGACAAAGCAAGAAGTAACCAGCATGGGAGGGATTAGGGTAGAGTTGGGTCCAAGGAGTACAGCTGGTGGGAAATGAAGAGTTGATTGTTCTCTCTAAATCAAGGCTTTAGGAGGTGTTCTATGTTATACCCTCCAGCACTCTAATCAATGGGACAGAGTGTGCAGAAGGTACTAATAAAGTATTGTTGAGGTCTAGAGGTTTAGGGGTTCTGGGACCCCAAAATCACAACATGCAGGTCTTGCTCAAATGAATTCAACCCAAGCCTTCTTTCAGTCAAAGACAAGGTTTATTAAAGATTCACCATATTGGCCAGAGTCTTAAGGAATTCGAACATTTGTGAACTATTGGCTAGATTACAAAAATCTGAGCACCTTAATGGAGACAAGATGGACTTTATACACAGAAAGATTGTGGGAGGGATCTAGGGAGGATCTTGATGGGAGTGACTAGGAGGTAGAGAATGGGGTATGGATAGGGTCAAAAGTGGGAAGTAGCCAGAGACTATTGGGAGGTAATAGACAATGGAGGGCTGGGCTAGGTTAAAGGTAACAGAGAATTTGAAGATTGGGTGTAGCCACAATGAAAGGCCAGTTGACGGGATTATGGCCTCAGGCCAAACCCAGAGATTTGGCCATGTGGGAAAGTTCTTGGTTTTTCCTTTCTAGAGTCCAGATTCAAAATGATGAGGTCTAGAGGTTTAGGGGTACTGGGACCCCAAAATTACAACACGCACATCCTAACTGAATGAATTCAACTCAAGTCTTCCATCAGCCAAAGACAAAGTTCATTAAAGATCCACCTTATTGGCCAGATTCTTAAGGAATATGAATATTTGTGAGCTATTGGCTAGGTTTTTAAGGAATCTGAGCACCTAAATGGAGACAGGATGGACCTTATATACAGAAAGACTATGGAAGGGATCTAGGAGTAGCCAAGCAGTCTGTGGGGACAGTGAGGTAATAGAAAGCTAGGGACCTGTACCACATGGCCAAAGGAAAATGGAGCCTAGATAGGATTAATGGTGGAAAGTGGTCAGGTGCCACAGGGAGGTAAGACAATGAAGGGCTAGGCTAGGTTAAGGGTAACAGAGAATTTGGAGATTGGGTGTAGCCACAATGAAAGGCCAGTTGATGGGATTATAACCTCAGGGGAATGCCAGAGACCTCCTTGATCAATTGGGAGAAATTTTGTTACTCTCAATCTATAAAGCAGTGTTAAATTCTTCTTATAGAGAGCAGCTTTAAGATTAGTGTTGGTAGAATTTCCAAAGTCTACTCCTTTGGCTACTTGCTGAGTGAATATGATTTTTTTTTTCAGTTGTAATCCTGGGATTTCTAATGCTATTATTCTTTTTCCATAGACTTTGAGGGGTTTTCCTCTCTCAATCCATAGAGGGCAGTAAAGGTAAACATAGGAAAGTCTGAGAATTTTGTCTTCCCTTGAGTTCTAAGATGGTGCTAGAGAGCAAGGTTACTTGCTCCATGGGCAGAATTCTGCCAGCAACAGAGGTTTTTTCTTTCCTGTAATCATATGTATTAAATATCAGAGCTTTTTCCAATTAGAATGGCAACCCACATTAACCACAGATCATCAGCCTCCCAGGGCAGGTAGTTTCTCCACTGCACAGGTTTCTTTGTTCTCTCTTCTGGCTTATGATTTCTGATATCTCACCTTTTGATGGGGAGGAATGTGGAAGAAGAGGAAACATACATTTATTAAATGTTCATTATTCATCAGGCACTTTGCTAAGTGCTTTACAAATGTCTCATTTGATCCTCATGGCAACCCTATGAAATAGGTGTTATTATTATCCCTGTTTGATAGTTGAGGAAACTAAGGCAAATAAAGGTTATATAACTTGCTCAAGGTCACATAGCTAATAAATATCTAAGGTTGGATTTGAATTCAGATCTTCCTGACTCCAGGTCCAGCAATCTATCCACTATGCAATCTATCTGACTTTAGGTCACAAGGATATTCTTTATTGACTTTTTTCATCAACTCCTCTGGTATTCCTCTGCCTTACTTACCTTCTTCAGTCACTGACTCCTGAGAGTCTATTCTGGCTGTTAATCTCAGTCTAAAGCCTCATATTTGCCTGTCTTCAATTGTAGACACCTCTTTAATTTAGATTGAGAAACCTCAACTCCACTTTTTTTTTAACAACATGACACAAAAAGCTAATATACAATAGCTCCCCCCCCCAATAGTTCTTTGTTTCAGAGTTTCCTGGTAACAAAACATAAAATTCCTGAAAAAAGTCATTAAAAAAATTGCTTGTAAACAATTCTGTTCTAACATATCTAGTCATCAAGTCAAGAAGCAATTATTAAGTACTTACTGTGTTCCAGGTTTTGTTCTAAGTACTGAGTACACAAATATAAAATAAAAGAAAACTATTCTCTTCCCTCAAGGAGCTAACTCTCTAATGGGGGAAAGAAAATACATAAGAGAGAGCCTCAAAATGAGGGAGTGAGAAAGAGGGCAAAAAGAAGAATGGCCAGTCTGGGCTTTCTTTCAAAATGAAGGTTCTGGGCACTCATTTTTGAGATAAGGTGCCATTTGTGAGGTAAGAGATGGAGGGATGTGTCGGGGAGAGAAGGCTGCAAAGACAGAGGGATATTCCAAGATGCAGCCAAAAGTACTGAGGGAGCATCAGTAGATATTTTTGCCTCTTTCTTTACTCTCAGGTAACCTCAAAATTTTTCCCCTCAAGGAACTCTTTTTGTCTCAGATGATCTCAGCACGATCCAGTGCTCCTCAATCTGCTTTTCTCTGAGTCCACACAACATATACATTTTCAACCAAAAAGATGTCCTTTTTGGAAACTTCTGATTTGACAGGGGCAATACATAATTTGGGTTTCGAGAAATCCACAATTAAACAACAAAGTGATAGGCATAGGACCTCATTATTTTTGTTCAGTCATTTCAATCATGTCTGACTCTGCGACCTTATTTGTTTTGTTTTGTTTTGTTTTGGCAAAGATAC
This sequence comes from Vombatus ursinus, assembly GCF_900497805.2. Taxonomy (NCBI): domain Eukaryota; kingdom Metazoa; phylum Chordata; class Mammalia; order Diprotodontia; family Vombatidae; genus Vombatus; species Vombatus ursinus. The sequence goes on along the minus strand of NW_020954615.1, from coordinate 8,810,015 downwards.
TGAAGCGGTTTGCAATTTTCTTCTCCGGCTCATTTTACAGATGAGGAAACTGAGGCAAACAGGATGAAGTGGCTTCCCAGGGTCACACAGTTAGCAAGTGCCTGAGACTGGATTTGAACTCATGTCTTCCTGATTCTAGGCCTGATATTCTACTCATTGGACTACCTAGCTGCCCATAGGACCTTATCAAGTTTAAGCACTTTTTTCTTTTTTAATAAATGAAGGAACTGAGACATGGAGAAATTAAATGGTTTATTTAGGTTCATTTACTTCAAAATCTGGCCCCCTTTCTAACTTTCCAGTAGTCCAGTTCCACCAAGTACTTCATCCTTGCTGTTTCTTGAGAGAGACATCCTATCTCCTAACTCTGACTTTTCAATGTCTGTCCCTCATGCCTGGAACTCCTTCTGTCCTCATCTTTGACTCCTAGTTTCCTTCAAGCCTCAGCTAATATCTGATCTTCTACAAGATGTCTTTTCTAGTCCTCCCTAATTTCTAGGCCTTCCCTCAGAGATTATCTCCAATATACCCCATAAGTATCTTGTTTATTCTTAATAGTTAAAATGCACTAGTCTCCACTAGAAAATTAGCCTTTTTATGGAAGTGATTGATTTTTTCCACTACTTTGTAGAGGATATTGTTTAAAACATGCTCAATATTTTATAACCACTTGTTAACTTGATTTGACTCAGTGGTCAATAAATGGTTTTGGGTTATATTTGAAGCATGGGGACATCAGAATAAGCTTAGTGATTACAGGTTACCCTAAGATCACCCAAACCATAATGGAAGTTTCTTGCTGGAAAATAGTCATAGATGCTATTGGCTAAGTCCCAATTATGTAGGCCCCAGAAGTTAGATCATGCTGGTTTCTTGACAAAATTGTGCCCATCAGTATTCAGAGATAGAAGTGCTTTCTTCATTCAGGAGTTCCCTATACAGGAACAACTGTAAGTCCAGTTCCTAAATTCATGCTAACACACATAATACCTGAATGTGTATATGTGTCTATGATATCTATCTATCTATCTATCTATCTATCTATCTATCTATCTATCTAT
>NW_020954615.1:8792639-8808944 GCF_900497805.2 Vombatus ursinus | reverse complement strand
TATCTATCTATCTATCTATCTATCTATCTATCTATCTATCTATCTATCTATCTATCAATCATCTATCTATAGATATAGATATAGATAGACATAGATATAGATATTGATACATATATACACATATACACATATATACACAAATACATACATATTCATATATACACATATATACATATACACATATGTGGATATATATGTACATACATATATACATACAAACATGTATATGTGTATATGTGTATACACACATGTATGTCTCTGTGTATATACATATATGTCTGTATATATGTCTCTGTGTATATATGTATATATGTCCATGTGTATATATGTATATGTGTGTATGTATGTCTTTGTGTATAGATGTATATATCTGTGTGTATATCTGTATTATATATAAGTAAACATATGTCTGTATATATGCATATATGTGTGTCTGTATATATTATTTATATATAATGTATATACATATATTTGTATGCATATGCATATCATATATACATATCTGTGTATATGTGTATATATATGTGTCTGTATATATTATATATGTCTGTGTATATATGTATGCATATGTGTATATTATATATACATAGACATATATACATATATTAATGAATATATCCATGTATATACTTGCATGTATAACAAAAAGACATAATGTGAATATTCACATATTTATATAAATATGTATGTACAATACATATCTGTATATTGCATGAATGTGTATAGGTTGATACATAAGCCTACCTGTTTGCATGCACACACAGAGACACACTTGCACGTGTGTATATGTGTGTATGTGTATATGGTAGAATTTATATAACAATTGCATGCATGTGTGAACACATGTATATGTATGAGCATGCATTTCTGCATAAATGTTTGTGTGCAAATATATTTGTAATATACTATGTCCTGATGTATCTGTCAGCTGAGTTCTCCTCTTCTCATTTATGACTGTGGATCCTTGAATGCCTCTTGACAAGCTCAGTAGTGGCAGCTCCCAGAACAGCAGGCAGCCACCATCCTTCTGCACACCTGGAAGTGTCTCCAGCTATTCTAAGAACAGAAGTTGCCTCCTTGGTGTTCCCAGAGGCTGACTGATCATACTTAGGCTCTGTCTCAGCTGGCTCAGCTTCCCAGGTACTGGGCCTTCAAGCAATGAAAAACGTGCTCTTTGACACACAATGGAGACAAGTGTCCCTGAATACCACTCATAAATCTGTGCACAGCTTCCTTTTGTCCTTCAGCAATGGAAGCTGTTACTAGAGTTTCATCCTTTAGAAAAGCATGAAAGCCCTCCCTGATCAAAGGGAGCTGGACCTTGACTCCAGCCCAGTCTTCATTTTTGTTTCTGTCTTTCCCCTTGACTCCTTTATATCTCTCCCACTTTTCCCTCCTCTCTTTCATTTAAACCCATTACCCCTTTAAAGGCCCTTTCACCCATTGTTCTATTCACCATCTTTTCTTCCAAACCCAAATGCCAACAGCTCCACATCTTTCTTGATCTCTCTTTTTTTATTTGTTTGTTGGTTTTTTTTGGGGGGGGGGCTCGGCAATGAGGTTAAGTGACTTGTCCAAGGTTACACAGATAGTAAGTGTTACGTGTCTGAGGCTGGATTTGAACTCAGGTCCTCCTGAATCCAGAGCCAATGTGCCACCTAGCTGCCCCTTGATCTCTCTTGCTTAAGGTAACCTCTCCTTCTATTGATGATCTCATTGTACTTGGCTCTTAAGCATTTTCAATGTTAATATTTGTATTATATTATTCTGATCACAGAGATTATATCTAGAAGGAAATCTAAAAATCATGCAGACTGGAGGCTCCATTTTACAGATGAAAACTGATTCCCAGAAAAACTAAATCATTCATTTTTTCCTTCTTTCAAAAAGCATTAAGCAACTACAACGTGTCAATCATTATAGTAGTTTCTAAGGATATAAAGGCAAAAAGAAAATAATCTCTAACCTCAAGGAACTTGAAAAGATTGAACTCATACACAGACAAATAAATACACAATATCAAGGGGAAAAGGATTTATTATAATACTTGATATTTAAATAACATTTTATTACCATTATCTCACTAATTTTCAAAATAGCCTTGTGAGGTAGGTTAGCTATTATTATCCTCATTTTGCTCAGATAAGCAAATTAAAATCCAAAGATTAATTTCATATTAGATATCTTTGTTTTCTGTCTCTCTCTTTCTCTATGTCTGTATCTCTCTCTGTGACCATGTCTCTGTGTCTGTCTGTCTGTCTGTGTGTGTGTGTTTGTGTCTGTGTGTATCTGTGTGTGTGTGTGTGTCTCCACAAAGATTTGAGTATTTGTTAAATTATTTACTTGATGTAATAATTTGGTTCTTCAAATGGGGAAGGAAAAATGAATGGAACCACCCTTTTAAACCTGCTACTGATGAAGAAGATGAACTGATTGCTGAAATAGAAGATATGAAAAACTTAAGAGAAAACAAATACTAGAAAATAGAATTTATGAGTGAAGACGTGATATTGAGAGATTGGACAGGTTTGCTATGCCTCTTAGATATAGGTGTTGTGGTCAAGGGATGCTAGGAACCCAAAAATGTAAGGGTATAGGATGGGGCCTTCCTTGAAAGAACTTGATCCCTCAAGCCTTCTTTCAGTCCTAGTAGTAAGTTTATTGTAACACCAATAGAAGCAGGCCAGACTCCTAGTGAGTCTGGGGTATTAGTGACACCAATTCAGGCAGGCCAGATTTTTAAAATCTGTGTATTTGATAAGCATAAAATTGGTACTTTTATAGAGAAAGACTGTGGAAAGATCTGGATGGGATTAAGGAATGGCAAATATCCTGGGGTGGGCCAAGTGCCTGGTGCCTCAGGTGAACACCTGGGATCTGGGATCCTGACATATGTGGGAAAGTTCAGGGGCTTTTCCTTTTAGGGGTCCAAATCTGCCCTTCCCCTCATCATTAGGGGCATCTAGGTGGCACAGTGGATAGAGCATTGGCTCTGGATTCAGGAGGACCTGAGTTCAAATCCAGCCTCAGACACATAACACTTACTATCTGTGTGACCTTGGGCAAGTCACTTAACCTCATTGCCTAGCCAAACAAACAAATAAACAAACAAACAAACAAAAGAGGGATCAAGAAAGATGTGGAGCTGTTGGCATTTGGGTTTGGAAGAAAAGATGGTGAATAGAACAATGCAATGGGTGAAAGGGCCTTTAAAGGTGTAATGGGTTTAAATGAAAGAGGAAGGAAAAGTGGGAGAGATATAAAGGAGGCAAGGGGAAAGACAGAAACAAAAATGAAGACTGGGCTGGAGTCAAGGGCCAGCTCCCTTTGATCACTGTGGCCTCTAAACAATGCAGTGAAAGTATTGGACCCCTTGGTCCCTTAGACTTCTATGTGGGGAATTATGTCAATTAAGAGGAGATTGTTAGGAATCAAATTCTTAAAAGTTTAAAAGACCTGAATTCCAATCAATAAGAAAGGGGAGTCATATCAAGGGAGAAAAGGAGATACACAGAAAACTCAATGATTCTAGGAAATTTTTTTAATTTATTAATTCATTTTGACAGAATGAGGAGAAGCCATAGAAATATTTATAAATTAAACTAGAGAAGCAAAAACAACCAATCAATTGATAATCATTTATTATGTGCCAACTATTTATTATGTGAAAGTTTCTCTATAACATGATGAGGATCTAAAAGAGAGAGAGAGAAAGAGAGAGAGAGAGGGAGAGAGAGAGAAAGAGAGGGCCTACTCTCAAGGGGCTTATAGTCTAATTTAGTCTAACTGGGGAGGGGAAGGGAGATGTACATAAAAGAGTGTATCCAAAATAAATACAAGGTCATGGGGGAGTGATATTAATAGATTTTAGATCAAGGAAGATCTCATGTAAAAGGGTGCCCTTAAATTGATGAAGCAAGTAATTAAGGAAAAATACTGAAGAATGAATACCACAAAATAACCACATAGTGGTTATTAGTGTTTATATTAATCATAGTAATAGCAACAACAACATCAATAATAATAATAACTGACATTTATATAGTGTACTAATATTTTCAAAATGAATTGCATATATATTTTCCTTGGCACTTCAAAGAAACCTTGTGGGGTAGGTCCTAAAGATATTATCTAATCCCTTATCAAATCTCAGAATTAGATTATGTGAACTTTAATTGTAAAGCAACACAAAATGGGCAGTTGTGAAGGGAGAAAATATATATTTAAAAAGAAGGGACAAAATGCCTGAAATGGGCAGGTAAGTTAGTGACAATTACTCCTGAGGAGAAACTGGAACTATTGAAGTCTTCATTTGATTTTGTTTTCTCTGATAAGGAGCATGGCCTTTATACAGGAAAATTAGATTAAAAAAATAGGTCAAAAAGGACTAGGAATGCAGAATAAGAGGGGAGGAATAATGTAGCATCCAGTTTCCCCAGTGATTTCAATTCTCATGGTCTACCACGGTGGAGAACCCATGGCCTTGAGGCCAAATGTGGCCCTTGAGGTCCTCAAGTGCAGCCCTTTGTTTGAATCCAAACTTCACAGGACAAATAACCTCAATAAAAAGGATTTGTTCTGTAAAACTTGGACTCAGTCAAAAGACCACACTCAAGGAACTAGAAGGCCACATGTGGCCTCGTGGCTGCAGCTTACCCAACCCTGAGTCACATTATGATTTATGAAGCAATGGAATCTTATGCCTAGACAACAAGCATGTATAGTAGACAAATAACCACACAAGGTTTTAAAAGATCTGATAAATATGCTTGTTAAGTTGTTACTACTTGAAAAAAAAAATGCAGACATAGGTAACTGGTACAGGACTAGAGTCTACCAAATGAACCTGAAAGATAAGGGGTCATGGGCAGGAGACACAACTCTAGGACACTGATGTCACTGCAGGGACACAGATAATCCAGAAACAAAGTAGAGGAAAGGTGGTTGGATCCTAGATTTGACACAAAGCTTGAATTCAGTAACTCTAGAAAATTAAAAAAAAAAAACAACTGAAGAAGATAATGACCTCTACGAATTTTTTGCAGATCAAAAAAGTAAAAATCCAGCCAAAAGGAGATAGCAACTTCTTAAATAGTATAAGCAGAAACTCAAGGAAAAAAGATGGATTTTTCACAAAAGTTACATGAATACAGAGAGCAAAAGGAGACAAAGATTTTTATTTTAATGAAATAAATTTTTTTGAGGAAAGTATTGGAAGGAGAATAAGTTTCTTAGACCTGAAAGTGGCAAACCTTTTGGAATGGAATGAGTCCCTGAAAATTAAAATAGACCAAATAGAAGTCAATGAATTGATGAGATATCAAGAAATATTAGAAGGAATCAAATTAAGAAGAAAATTTAAAGTATCTGCAATTTTTAAGAAATGATCTAAAGAGGTCAAGGAGAGATCATTTAGATATCTTTGGAGTTCATAATGACCATGATTTAAAACAAACAAAACAAACAAAAAACCTGGTCACTATGTTAAAAAAAACACATAAGAGAAAACTTCACATCTATTCAAATCAGAACAGAAAATGGAAATAAATAGAATTTAGTGATCCCCTCTGGGATAAATAAAAACTAAACAAATGTAGGGAAAAAAACAACAACAGAAAAATGCAGAATGGCATAGGTCAAATCTTGAGCTTCCATACAAAAAAAAAAAATATTGCAAACATCAAACAACAAAGACTTCAGTATGAGCTGATGTCGAGTGAAGGAGCAAAACCATTGTAACAAATTACACAATGACAATATTATAAAGAAGGGACAAAAACAACCACAGCAACAACAAACAAAACAAAACAAAACAAAACAAAAAACTTTGGTATATGCACAAATTCTGGTCCCAGCAATGAATAAGATGAAACATGTTTTAGACCTCCTGACAGAAAAGGGATGGGCTTAAGAAGTGGAAGGACATATATAGTCTGAACAGGGACATGATGATGATTGGTTTTATTTGAATATGCTTACCCTTGATCTCAATTGGGGGAGGTGGAGAGGAAAGATGGAGGACAGTGGTCATAGAAATAAAAGAAAATAAAAAGGCAAGCAATTACACTTTTTTATGAACACAGAAATAAAATACAATAAAGTTAAGGAGGAAGCACCACCGAGATTGAATAAAATTTTGAAATTAATGGCTTAAATTTATGTAAAAAATTTAAAAATAGCAAGTTATATAAAATAGATATTAAATGTGTTTTGTGAATATTTTTATATTTTTCTAGGATTGGGATTTTAAAAAAAATGAAAAGAGAGGAGAGAGAATGACTTGGGTGTTAATTATAATTACCAAAATTTTGATTAGATGAAGAAGTTTTATTGAGTACACTTGAACAGAGGAAATTTTGCTTAGTGAAGGACATAGTCTAGAAATGACAATAAAAGTTGTATCACAACTCCCTTTTTAAGACTAATGTGCCAAAGGTTGGAAAGTTTCTGAAGCCAATGCTGAAAAGGATGGCTGGGAATCAGTTGCCATCAAAAGAGGCCCAGGTCTCTCTAAATGTTAATAAATAGGAAAGTATGAGGGAAGGAGTTCACTATGGAATAGGAGTTCCAGAGGGCACAGTGGAAGGTGAGGAAAAGGTTGGAATAGGAAATAGATGGGTTAAAGGTGAAGAGAATGAGGGTGAGAGAGTAAGAGGTGGGGGCTGGAGATAATCATTTAATAGCAATTATTAAATAGTATGACAATAAAGGAAAAAAAGAGAGAAATCACCTTAAAAATTAAGTGACTGGTCTTGTTCATTGTTTGTTTTCAAAGAGGACCAATAACATCCAAAGTGATGTCTTGACTTGAGTGTGAATTGGAGTCATGTGAAGCAGAGTTGCACAAAGTCATCAGCCTCACTCTCTCTTCCAGAGTCATTAAAGTCCAGAGACAGAAGTCAAGACAACTGATGATGACCTGGGATGCAGTGGATGACCTTGGCATCTCAAATGTCTGATGAAGATATAAGCATTCTACAGTGCCTGTTTCAGCTGCCTTCATGGCCATTGGAACAAATTGCTCTCATGCTCTCATTCCGCCAGAGATATTATCACATACTTGTAGACATCCCTCTAATTCATCAATGGGTTTGAATTTTGTTGCCCTTAACCTGCTTTGGCCTATCTACCAACATAGTTTTACTAGGGTGTGGCTGCTGTGCACTCTACAGCTTCTTAGAGCCACAGGTGAAAGTTGGGTGAAAAGTGGACACCAGAATTGGATCAGCAGCTCTGAAAAGGGCTCAGCTTCCATGAACACTGAAGCATACGTTCTCCAAGAGGCATTGCAGAGGAAGCTGGCCTGGACCTCGTCCTGGGTTGAACCCAACTATGGAGGTAATTATTCCAACTCCTTCTCTAGGGTGACTGTTGGGGAAGGAAATAGGAAAATTAGATGAGGGTGTGTCCTTTGGCCAGCAGAGGGCACTAGTTGGTAACATGAGTGACAAGGCTCTATGCTTATCACGGAACAATTTTAACATATTTTAAAATGATTTAGATGATTTCATGCTTACAATAATCACATATGGAGTGAATCTGGAAGGGATCTGCAACTCACTTGATGTCAGAGCTGGGATCCAAAAATATCTGAAAGTCTAGAAAAATGAACTATTTTTTTTAAAGATGAATTTCAGTAAGTATAAACATAAAGTTCTATCCTTGGGTTCAATGAATCTGCTGTAAAAATACTGAATGGGAATTAGGTGGGGTATGGCTATACCACAATTCACTTAGGGAAAAAAAAAAAGATGTTCTCACTCTAGTGGACTTCAAGGCACAAATGTGAATGAGAAATGTAAGATGACAGACAAATTATTTCATGTATTCTTAGGATTAGCTGGGAGATACGTTTTCTAGAAGGACACAGGGAATCGATTCACACTTCTCTGCCTTGCAAAGTTTGTGTCTACAAGATTGTATCCAAATATGGATGTCACATTTTAGGACAGGCAATAGTGATAAGGATGAGTACCTCTGGTACCATAATTTAGGAAAGAGATTAATGTATTTATGTCTGCCATGCTAGGATAATGAGGGGGTAGAAGCCATTTAAGGATAAATTGAAAGAATTACAGACATCTGACCTGGGGAAAAACATGTTTAAGGTGACATAACAGCTACCTTTAAGTATTTGAAGGCATATTACACAGATATGGGGATTAAATTTGTGCTGCTTGACTACAGAGGGCAGAAGTAGGAGGAACAGGTGGGAATTGAAAAGATGCAGATTTCAGTTTAATGGTAATAAATGCTCAAAAATTGTAGCTACTCTCAAGGGGGATGGGCATGCCTTGAGAGGTAGTCAATTGACCATGAGCAGCAGTCCTCTCAGAAATCTAGATGACTTGCTGTTGAGAATATTGTAGGGGAGATTGGCATTAGAATAGCAGTTAAATTTGATACTTACATAGGTGTTTTTTCAAGTCTCAGATTCTTTTCTTCAACTTCATGTTGAAATTTACATCACACCTTTAAGGTTGATAGAACACTGTAAACATTATTTCATTTGACTGTAACAACATCCCTTTAAGGTTTGTATTATGGATAACATTGAGTTGTAATCCAAATTGCTATTATAATAGACTCAGTTTGGGAATACTTCCTTTGAACTGGTCTAGCCAGGGTGATGAGTTGAAGAGTAAAAGCTCACCTTACACACTACATCTAGATGCTCCCAGACTGTGTTTTATATCCTTTCCAACCTAGTAATCCAGGCCCACCCAGTAGGTACATCTTTCCATCTGCCCTAATCTTCCATGGATTATCTCTTCTACCTCCCAGATTTTCACCTCTTGCTTTTATTCTGGGAACACTTATCACTGAAATGGTACTAATCACTGCTGGAAAAGTTATAGCAATTAAGTGCCCTACAGGTCCCCATGCAATCCCTGTGACTCTCTGGAATAAAACTCCTTTCTAGCATATACTTTCTCCTTTATTTGATGAGCCTCCCTGCTAGAATGTAAGTTTCTGAGGGGCAGCTAGGTGGCACAGTGGATCGAACTCCGGCCTTGGAGTCGGGATAGACCTGAGTTCAAATCCAGCCTCAGACACTTGAAACTTACTAGCTGTGTGACCCTGGGCAAGTCACTTCACTCCAATTGCCTTATGCAAAGGGAAAAAAAAAAGAATATCAATTCCTGGAGGAAAGAAACTGTCTCACATTGGCATTTGAATAGCCAGCAGCTGACACAGTATCAGGTGAACAATGTTTCTTTTTCATTGTTTATTAATTCATTTTTACATATGAGGAAAAAGAAACTCAGAATATAGGACTAGTCTGTTGGCTTGCAGTCAATAATGGTTAAAAGCAAGATTTGAAATCAGAGCTCTACTGACTTGAAGTTTCTATTTTTTATTATTTTTTTTTATTTTATTGTTTTTTCACTTTAGATGTTTCCCTCTTGTGATACGGTTTCCAAGCAGTACCAGAGTGGCAAAGAGAAAAAAAAAAAACAGCATTACATAAGTTTTAGACTGGCGTACCTGATGCAAGTGTCAGATAGGAATCATTGCCAGATTAAGCAAAGTAAAGCCTCACGTGTCTGAGTAGAAAATGAGATTAAATGTGCATTTGATTTATTCAAAAATCAATTTTCAAAATTTCAAAATTCAAAGGGATTTAAGATAACATAGATATTAATCTATACCTGAAAAAAGGATCCTAACTTACAATACATGTGAAAAGTGGTGATCTAGTCCTGTTTAAACCCCTCCACTGAAGGAGAATCAAAAATCCTTCAAGGGATTGTTTTCCACCTTTGGTGGACTCAATTTTTAGATCACTTTCCTTATACAGAGCACAATTTTTCTCCTTTGAGGACCCCATCTGTTTATGCTCCATGTAGCAATATGTATCTATATATCTATATCTATATATACCCATCTATGTATACATATCTATATCTATGTCTAATTCTTTTCCCACAATGCAGTCTTTCAGATACTATGCAAAAATTATGTGTCCTATGAGTCTTCTCTTTTTGAGAATAAATATCCTGAAACAGAATATGACAAAATGAATGCAATTTTAAATTTCTAATCAGAAAGACTTAGCTTTGAATCCTATCTCCATTATTGCCTATGTGACTGACCTTGGGAAATGATTTCACCTCTCAGAGTTTCTAATTCCTCATCTGTAAAATGAGGGGAGGAAGGTTGTACTAGATGGCTCATGAAATTCTTTCCAGTTCTAGAGTTATGATCATATGCATCTCAGTTCTTTCTATAAGTAGTATGGCAGAAATTGGAAGCTCTCTATCTTTTTGATTGACCTCATCTAAATTTTCCAGCTACTCAATTTCCATTCTACTGATTACTAAACACAATACTCCAGATGACTAGGATTTGGTGGGATTATTACCTCATTCCTCCAGGAAGCCTTGCCCCTCTCTATGTAACAGAAGATTATCATTGTTGTCATCATCACCATCATTGTTGTTATGTTACCATATCTCAATTTTAAAGCACTTTAAAATCATAATAAGGATAATGTAAGAAAAACATCAACGTCTTAATTAAAAAGAATTAGATGTATTCTGTTAGATTACAGAAGGAAAAAAAATAGGACTGGGTAAAATTTGCCAGAAGACAAATTCCTGAAGCAAGAACAGCTTTTTTTTATTGAATGATCTTTCCTAGATTATCCCTTATAGCATTCCCTCACTCTGTCCACCTTCTTGGTTAATGTCTCAAGACTGAACTACAAGTGTCAGGGACATTTGTTCAGTTTTCCAACTTCTACCTTCAAGGACACAAGGATGTAATCATCATTGACCTTGGAACACTAAGTTACCCCCTAATATAATCTATACCTAAGACCTCAGGAAACTCATAGACACATCTGATGCATAATATTCCCTTAGGATCACACGGAACAGAAGAACAGAAGAACACAGTTTCAAAGAAAAATTTGTCCCAAGTAATCAGACTCCACATAGCTACATTTGAGTGATATGATGGGAAAATCATATTGTTTCATAATTATTTTTTACTGGCAATAAATCAGAGGCCAATGGGTAAGGGTGTATTGGACATGAGAAGATTAAAACACATTACAATCAAGGAATTTCAAAAGAGAAATGGAGAAAAAAGGATGACCTGGGCATGCAGTAAGAGGGAGAGAAAACAAATGGATATCTCTTGTGCTCCATTGATATCTGTGCAATACCAAGAGAATATAAGGAAGTGTCTAAGCATATTAGGAGGACTCCCAGTGGGGAACTTATAGAAGGACATGGAAAGGGAATGGATGAGAGACATGCTTGGATGTTTTGGGATTTATATCTCTTGAGGAAATACCCACACGAAGGAATTCCCATATCCATGAAAACATTTGTCTCATTGATGGAATTGTATAATGTTGACTCTAACATATACAGTAAGTAAGATTGTTCTTTACCACAATCCTAAACATATATCATAATATAAGCTCATTTAGAAACTCCTGGGAAAAGGAGACATTATATATTAGTATTACTTAAAGGGAGTGTAAGTTGTCTTGATACTTCTGAGTAAGCTAATCTTTCTAATTACATTCTTGGTGACCTGAAAGTCACTGTTGACAGCCATAAATGATATTTACCCTGCTTAATTGTGCCTGTTAACAAAATCAAATAGTCCTTGGGTTTGCCTTCAGGATAGAATCTATAAATGCACCACAGTTGGACTCCAGTTTCAAGATAGATGCAATATGGTCAGTACTCAGGGGAGGAGTAGAGTTTATTAATGGAGATGCCATCAGTAGAGAAAGGGCAATCATGAGATTTTATCTATAATTAATATATTCCCTATGGTTAAAAAAATGCTTTTGAGTCAGCTACAAAAGTAAGATGTGACGAATGCTCAATGTTGCCAAGGATAATGAATTGCACGATAGCCAATGTAATTCATCAGAAAGTAGTATAGTTCTATTTGAAAAATCATCCTCTCCAATATGAACTTTACACAAAGGTATTTTGATAGAAATATATTGATTTTTTTTTGAAGTTCAAAAACAAAGAACAAAAATCAGGTAGTCTATTGAGCCAATTTTAAACTAGAAGTCACGAAAACTTCCAGACAATTAGATATTTTCCAACATACAATGCTTTGTCTCTGCAGGTCATGGTTTTTTCACTGGAGGTCTTTGTTCAGATGAAGATTTTATATTTCCTTGTAGGTGAGGATGAAGTGGAATTTCCATCCAGGTACCAGTTAGACAAATAGTATCTGAAGTCCATTCCAATTGTGAGATTCTGTAGTATATAAAACTAGTGTAATAAGATCATATATGTAAAATATTTTATTAAATATTAAATTGTTACTTAATGTCAATTGTTGTCTTCATTCTCATCACCATTATTATCATCATCAGTTACTCAATCAATAAGCATTTATTAAACACTTACTTTATACCAGGGACTATGCTAATGCAAATAGAAATATAGATAGAGGTAGAAAAGAAGTCTCTGCCCTCAAAAAGCTTACATTCAAAGGGAAGACAACATATAAGAACAAGTTGAAAACTGTGGCAGGGGATAGTGTATTGGGGAGAATGTACCTAGTAAGGAGGTACGGTAGAGAAAATCTTGTGGAGATGGGTCAGTAGTGCAGCCTGAAAAAAGATGAAGATATTTTTGCTCTGGGCATCCCTTTCAAATAGAGGATACTGGGTAATACCAGCCAATCAGAAAGTGAGGGGTGAAGGGCTAGAGGGCATTTCCAATGTGATAAGAAACTCAGGGGTGAAGTGAGCTTTCAGGGTGAAAAAAGATTCTATGCCATGATAAAAAATAGAAAAAAAAATCTTTTTAGAACTGAGTCAGACATGCAAACTGGAGAGAGATAATCAACATCTCTATCATTAGGGTATTGAATAGAGTACTTGACTCCCTACTTGACCTGGGTTATGGTGGTTGTTCATCCTTCATTTTTGAATAGGACCAATGATATCACAGGTGATGTCTTGACTTGTGTGTGAATTGGGCATCAGTGAGACAGAGTTGCACAAAGTTGTCAGCCTCGCTCTCTTTCACAGTCATTGAAGTCCAGTTTCAAAACAAGTCAGAATGGCTGGCAATGGTCCAGGATGCAGCAAATGACCTTGATGTCTTCAATGCCCGACCAAGATCTAGGCGTTCCACAGCTCCTGCTTCAGCTGCCTTCGTGGTCATTGGTACAAATTGTTCTCATCCTCCCATTCCACCCAAGAAGTCTTCACATTCTTGGAGTAGACACCCCCATAACTCCCTGATAGGTTTGAGGTCTGTTGGATACCTACAACCTGTTTTAGCCTGCCTTCCATGACAGCTTACTGGGGTGTGGCCACTGAGTATGTTAAAGCTTCTTGGAGCCACAGGTGACAGTTGAGGGATAGGTGGACACCAAAAGTGGGTGAACAGCCTCGAAGAGTTCAATAGCCCTCATACCAGAGATGTTAGTCTTCCCTGAATACCCCATATACCTGGGTTAAAATCCCACTTGTGCCACTTAGATGAATGGCTTAGAAGAAATCACTTAACCCCTCTGTTCCTCGTTTTCCTCATCTGTACAATGTTAATAGCAATACTTCTATACTCTAACCAAACCAGGCATCATCAGGAGTGTGATACCCAGAATAATTGCTTAAGGATATTAACTAGCTGGAGAGTGTAGTCCATGATATACTTGTGAAGATTAATTGAAGAAAGATAGGTATGTTTAAGTCAGAGATAAGTCAAACAGGCCATGCCATCTGTCTTAAAGTATTTGAAGTATTAGAAGGTAGGTGAACACATTAAACCTTTGTTCTTAGTCACCAGAGAGGAGAAATAACAGCAATAGAAGTTGTAAAGAAGAACTTTTAGTCCTGATTTGATGAAAACTAAAGAAAACATATGTAGAAATGCATAAAAGCATTCCTACAATCTGGGCTGTCCCAAATGGAATGGGTTTCCTCTGGATCTAGGCACTGCCATTTTCACTTCTTGGAGCTCTCCCATCAGAGATTGAATGTCCATGCATGTGGTATGTAACTGTAAGGAATCTCTTCACTACCTAGAGGGTAGGGCTAGAGGGCTGCTGATGCCTCTTCCAACCCTCAAATTCAGTGACTTGTTGATTCTAATTCTGTAACACGATCTGACCTGAACCTTAGCAAAATTAGTTTTTCAGCAGTATGGAGAATTGATTGAGGTAGGAAGATACTTTAGAGTAATAGTTCATATTTATAAAGAGGCAACTATACATGGAACAGTGAATAAAGCTCCAGGCCTGGAAGATCTGAGTTCAAATCCTACCTCATATGCTTGTAAGCTATGTGATGCTGGCCAAGTTACTTAACCTCCCTGTGCCTGTTTTCACAGCTGTTAAATGAAGGTAATAATAATACCTATCACCTAGGGTTGTGAGGAGAAAATGAAATACTATTTGCAATGAATTTAGCAGTCTTTGGAACCCAATATATGCTTAATGAAGATTTATTCCCTTTTCATATATATGTGTATATATATATATATATATATAGAGAGAGAGAGAGAGAGAGAGAGAGAGACAGAAAATGACTGTTTTATTTGTGCCTCCTAACAATCTTGTGAGGCAGATGATATTATCAATATTTCACAGAAAAGAAATTGTGATTCAGAGAGATTCATTGACTTTTCCATAGTCCATGGATAAAAAGGATAAAAGGAGGAATTAAACCCCAGCTCTCCCAGATTCTACATGTTACACACTACACGCTATATATGGTCTTGACTTTAAATTCAGTATAACCCAGAATGTAGCTGAAATAGAATAGCTTAGCAATGTTAAGAAAATAATGCAGAATTTCCACTTTCTTCGAGGCATAATAAAATATATTTGAACCTATCAAGACAAATATATAGTCTACAAGGTATTTGAGGACTGGCCTGGCACCAATCCCTGACTCAGATATTGTAGCTGGGAGCACACTTGGGGCCATTCAATAGGAGTCTCAGAGGACTGCCTCAATCTCAGAGCTTTGCTTTTCTTCTGACAGTCAGCCTAAGCTTGAGGAAAGCTAACTCTCCTTAACTTTATTGAGGGTGTTTGTGTGGAAGAGAGATGGGGGGGAGGGGAAGAAAAGGTATGTGTAAGCATATGTGTCTCTGTCCCTGTGTAAGATTTGCCATCTTTTTCTACTTCTTTTTTTCTTTCTTCCTTTCTTTGTCTCCTTCCTTCCTTCTCTTATTCCCTCTCTTCTTTCTCTCTCATTTCTTACTTTTCCTTCCTTCTTTCTTCCTTCCTTCCTCCCTCACTCTCTCCCTCTACTTTCTTTCTTTTTTCTTCTTTTTTTCTTTCTTTTTCTTTCTTTTCTTTCTCTGTTTTTTCCTTTCCTCCTTTACTTTTCTTTCTTTTTCTCTCTTCCTTCCTCCCTCCCCCCTTCTCTCTCTCTTTCTCTCTCTCTCTCTCTCTCTCTCTCTCTCTCTCTCTCTCTCTATATATATATATATATATATATATTGTTTTTTCTTCCTTTATTATTTTGCAAATATAATCTTCTCCTTCCAAGGTGCATTACTCCAATAATTGCTGCAGGCTTGCTATCCTGAGGTCACCTATTCTTTACCCTCAATCTCAAGAAGAGCTACTTAAGGTTCAGAGAGGCTTAATGACTTGACCTAGATAAAACATGCACATGCTGTGCAAGCTTGTATGGGTTGGCCTTAGTTTCATTTCCCCTGTTACATTTGGAATGCTATAACATCCACAGAATTTGAAAAACATTCAAAGAGAAAGAGCATAGTTTGTGGTAGGCTTGAGCCAGCTTCAATAGAGTAAACAAAGAAATACAAAGGGAAATCAAAGGAATCAATGTGATTAAATGGGCTGATTTCATGGTGTGAGTGTGATTGATGGACTTTCCTAACCCATTGGTGAGGAAATGAGAAGAAAAAATATTGGCAAATTCAGTGGACTCTGATGGAGAAATTATAGGAAGAGCTGAATGAGTTACATGACATAAATGAGTGTAGGTCATTCTCCAATAGATCAAAAGAGAAAAAGAGACAGTTTTCATATGTTTGGTGTGCCTGGATAGGTCAAGATTAATATCTTGGAGAGAAAAGTCCCTGCTGACAATCCAGCAGAGTTTTGAGTAATCATCAAAAACTTAATGTTATAAGGGCCTTTGAAATGTCCCCACCAAATTAAGTGCAAATTGAGGCACTGGCACCAATCCCTGACTCAAATATTGTAACTGGGAGCACACTTGGGGCCATTCAGTAGGAGTCTCAGAGGACTGTCTACTAGCTTCCTAGGCCTAGATAGATAGATAGATAGATAGATAGATAGATAGATAGATAGATAGATAGATAGATA
>NW_020954615.1:8741916-8792629 GCF_900497805.2 Vombatus ursinus | reverse complement strand
ATAGATAGATAGATAGATAGATAGATAGATAGATAGATAGATAGATAATAGGTCTATTATCACATAAATTAAACATGGAATATGAATTAAATTTTATGTGACAGTTCATCCAAAATTCAAGTACAGATACATTTCTCATCCTGGCTGATGTACTCCTAACTCACAAGATAAAGTCCTGAAAATTGGTTAGTGTATTTAGATGTGTGTTCATTCAGTTGAATATTAGGAATACTATTAGCTGGGGCCATCTCCACTCATCCTGACTAATAACTGGCCACTGGACCCAGATGGCTGTGGAGGAGAAAGTGAGGCTGGTAACTTTCCACAGCCCTCCCTCACTTTAATCCAATTCTCTCATAAGTCACAGCATCACATTCCTGATGTCATGGTCCTCTTTGATAATAAAGAATAAAGAACAATAACAATGACAACAAAGAAAGTTAGAAGCATAATTGAATATGGCAGTAACAAGAAAAAAAAACATAAATCATGATTATCTCAATGGATTCAGCAACAGTTTCTAAAAAATATAAAACCTATTCCTAATAAAAAAAAAACTAGAAAGAATAGGAATAGATGGAGCTTTTCTTAAAGTAATAAGCAGTATCATTCAAAAGCCAAGAGCAATCATTATCTGTAATTGGGATAAACTCAAAACCTTACCAGTAAGTTCAAGGGTAAAGTAAGGATGCCCATTGTCATCACTATCATTTATTAATATATTAGAAATGCTAGCTATACACTTTCGATTTTTAAAATTAACTTGAAATAGTATAGTATAAATATCATAATGTCTACTGCTTGTGCACATTCTACAAAAATAAAAAAAATCATTTCATTCTTGCTGTGTAGAGTTCCATGTCACTACAACTGAAATATGTATACTAATAATGTATGTGGTTTGTCGTGTTTCTTTTTTATTTGACCTTTTTTCATTAAAGATATCAGATACTTATATATCAGTAAACGATGCAGAAAACAGTTGTCTACAAAATCAAAGTTAGGGAATATATTACCAATGTTTGTCTGCATCATTATTGGGAGTTAAAATAACATAATGTGAGCTTTTTTAAGGTAAACTCTCTGATTTATTTTTTTTAGGCCATTTAGCAGTTAGTAATCTAACCAAACTCTCATCTGTCTTCATCGTTGAAGAAACATGGATCATTAAAATTTGTGGGGCTCAATATCACCAAACCCTCCCAATGCCCAGAAGGTATAATGTGGGAAGCTAACTATTTAACTAAATAAATAAATAACTCCTAGAATTGTCTTATTTATTCTGAAAAATCTTACTGATATGGGAGAAAAAGTTGATTCAAATGAAAAAAAAACATTGCCTATATAAAATGGATTAAACAAGGTCCTGCAGAAATGTTCAGTAGTCAAGAAAAATGCTAGTTCAGTTCAAACAGGTCTTTTTTTTTTCCTTCATGATCAACTTCTGTGAATTTTTTAAAACATTGAATCATATTTTGTTGGAAAGTTTGTTTTAATTTTGAATCATTTGCTCACAATTTTTGAAAATTTATGTTTCATCAAATAAATATGATTACTTTTGTTCTAAAAAATTAGGAAAAGTACACATTCCATTTACTAAATATTATATATAGAATTTTGTAGGTTTTTATATATTACTGACTTTTATAGGAAGCATTCCATATTCCTTTCCTTTTTCCTTTTTATATTTATTTATTGAATGAATTTATAGCCAAACAGTAAAGTTATTTCAAGTAAACTATTTGTCTGTGAAGAATTATACTAATGTTTTATTTGACTCTGATGTAATGTAGAAGTGCTATAAAAAATAAATCTGAAATGTGTAGTTAAAAAAAGGGAAAAAAAAAGAAATGCTAGTCATAACAATGAGACAAGACAAAGAAAGTGAAGGAATAAGAATAAGCGATAAGGAAATAAAACTATCACTCCTTGTAGGTAATACGGTGGTATACTTAAAGAGCCCTAGAAAATCAACTGAAAAACTAGTTGAAACAATTAACAACTTTAGCTAACCCAAATGCATCATCAGCATTTCTATATATTACCAACCAAATACAGCAGGAAGGATAGAGAAAAACTCCATTTAAAATAATGGCAGACATTAGAAAATACTTTAAAGTCTATCTACCAAGATAAACCCAGGAAATATATAAACACAATTAGAAATGATTTTTCATACAAATGAAGACAGATCTAAACAACTGGAGAAAAATTTCTTGCTCATGGGTAGGCCAACCCAACATAATAAAAATGACAATTCTACCTAAATTGATTTACTTATTCAGTGCCATGTCAAGAAAAATATTAAATAATTATAGTCTTGATCTATAAAATATCATAGCAAAATTTATCTGGAATGTCAAGAATATCAAGGAATTAGTGGGGAAAAAAATATGAAGAAAGGTGGTCTAAGAGTACCAGATTTCAAATTATATTATAAAGTAGTAATCATCAAAACAATCTGGTACTGGCTAAAAAATAGAGTGATGTATCAGTGGATAAATTAGGTACACAATATACAGTAGTAAATGATCACAATAATCTGGTGTTTGATAAACCCAAAGATTCCAACTTTTTTGTGCCTTTTCCTGTAACATAATTTACCCTTGTCTTCCTTCTTCTTTCCTTTTCTCCCAGTACATTCCCTAAGTTAAATCAGATTAATCCACTTACTTAGATCCCTTTAACCCACTTGATTAGATTTTTTTTTATCATTACATCAAAGTCAACTTATACCCACCCCCTTTATGTATACCCCTTTGTTACAAGTGTCATCTTCCCTTGTAGGGATGCAAACAGTTTGCCCTTATTAATAACGTTTATTTGTTTGTTTTCTGTCCCATTTACCTTTTTATGTCTCTCTTGAGTCTTGTATTTGAAGATCAGATTTTCTGTTGAGTGATGGTCTTTTCATCAGCAAGGTTTTGAAATCCCCTATTTCACTGAATGTCCATCTCTTCCTCTGAAAGATTATGTTTATTTTCACTGGGTAGTTGATTATTGGTTGTAGTCCAGGCTTCCTTTGCCTTATGGAATATTGTATTCTATACCCTATGATCTTTTAATGTAGAAGCTGCAATGCCCTGCATAATCCTGACTGTAGTTACATGATATTTAAATTGTTTCTTTCTGGCTGCTTGCAGTATTTTCTCTTTGACCTGGTAATTTTTGAATTTGGCTACTATATTCCTTGGTGTTTTCAATTTGGGATCTCTCTCAGGTGAATGGTGGATTCTTTCTATGGCTATTTTACCCTGTGGTTCTAGGACCTCAGGGCAGTTTTACTTGATGATTTCCTGAAAGATGCTGTCCAGGCTCTTTTTTTCATCATGATTTTCTGGTAGACCAATAATTTTTAAATAGTCTCTGCTGGATTTATTTTCCAGGTCAGTTGTTTCACCAATGAGGTATTTTACATTTTCATCTATTTTTTTTTCATTCTTTTGTTTCTGTTTGACTGAGTCTTGCTCTCTCATAGTCATTAGCTTCCATTTGACCAATTCTAATTTTTAACAAATTGTTTTCTTCTATTAGACTTTATACCTCCTTTTCCATTTGGCCCATTTTATTTTTTAAGGAATTCTCCTCCTCAGTGAGTTTTTGTGTCTCCTTTTCTGTTGGGCCAATTCTGCTTTTTAAAAAGTTATTTTCTTCAGGTAATTTTTGTCCTTCCTTTTCCAAGCTATTGAGTCTCTCTTGCATACCTCTCAATTCTTTCCCAAATTTTTCTTCTACATCTCTTATTTGACTTTTAAAGTCCTTCTTGAGCTCTTCCAAGAAGGCTTTTTGGGCTTCAGACCAGTTCATATTCCCTTTTGAGGTTCCAGATGTGGGATTGTTGACAATGTTGTCCTCTTCATAATTTCTGCCTTGATCTTCACTGTTCCCATAATAAGAATCTATAGTATGTTTCTTTTTGCTCATGGTGTTTGCTTATTTCCTGGCCTTTAAAAAAGATTGAGCTCTCCTGCTGGGGAGCAGGCGCCACTGAGCCAAGCTTCTTGTGCTGGGAGCCTGGGGCCTGGTCACTGGCTTTGTGTGCTGTGGCCTCCAATGCTGGCAGTTAGAGGCTGTAGGATTCTGGCAGCTTCCGTGGTGTTGGGCTGGAATCAGCAAGGCTGGAACTCTAGGGGTAGGATTGGGTAGTGTGACTCTTGGAGGTTGCCTCCTCACCCAAGCCTTTCCTTTCCCTCCTTTCACTTTCTTCAGTTCCTTTCAGATGGATGTTATGCTGTTGCAGGATGTTTCTCCACCTGGGGCTTTCCCCTTTGTTGTTGAGCTTGCCAGAATTTTGCTGAGGCACTAGGAAACTTGGCTGCTGTAGGATGCCATGGCACATGGTGGTTTTCTGTGTCAGTTTCCACTAATTGCCCTGTCTATACTGAGGCACGTAGGGGCCCTGGTGTTGGTGTTCACGTGCTCCACCACTTGGGGCTCAGGATTTCCCCCTGGTATGCTAAGGTGGGGCTTTCTGCTAGCTTGCTGGGAGAGGGGACTTTCCCATTAATCCCTCAAGTCATCTGGGCTATGGACTGCTGCAACCCATCTTTCTGCTGGTTCAGCTCTTCCAGGGTTTTTCCTGGGGTGATATTTTCTGGGCTTTCAGAGGTTAATAAGGGACAGTGAGATCGACTTAATTCTTACTCCACCATCTTGGCTCCTGGAATCAGAACCAAATTCATACTTTTAAGGCAAGATTTTTTCACTATTTGGAAAACAAACAAACAAACAAACAAAAAAATCCTGGAAAATTGAGAAGCAGTTGGCTAGAAACTAGACATAAACCAATATTTCACACCATATACCCAGATAATATTAAAACTGGCACATCATTTTTGCATAAAGGGTGATATCATAAACACATTAGGGGAGCATAGAACATTTTCCCTGTCAGATCTATGGAGAAAGGTAGAGATATAACAAGAGATAGAGAGGATCACAGTATCAATAATTAACAATTTTCCTGACATAAAATCAAACATTTTTGTACAAGCAAAACCAATGCAGCCAAAATGAGAAGGCAAACAAGAAACTGAGAAATAATTTTTACACTGTTTCTCTAATACAAGATTCATTTTTCAAATATATAGGAATTGTGCCACATTTATAAAAAGAAGAGCCATTCCTGAATAGATAAATGGTGAAAAGATATGAAAAGACAATTTTTGGAAGAAGAACCAAAGCTATCTATAGTCATAAAACTTTTCTGAAGATCTATGGATTAGAGAAATGCACATTAAAAACAACTCTGAGGTACCCCCTAACACCTATGAGATTGACTAATGTGACAGAAAAGAAAAAAAAATAAAGAACACTGAAGGGTATTTAGAAAAATTGGAACATTAATGCATTGTTGGTAGAGTTGTAAACTGGTCCAATTATTCTGGAGAATAATTTGAAACTATACCCAGAGGACTATATATACCTTTTGACCAAGAAATACCATTTCTAGGTCTGTATCCCAAAGAGATCAAAGAAAAAGGAAGAAAGAAAAGGACAAAACATCTAAGTCTTTTTATCTATCTATATGTATGTATGTATATACCTATGTCATATATGTGTATATACATATATGCATATTATGCACACACAAATATTTGTAGCAGCCCTTTTTGTGTGGCAAAAATTGGAAATGGAAGGGATACTCATCAACTGGGGAATGGTTGAATAATTTGTGGTATATAATTGTGATGTAATACTATTGTGCTATAAGAAATGTAGAATCAGGAAATCGGTGTACACAGTAACACAGTGTTGTAACAATGATAAACTGTGAAAGATTTATCTGCTTGATGAATATAATAATCTAGGAAACTTCCAAAGGACACAAGAAAAAAAATGTTCTGTAACTCTGAGGACTGTTGATTTCTGAGTGAAAAGAAATATATATATACATATATATATATATATATATATACACACACATATATATATACATATATATGTATATATACACACATATATAATTTCACTTTCCTTATTTTTTTAAATAAGGCTTTTTTAAACTTGGCTAATATGCAAATATATTTTGCATAATTCCACATGTATGATTTGTTTCATACTTGCTTCTTCTCCTCAACTGGTGGGGAAGGGGCTGCAGGGAGGTTAATTTGGAATGCAAAATATTTTTTAAAAGTTAAAAAAAGATTTAAAAATATTTAAACATATTACCACAATTAAAAAAAGAGAGGTTTTTATGCAAGAGCTTTTTCTGAGCTGGCAGGGATATTAATCCTAGTCACTTAGAGACTACAGAGATCTGGGGTCCTCTGAGTTCCCTTCTGGTGTTAAATGAAGTTTTTTTTTCTTTTTTTCTGAGGAACATAAACTGACTCAACAATGAAAAAAAGCTGAGAGAAGAAAAAAGGGGTGTGATCACATCTCAGTCGGTGCTTCTTGAATGAAGCTCATACTTAGGATTTTAAAACTTGAAGAATTATTAAAAAGTGAGGGCATTTTGTATTTACCTGTATATACTCTTATTTAAAGAAATACATTCTAGTTCACCAATCGTTGAATAAAAGTGTGTTATATGAAAAGCACTGTTCTAGGGAATGGGCAAAAAAAAAAAAAAAACAACAGTTCCTGCTCTCCAAGCTCTTACATTCCCCAGGATGGAAAGAAACATATACTGATGTAGATATATTCAGAATTCATGAAGAATAAATAACAAGGTTTTTTTTTTTTGTTTGTTTGGTGGGGAGGAGAGTAAGAATCAGTGAATATACCAGTAACTGGTAGGTTAATTAAGGATTCCTATAGCAGATTGCACAAATTGCAAGTGAAATGGAAGTTCATTGAGGACAGGATTATTTTGTCTGTTTCTTCAATTTAATAAGTGCCTAATAAATGTTCACTAATTGATCGATTGATCAATTGACTGAATAATGTGTAATGAGACAGTGATGATAGCCTGGAGTCAAGCTATGAAGGACTTTAAATGCCGAACAGAAGACTTTTGTATTTTTACTTTGAAGTAGTCATTAGGCAACTGGTTAGTGCAGTGAATAGAGCTCTGGTCTTAGAAGATTATAAATTAGGAAGATATATCATCCTGAGGTCAAATTTGGCCTCAGAAACTTACTAGCTGTATGACCTTGGACAAGTCATTTAACCCTGTTTGCCTCGGTTGCTCATCTGTAAAATAGTCTGGAGAAGAAAATAGCAAACCTCTCTGGTACCTTTGCCAAGAAAACACTAAAAAAGGTGTCACAAAGAGTGAAACATGACTGAAAAGACTCAACAACTAGTAATCGGAATTTCCTGAGTAGGGAAGTGACATGGCCAAGGCAATGCTTCGGGACAATTACTTTGGCAGCTAAATACAGGATGGATTGAAAGGGAGACATTTGAGGCAGGGAAACCAATTTAGAGACAATATGATAATCCAGATGAGAAGTGCTAAGGAACTGAATGAGAATGTGAGTGAAAAGAAAGGGACAGATTCAATAGATGTTGGGAAAGTAGAATCAGTAAGATCTGACACATAGTAGCACTTAAAATGCTAGTTTGCTTACTGACTGATTGGATATTCCCTTTCAAATATACATTACTGAAGGAAAAATTAAACTTACTCACTGGTATGTGACTTCATGAGTACTTTTCTTTTCTGTGATTCCATATCTTAAAATCTTCCCTCATCTTGCCCCAGTTAAAATATGACTTCTTCTCTGACACCTTATAAGATCACAGAACTAGAAGATATGTTAGAAGTCATTGAATACAACCTCTCCATTTACAGATGAGGAAACTGAGGCCTAGAGGAGCAAATTAATTTTATAGGTTTTTATATATTACTGACTCTTACAGGTTTTACATATTAGCAGGGATTTGAACCCATGCCTCAGATTTCAGAACTAGTGTTATTTTCTCTACACAAAATTGCCTCAAATCTTAATGCCTCCAATAAATCCTGGTTGAGAGCCAATATAATATAATGGGTAAAAAGTCACCTCCAAGTTAGGAAGACCTACCATCTAGAGCTACCTCTTGTGCAGACTGGTTACTTTATCCTGAAGTAGCTAAGAAGCACAGTTGATAAAGTGCTGGGTCTGTAATCAGGAAGATCTGAGTTCAAAGCCAGCCTCAGATGCTTATTAACTATGTGACCCTGGGCAAGTTCCTTAACTCTGATCGTTTCCATTTCCTCATCTGTAAAAGGATCTGGAGAAAAAAAAGGAAAACTACCCCAGTATCTTTGCCAAGAAAATCCCAATGAAGTCATAGAGAATTAGATATGACTAAAACAACTGAATAACAATAAGCTACTTGCATCTCAAAGCTCTAATGACCTCTCAAAGACTATAATTTGAAGAGAAAATGCTGACCTGAATTAGTAAAGAGAGTCACCTTAACCAGTAGGTCTTTATAACAATAAAGATCAGGTCTTATCTCAGAGCACTTTATATCTTCTTGTATTCTTTGTGAATAACTTGTATTGTTTTTAAGTACATATCAGCCTTATCTCCTACTTTTAACTTATACTTGGAATATAGTCAAGATACAAGATATTAATTTACATCATTTCAATTTCAGAAATGGGTCTTATTCATCTCCCAGTTTCTTTGTCTCCATTCTCTCAGGATGTTGCTACAACATTGTGAGCAAGGACTCAGTGGATCCAGAGACTGGTACAGTGGAGAGAGCACCAGGCCTTTAGTCAGGAAGACAGGAGTTCAAATCCAGCCTCAGATACTTGCTAGTTGCATGGCCCTTGGTAAATCACTCAACCCCAGTTTTCTTGTCTGTAAAATTAAGATAATAATAGCACCTACCTCCAAGGTTGTGAGGATCAAATAATAATTGTAAAGGGCTTAACATATTTCCTGGCACCTGATAAGTACTATATAAATGTTAGCTATTATTATTAATAAATTACTTTTGGTTGACAAGCCAGTAATGCACAGATCTAAAACAACAGGACTTTTGTGTAATGCATTTTAACCCACATAAGAGAAGGCTAAAGGCCTGAAATGAAGCACACATCCATAAGAGGCAGGAGAAGATGAGGGAAAGGAAATGGCAAAATTATGCAACCACTTCCCAGGCAATGGAAAAGTTAGTCATTGTAGCCTTAGGCATGATGGTCTTCAGGCCGTAGCATGGAAAGACAGAATATTCCTGGGACTTGACTTTTTAGCTTCAACAAAGTCCCTATCACTCCCAAAACTTAATCCATGGGACATCATGTCTCCATCATTTCCATCAGAGGTCAGTTCTTTTTCTTCTAGTATCCTTGGTTTTTATCAATGTGGGAAACTATTCTTTGCTCTGTGTCACCTCAAGCAGCAGATTCTAGGACACTAAGTAGCTAGTCTGTATCTAAGATATTTTTAATTAGTGATACTTTCCAATAAGCAAATATTTATTATTAATAACATGGTTGATTACAAATAAGTATAGTTTTTCAAATACTTACTTAGAGCCACTGAAAATACATAGAAAAAAAGCAGAAAAGTAATAAATATACAGAAGGAATTAGTGTTAGACCATATAGAATCAGGAAGATCGGAATTCATTTATTTTTCCTCAGAAACTGCATGTATGATGATGGTTAAATTCTTTTACATCTCTTTGGTTCAATTTTCTCAACTGTAAAATGCCTTCCCTCTAGGATTGCTTTGAAGATTATACCAGATAATATTTGGAAAGTGCCTAGCACAATGCCTGGCATAGAGTAAGTCCTTACCAAATGCATGCTTCCTTCCTTCCTTCCTTCCTTCCTTCCTTCCTTCCTTCCTTCCTTCCTTCCTTCCTTCCTTCCTTCCTTCCTTCCTTCCTTCCTTCCTTCCTTCTCTCCTTCCTTCCTTCTTTCCTTTCTTTCTCCCTCCCTCCTTTCTTTCCTCCTTGTGTTCTTCCTTCCTTCCTTCCTTCCTTCCATCCATCACCAGATAAGTTGGGTCTCCTTAAACAAGATGAAGTACATTGGAAATATAACTCATCTGTAGATAGCGACTTGCAATTTATAGAACATTGGCCACACAACAATACAGTAAGTTAGACTGCTACTAAATGTTAGCTGAATGGATGAATAAGGGATTTTCTGTGGTTGTGGGAAGAGACAGTCAGAGAATCAGCAAAGCTAAGAGCACTGGGTGATCAGAAGTATATGGGGACAGAGGGGAGCAAAACTGTTTGCTTAATGAAGTTCAACTGTGTTCACTTTAGAATTCATTTGAGATCTGCCCTAACTACTCTGTTTAGGCCCACAGGAGACTATGCTCCTGTTAGGGTGGGGATGTAGTGTAGAGGACTGCAGTATAAATGAGGACACTGTAACACATTGTCAAGCAATTATATAATATAAGTGGTTATACACATATGTATACCACATACATGTGTATATGTACATATACACACAAATATATATATATTTCTCCCCATATATAATACATACATATTTATATACATATGCCTTTAGAAATACGAACGTACATTTGTACATATATTTATTAAATACTTATATGTATATACACACATATATATTATATATGTATTGTATATATATACCTCATATATGATTATATACATTTATAACATATAGAATGAAGGACAGCTAGGTGTCATAGTGGATAGTGCACTGATCTTGGAATCAGAAAGACTCACTTTCACGAGTTCAAATCCAGCCTCAGACACTTACTAGCCGTGTGACTCTGGGCCAGTCACTTAACCTTATTTTCCTCAGTACCTCATCTATAAAATGGACTGAAGATGGAAACGGTAAATCACTCCAGTATCTTTGCCAATAAAACTCCAAATGAGGTCACAAAGATTCAGACACCACTGAGCCACAGCACATAACATATAACAGCTAGATGGTCAACTAGGTGGTTCAGTGGATAGAGGTCTATATAAAGGCCTAGAGTCAGGAAGATAACTCTTCTTGAGTTCGATTTTGGCTTCAGACACTTACTAGTTGTGTGACCCTGGGCAAGTCACTTACCCCTGTTTCCTTAGTTCCTCATCTGTTAAATGAATTGGAGAAGGAAATGGCAAATTACTCCAGAATCTTTGACATGAAACCACCAAATGAGGTCACAACGAGTCAGACATGACTGAAACAACTAAACAACAACAATAACATACACACATATACATACATATGTATGTGCTCATATATGCATACATAATACACACATGGATCCACATATAAACACACATATATAAGTACACTATATATAAACATACACAGAGACATCCATACATATTGCATGATTTTTTTTTTTGTCCATTGGGTTCTGCAGTATCTCAAGAGAATCAGAGGAGGACTTCTAATGCTGTGCATGGTAAGGTGGAGCTTTCTGGGAGAACATGGACTAGAGACATATGTGTTAGGCAGGCACCGATGGGTTTTTATCTGCATTGTTGGGTCGAGTGTGTTCATGGACACCATAGTTCCATAAAAGTGGTCATCTCCAGTCACCAGCAAGAGAAGCAGCTGATATGGTTACTTGTAGTAGCAAAAATACTCCTCCTTTGTTTTCAATTTTCTCTCCTCTCCTTCCAGTTGCAAGATTGAGCTCAAGTACCAGGGTAGATGCATAGAGGCAGGTGTAGCCATAAGGACACTATGACTTGGACAAAAGAAGGATGTTGGCCATGAACTCTCATAGGAGTAAGGATAATTTCATTCTTTGTACCTGTATGAACAGTGAATAACACGTCGCTTGACACATAGTAGGCATTTGAGAAATACTTAACTAATTGATTGATCAATTGACTGGTATCATTTTGGACTTGGATTCAAGTGTGTTACACTGAATTCTGCATCAGATGTCTTGAGGAGTTCAAATCACACCTTGGTCAATCACTACTTATGTGATCTTAGGCAAATACCTTTACTTCTTTGTTACTTAGTTTTCTCATTTATAAGATGAGGGGTTTGGAATATATGACCTCTAAGGTTACTTCCAGGTCAAAATCTATGATCATATGATCTTTGGTCAGCTAGTATTTTCTCAACTGGGAGAGTCCAATACATCAAAGAAATCACAGGTTCAATTCATACCCCTATCCCATGACCTTTCAAAGCAAAGACATCTAGGACTCCTTCGAGATCTAAATCTGGACTCCTAGAACCTTCTCTGAATAAATGCAAAGGCCAAATCAACTGATCGATTGACCTATTCGCTTACAAATGCATAAAAATGCAACCATATTGGATGATGTTGCTCCAGTGACAAAGAAATAAACTGGCACATAAAACATGGAGAAGTCAGGGGGAGGGAAGTGTTGGCTAAGGTATCAATGGAATTGGTTTCACATCCAAAGTTTGCTATTTCTAATTATATAACAGTGGACAAATCACATCCTCCCTTTAAGCCTGTTTCTTTACATGTAAAATATGTGGGGTGGAAATATAGGATTTCAAGAGATGATGTATCTCACATTTAAATCATTTTTTTTTTCAATTTCTCATCCATACCTAGGAGATTTCATTTTTGACTTGATCTTGATTTCTTTGGTTGAGTGTTCCTTGATCAGAAACTTTTAATATCATTTTCTTTAATATTTTGCTCTGTGACCTGGCAGTTCACAATTTCAATGAAAGGAAAACCGGTTCTCATTTTTTTTTCCTCTCTGCTATTTTTACTTCTAAGCAAGAAAGAACACAGAGATGACACTGGGCAGCTTCTGATGTTGCTTTTTACTACCCTGTGAGATGTATTCTCATCATGACTACATTTACTCCTCTGCCTACAAGGAGTCAAAATGTTCAGGTCCCAGGTTCTTTATCCTTGAGGGTTGTAGAAGAGGCCACTCAGTGAATTTAAATACTAATTAGATTTTTCCCTTAAATTGGTTTCATGACAATGTTTCCTCCTAGTCTTTTTTTTCTAATTTGTTACTGTGTTAATTTACACTAACAATGGCTATTTCAATTAATTTTAGGACATTGGTATTCTGAAAAGGCACCCAGGGTAATGAAATCATTGCCCACACATGCTAAGGACCCTGTACCCTCCCAAGTAAATAATACAAGCCTGCAAGGTGTGGTCTGTGAGGCAATTGGAAGGCCCTCCTTCCTGTCTTCAGTAAGGTACCTCTCTTGCATAGAATAGAATTATACTATTTTTATAAAAATAAATAAATCCAGGTTGATTAGGTCATTCATATTCCCTGTTAAGACATGGAAAAAAAAACAGATAAGTTCAATTCTCTCATTTTAGGAATTACGGAACTGAAACCCACAGTGATGAAATTACTCTCCCACTTTTGCAGGGTAGAAAATTCTGGATTTGAAGCTAGATTCTTTAACTCCAAGCTATTATTTTCCTAACTGTAAAAATCTGGCAAATGTCTCTGATTTTAAAGGGACTTCAATGACCATAGATTACAATTTAATAATAAGAGCTAGCATTATTTGGTGTGTTGACTTTTGCAAAGTACTTTAAAAAACATTATCTCATTTGATTTTCACAACGACCCTGGGAAGTAGGTGCTATTATTACCACATTTTATAGATGAAGAAAGTGAGGCAGACAGAAGTTAAATGAATTAAGCATAAATATCCTGTAGACAATAAGTGTCTGAAGCCAAATTTGAATTCAGGACTTGATGATTCCAAGTATCCTAGGTGCCACCTAACTGGCTATACCTAATCTATGTCTAAAAACAGTATATCATGCCTAAGAAGCGATTACCAAGTTTTTGCCTGAAGAACCAGTACCTTCCAAGGTAGCCCATTCATTTTTGGGAGAGCTCTATTGTTGAAAGGGAAGCTGTTTGTGCAACTTTCCACTGCTTCTCTGGAATCAAGTGGACTATGTCTAAATATACTCTCTTCCACCTAACAGTCTTTCAAATTCTAGAAGTGATCTATCAGGAATATCTGACTTTATTCCCCACACCAGCCCTAGCCCCCAGCTAAACATGTTTACTTTCTTCCACAAGTGGTCGTATGGAATGACCATGAGACCTTTCTCCATCTTCACCATTATCTCATAGATGCTCACTATGTTATCAGTTTTTTTTGTATGTCTCTAATTTTTTTTTTACCTAAATTAGATTTTTTCATTATTGTTTCACTTTCTTTTTTAAGAAAGTATTTTCCCTCTTTAATTTAATTAGCTTTGCTTAATCTACTTTAAGGCAACCTTATTCCCAGTGGCTTTCTTCCCTTTACGCTTTATATCCATCTTACTATTTCTCATTCCTTTCCCTGTTTCAGAGTTTTATTTAACTTTTTGATTTATTTATCTTTCTTCCTTTTGTTTAAGTATTTAATTTTACATCTCTCTTTGTTTTTCTTCTCATTTACAGTACTTAATAAATGTTTGTT
Organism: Vombatus ursinus; assembly: GCF_900497805.2. NCBI lineage: Eukaryota > Metazoa > Chordata > Mammalia > Diprotodontia > Vombatidae > Vombatus > Vombatus ursinus. The sequence goes on along the minus strand of NW_020954615.1, from coordinate 8,778,348 downwards.
TACTGAATTTAATTCAAAATTAGCTTTTCTCTCTTTCCAACTTTTTTAAAGTTTCTTTTCTGTTCCTTTTTTCTAGGAAATTCTATTTTTTTATTTTATACTTTTCATTAATTTTCTTCTATTTCTGTCTTATTTTAAAAGTATACTTATTTATTTCATCTTCATATTCTTTTAGTTCATCATGGAACTAAGTCATACTAACTTTGGGTTAACTCATCTAACCAGTTCATGGAATATTTTCTAGATCTCCCCCTCATTTACCCCCTTCTTTTTTTTCTGGTGTGCCTTACACCTAGAAGTAGCAATTCATAAGTGAAGTAATGAAGACAGAAACATCATCCTATGGTAGAAATGTCCCTGTTGCTCAAATTTTGTGGTGCAATTCTCCTCACTGCTCTTCCTATTTGCTTTGTGGTATCTGCTCTGGGTCCATATCCCCCCATCCTTCCAGATGTTGACTTCTCCTAAGTGCTCTGATTTTCCTTCTTTGGGATAGGACATAACTTTCTCTTTCAGATGAAGTCATCTCTTTGTGCATTAAATCTCTACAAAAGTCACTTATTGTAATGCTGTTATCCTATTTTTCTAATATCTTTCCTTTATATTTAGCTAGGTAAAAACATTTGCAAAAAAAAAAAGTTCTAGCATCCTATTAAAAATCTGGTAGACAAATGAGTATTAATGAAACAGTTGTATGCCCACTGGTAAGGAGAGGGGAAATTTTTGAAAGAGAAGGAAAAGAACTTTATTCTCTTTCTTGATCCTCCTTCATGAACTCAATTCCTTGTGATTAAAGCCTGTTTTGTATGTTTCTGGATACCCTATTGCATACCCAGCTGTCCCTGTATTACATACTTTTGGAAAGGCTAATCACCTCCTTCTTTCATCTACAAATCATCCTCATTTTTACTTCATTGCACTAAGGTGACCTTTCAGGAGGAATATTTCTTTGGATAATAAACCCAATACTTTAAAATAGTCCCCATTTCCTCTCCATAACATCTTCCTGGATCTTCTGACAACTCTTTTCCTCTACCTCTGAGAGCTCAGTAGCTTTCAACAAGGGCTCTGATGTTCACTAGGGAAATGTGCTAATTAGCCAATTCAGCCTCCTTGTTTTCATATGAAGTTGGGGACAGAAGCATACAGCCTAAGAATGGGAAACTTTACCAATGGGTACTATTACCTTAAGTGAAGTTTCAGTTTTTCATTTGGTTATTAGTTGAGCAGTTACAAGACATTGATGGGGGAGAGGGGAGGAATCAAAACAAAACAAAGAAAATACTCAGAGTTAAGGGGACTAAGAAGACCATGTCTAATTGGTCTGCCAACTTGCATTAAATTGTCACTTGTCCCTAGAATCCATTTGATGATGTAACTTTTTTTTTAATCTGAGCCCAGAGTAATTACGGGATGACATTCACTAGGTAATCCGAAGATACCAAACTGTTTCCTCAATTTCTTCTCCAGATTATCTAGATAAACGTGAGGGCTGCAGTGTGCTGCTGGGATTATTTTGGACAAAGCTGGGAATCCCCCCCCCCCCCTTTGATTGAGTCTGCCTATTGATTACTAGCATCTTCTATGGCCTTGCTGGCTTTTATTTCTCACTTATAATTCCAGTTTGAACGTGACACATTTCATACATTTAGCCTGACTAGGAAAAATTCAAAACAAAACAAAACAAAACTGGGTGTTAGATAATAGTTTTGCAAACATACAGAAGCAAAAGAAAGCTTCTTAGCTCTAGAGATGAAAGAGAGTGCAGAAACCTCTAGACCAATCCACTAATTTTACAAATGAGGAGAGGAAGGGGTTGATAAAATGACTTGTCCTGGGTCACACAGCTAGTAAGTGTCTGAAGCTGGATTTTAAATTGCAGTGATTTTGTAAATCAGAGATTTAGGATGTCAAAGATAGGTGAGACTTAAGAAATCCCCTTGCCCAGTGTTTCTTAACTATTTTTTTTTATGTATCAAAGAAACTTTTGACATAACAGGGAAAGCTGTGGACTCAGTGCATTTAAAGAAACTCATAATTGGAGTAAATGCTAAACTTTAATTACAGATTAGTGAAAATAAAGCTGTATTTCTTTTTCCTCATCAAAGTTCATAGACATCCTGAAATTCATCCATGGAGACCTTGACCAGAGGTCTCAGGCTAAAAACGCTTGCCCTGCTCCAATCATCTCATTTTACAGAGGAGCAAGCAGACTCAGGGAGATGAAGGGAATTATTCAGTTTTGTGCAAAAACAGTAATATCAGCAAAAGCCATAATTTGGAGTCAGCCAATTAATCAACCAACAAACATTTATTTAATGTCTTACAGGCATTATGTTAGGTCCTGGGATACCAGTTTAGAAACTGATCAGAGCTTTTAGACCAAGAAGAGATCTTGTAAATTATTTTCTCCAAATACTTCATTTTTCAGATGAAGAAAGTGAGACATCACCACGCATCGGTGATTTGCCTAGGGTAACGCAAGTATTGTTCAATAAAGTGAGGAAGGCGTCTGAGATGTTCACTAGTCCAGCCCCTCTATTTTACAGACTTGGAAACTGAGATCGAAAGAGCTCATGTGGCATGCCCAAGGTCATATTGGCAGTAAATATAAGATCATAACATCATGAATCTAGACTTTAAAGGACCCTAAGAAAACATTTACTCTATCTCTGTCATGATACAGATGAGGAAACAAAAACCCAGTGAAACTAAGTGACTTGTTTATGGTCATTAAGGTAGTAATTATCAGTAGAGGGATTTGAATCCATATTCTGTAATTCAAAATCCATCTCTTTATACACAGTACCCCACTATATCCCAAGTCTTTCAGTCAATTAGTCAGTCAATAAGCATTTATTAAGTGTCTCTGATATACCAAACATTGCACTAGGAACTAGAAATAAAGGGAAAGATAAAAGACCATTCCTGCTCTCAAGATGCTCATAATCTAATTATGGAGAAACAATGCAAATGATTATGGACAAATAAGGTATATACAGGAAAAAAAAAACATACAACTAATTAAAAGGGGGCATCTTTGATGTCTGATCAAGCACTCCACAGTACCTGCTTCAGCCACCTTCTTGAACAAATTGTTCTCATGCACTCGTTCCCCCATGGGAAAGTCTCCAACTGCTTGGGGTAGACATCCCCCAACCCACTGAAAGGTTTAAGACTTGTTGGTTACCCTCAACCTGATTTAGCACATTTACCTAAACAGTTTATAGGGGCATGGCAACTGGGCATGCTATAGCTTCTCAAAGCCACAGGTGAAAGTTAGATGAAAAGTGGGCATCAAAGGTGGGTGAGCAACCCTGAAAAAGCCTTGTCAAGCCCTCATACAAGAGATGCTAGTCATCCCTGAACACTCTGTATGCCTCCAAAAAATTCTGGAATAATCAACCAAAATATTCCAGAATTTATATTTAAAGTATCTGACACAGTGAGTTATTAATAACTGCTTGTTGGCTAATAATTTTGGTTGACTAATAACGAGACTGTTCCCTAGAATGACTTTCATCATTTTAATACCAATAATATTTTGTTGAATCTACATTGCTGCTCATGATTGGACAAAAAAAAAAAGACTTTTTCATGCCTCTGGCTGATCCAAAAAACAATGGATAATACATGATGTATGTAGAACAAATATAAAAGAAAAGATGTGAGAAATGTGTGAAGAGTTGGTGGGCTAGCCACATACTTTTAATGAAAATAAGAAGTCCACTCCCTGGTATTGCCTGGTACCTATTTAATGTTGAAGTGTATAAGCTGTACTAAATGGCTATTAGAGTTATTTCCAACATTAAATTTTGTGATGCTGTGACAGGGAGAGACTTCACATGTATTGGTAGTTTACTATATATATGGCAAGAGTCATACAGGTGAAGGTATTGGTGGAAATAGGCTATACATGAAGATTTCAGGAAACACAAAATATTATATTTTTATTAGTTAACAGAGCATATTAAAGGGTATAAAACTGAATGAGTAGAAAGACTACCACCAGAATAAAACTGGGGAAAATGTAATTGAATCCTGTAGAAAAAAAATCATACTCTAGTCTGATATAGTGGTATGTACCCTATATTAGATTTTATTAGATCTCTAAGGCCAGGTGAAAAAGGGACTAAACTTATTCCATTTGGCCCTGGAAGGAATAATTAAGCAAAAATGTTAGTGGGGAGTTGTAAGAAGAGAAAAACCATCTTGATATAAGGAAAAATTTCCTAGCAATTAATGTTATCCAAACTCTAACGACCTGTTTGGCTAGGTGACCCAATCCCTTATTAGAAGTCTTCACCTAAAGACTAGTTGACTATTTGCCATGTTGTAGAGAGGATTCTCTCTTATTCAAGTCTCTCCCAAGTATAGCACATCCTCCATTCAGTTGCCAAAAAAGATTTTCCTAAAGCTTGGTTGTGATTGTGACACTGCCTCTATGCAATAAACTGTAGTGCCTCCTAATCACCTCCAGAATTAAATAGAAAATCTTCTGCTTTGACATCCAAGTTCCTTTATAAGTCATCGCCTTTCCATTTCTAGCTTTCTTACACCTTATGCATAATCCTTGATCTGGGGACATTGGTTTGCTCCTTGAACAAGACACTCCACCTCTTGACTCCAGGTATTTCAACTGGCTGTTCTCCATATGTGGTATCCCCTCTCTTCTGATTTCTGCCTCTTGGCTTTCCTTGTTTCTTTCAAGTCTCACCTAAAATATCACCTATAGGAAGCCTTTCCCGATCCCTCGATTCTAGTGCCTTCCCTCTTTTGATTAGTTGTATTTTCCCCCTGTATATACCTTATCTGTCCATAATCATTTGCATTGTTTCTCCTTATTTAATTCCAATTCTTTCTCAAGTCAAAAATCACCCTGCGATGTCATTGGTTCTCTTTCAAAATGAAAGAAGAACAAGAACCAATACACATAAAGTAAAACTAATTCTTATGGAAAAGATAAAACATAATTAATAGGCACATACAAACTATAAAATTGGGTAGGAACAGATTGAGTAAATCAGTGGAATCACTCCATTATGTTTAAAGTAAGTGATCAGAGGCTATGGCACGATATATTTATCAGGTGAGAATACTCTTTGATCATTTACTATAAATGGCCATGATTTAGACACCTCCACTTTCATCTGCAACTGCTAGATTTAAACTTAACTGAACATCATGCCTTTCCCCAGATAAGCTCATCCCCTGAAATATCCTCATCATGCCTTTTTTTAGCTCAGACTTGGATACTCAACACTTTCCCATCTCTCTCAGTCTCCTATCCTCTCTGATTGGTGGGTGGGCTGGAGGATGAAGCACTAAATTTCTCCCAAAACTTTCATTTATAGAAGACAAAGACCTAGAATTTCCAGCTAAATTTCCATTTTCTCTATTTAGGTCCAGCCACATTGCTCAGTAGATAGAGCACTAGACCTGAAGACAGGAAGATTTGAGTTCAAATCCAGCCTCAATCACCAGCTGTGTGATAATGGGCAAGTCACTTAACTTCTGTTTGCCTTAATTCATTGGAGAAGGAAAAGGTAAACCACTTCACTGTCTCTGACAAAGAAACCCTCTGGACAGAGTGCACTGTTCAGAGATGGGAAACCTGCAGCCTCGAGGCCACATATGGCTTTCTAAGTCCTTGGGTGCAGTCTTTTGACCGTGTCCAAGTTTTACAGAAGAAATACTTTTATTAAGGGGATTTGTTCTGGGAAGTTTGAATTCTGTCAAAGGGCTGCACTTGAGGACCTAGTGGGCTACATGTGACCTTGAGGCCACTGGTTCCCTACCCCTGGCATGGTCCATGCAGACATAAAGAGTTAGACATGAATAAGCAATAATAAATTCCATTTTTCATCTGCTACTCTGCTTGATTTAAACTCTAAGGAACATAGTGGCCCTGTACCAGGTACTCCTTGGTGGTCACCTCCCCTGCTTTCTAACTTCTTTTTTGTGTGCTGTCCTTCTCCCTTAGATTGTAACCTCCATGAAAGCAGGGACTATCTTTCTTCTTCAGGTTTGTATCCCCAGTGCTTAGCACAGTGCCTGGCATCTGATAATTATTTGAATCAATTGGATTGGATTATGTGACAGGAAATGTGTTCAGATTGAAGAAGTTGGCCATGCCCCTTTGGATTTGTTTAGAGAAAGTAAATATAATTGATGCAGTTGGAATTAAAGGATTCAAGCTTTTTGACAGCATAGAATAGATTCGTCTGAGCTGTGGCAAGGAGAGAATTTTCCCCACAACCTTCTGAGAATGAAATACTTTTGGGAAAAGTATGATGGAAGTGAATCTTAGTATCTCATAGACAATTTATGGTAATTTCTGAATTTGGAGTCAAGGGTAGATTAACTCACATCCCAGTCTCTAAATATAACCTCCATTTGTACATAACAATGTTTTGACTGATATTTTAGACAACTGAGATAAGAAGTCTCTTGATTTTCCAGTGGTTAAAATGGAACTGGGTGTAAGTGCTAGTGTTTCTTGGCTAAAGAACAGCTAGATTCAGCTCACATTTCCTCATCTGAATAAAAGAAACTATTTTCCATGGAACTAGGCAATTCCCAAAGCTGCCTTCTGACTTGAAAACTGATTTTACTTAACCCCGATTGTTACAGTGGGGGAAAAGAGACTCACAATTATTTACCTAAGAGCAAATCCCTGAATACAAGATTAGGTTCCTGAGATTCACTGAGGATCAAAAAGAAATGTGGTTGCCAATGGAGAAGATTAGTTCTGGTTGCCTGCTCTACCATGATAGCTGGAGGCAAGTCTTTTAACTTGGTTTTTGAGCTTTCTTTGTTTACTATTTTAAGGATAGGCTTTTGGGGTGAGGAAAAACTGAAAATGGAGAGAACTTTGTTAGCAGTGTAATGGGATGGAAACCAGAATATAATGGTCTTTAAGATTGTGCAATGATCTCATGTAAGTTGCCTCCATGAAATACTGTGACTGAATTTACATGATGATCAACTAAGAAAATAGAGATCATAGAATGACAGACATGGAAAGAAGCAATTTAATTCAATCTCCTTATTTTACAGATGATGGGGGGAAAGTTCAGAGACCTCAAATGCCTGTGCTCAAATTATTGAACTAGTTCCTAGCAAAGCTGGAATTAAAAGCTAACTTTCTGACTTTTGGGCTCATCTTCCCACAGTTATTTTTGGCAGTACACAGCATGACTTCTGTGATAAACTTGATTCTTTCTTTATATTATAAAGACTAATAAAAGAGGTTGAAGTACTTGTAATAAAGGCAGCATGGGAACTGAAGAAAATACATTTAATATGGCTATCCATTAGCATTCTAAGCCATTTGATCCCAGAATATAGTTTCCACTTATTCTATCACTTATCCATCCATTCAACAAACATTTGTAGGCACTGAAGTTAAGAACTCAAGGGGATTCAAAGACTAAATGTGACATTGTCCCTATCCTCAAAGAATTTATAGCTTTACAGGAGAAATAAGATAAATACACAAATATCATTTATACAATAAATACTAAAAATCTGCAATTAAAGGAATAAATGAAAGATTGCTACTCAAAGCCAGCATTTGCCAGTGAAGTAGCACATTTAGGTTTTATAGCTACTCTTCCAAACCCTAATCACACAGGATTGGGTTCCATAGTCTAAAGTTATCCTGGAAGGTTTGGGGTGGTGGTGGTGGTGTTTTTCTAATGATATAACTTTCACGAGCTCACATCTGTGTGCCACCCTTCATACTAGTTGATATCAGCCAACCAGTCTTAATTAGCTTTTACAAATGGGGTAGACATCAAAGTATTATACTAAGACCTATGGGTAGAAAGCATCACCCCAATATGTATCACTTGTTCTCCCATTGGTATGTGCAAAGTCCAGAGGAAACAGGGATCATGCTAGAGAAGAGAATGGGATAAAAAGGTAACTCATGACTTTTGGAAGTAACTTTGCTTAATTCCTCAAGCTGGTCCCCTTAGTTCAATGTAGCTTTTCAACTGGGCTCTTCGTAGAGCCATGCAAATACAGCCACCAGCTGTCCAGAGGTATTGCAGGAAACTAATGGTAAAATGAGAAACAGAAAGTCTTCTAGATTTCCAAAGTTCACAAGGTCCTGCTATGATTAAGATGGGGGTTGCTGTTGTTGTTGTCATTGTCGTTATTATTGTTTGTCCTTCATTTTTGAAGAGGACCAATGACATCATAGGGTGATGTCTTGTCTCGTATGAACTGAATTTAAGTGAGGCAGAGTTGCACAAAGTCATCAGCCTCACTTTCGCTTCCAAAATCATTGAAGTCCAGTGACAAGACATGAGCTGGGACAATTAGTGATGGTCCAAGATGCAGTGTATGACCTTGGCATCTTTAATGTCTGACTAAGCTCTGAGCTCTCCACAGCACCTGCTTCAGCTGGAATAAATTGTTCTCACTGCCTATCATATCAGGGGCAGTCTTTACATACCTGAAGTAGACATCTTCCTAACTCATCAACAGGTTTGAGGTCCGTTGGTTATTCTCAACCTGATTTAGCCCATCTGTCAAGATGGTGTACTAAGGTATGGCCACTGGGCATGCTACAGCTTCTTGGAGCTACAGATGAGAGCTTAATACCAGGCAGACACCCAAGGTAGATGAGCAGCCCTGAAAAAGGCTTGGCAAGCCCTCACATTAGAGGTGCTAGTCCTTCTTAAAGACTCCTTACCCCTCTGAGCACCTTATACACCCCATGATTAAGGTAGAGAGGGGAAAGGAGACCTAATCCAAGACTAAGAAAGTCTATTTTTCCTTAAAGTGATACACTCTTAGATGTGGGTCTCACTCCTCTTTTCTTGGAAGATACTTGAAAACCCAATTCAAACTGGTTCCCTTGGTTTATATAGGTTAATCAATATATGACCATGCTTCTCCACACATCTGAACAGACTTCTCATTGCATCTAGGGAGGTACTCAGGCCTGATTTACACCTAGTAGCTTGTCAGATGTGTTCTTATTTGGTAAATGTATCAGGACTTAGCTGACTTTGATGCTGTGTTCATCCTCATTGAAAGCATTTGACAACATGAGTGAAAAACATCATGCTGAAAAGCATGGGAGCAAGCACACAGCCTTGTTTCACTCCATTGGTGACTGGGAAAGCACAAGAACCTGGGCAAGCATGCCATCATGAAATTGATGTATAATGCTGATGAACTCCAGGCAACCAAATTTTGACATAATTTTCCAGAATCCTTCACAACTGACAGTATCAAAGGCCTTGGTCAGATCTACAAACATTGTGTACAAACCTCTGTTCTGCTCCTGGTATTTCTCCTGGAGTTCTCAGCAAACACCATATTGACTGTTTCTCAGATCTTTCTGAAGTCACATTAGCTCTCACGTAGATGACCATCTTCCAGGTGAAGGATCAGTCTGTTAAGGAGGACTCTGGCAAGAATCTTGCCAGCAATGACTAAGAGAGAGACACCCCTGTGATTGTCACAGAACAATCTATTTCCAACAATGTATGGATCAACTCTCTGTTGCTTGTGTTAATTTTTGCCTAACAATTAATTCCAAGAAAACATAGGTGCTCCATCAGCCAGCACCACACCATCCATACAGCAAATGGGGAAGTTTTAAATACTGTGGATAAGTTCACTTACCTTGGTAGAGTACTTTACAGTGATGTACACATTGATAATGAGGTTGATGCATGCAATGCCAGAGCTAGCTCAGTGTTTGGGAGGCTCTGAAGGAAAGTATGGGAGAGAAGAGGTATTAGACTGACTACCAAACTGAAGATCTATAGAGCTGTTGTGCTGACCTCATTGTATTATGCCTGTGAAACCTGGACAGTATACCAGCGCCATGCCAGGAAACTTAATCATTTCCATTTAAGTTGTCTTAGGAAGATTCTGAAGATCATCTGGCAAGATAAGATACCAGACACAGAGGTCCTTTCTTGAACTAACCTGCCAAGCATGCAAACTCTGCTTCAGAGAGTGCAACTCAGATGGGTTGGTCACATTGTTCAAATGCAAAATGTACACTTGCCAGTGGAGAACTCACACAGGGCAAGCATTCACATGATGGTCAGAAGAATTGATACAAGGACACTCTCAAGGTCTTTCTTAAGAACTTAGAAATAGATTGTGTGACATGGGAGACACTGGAAAGGACTACTCAGCATGGTATGCCTGCATTAGAGAAGGTGCTGTGTTCTATGAGCAAAGCAGAATTGAAACAGCTCAAAGAAAATGCAGGATGCTCAAATTTAGGGAATCTACTCTAAGTGGTCACATGGACTATTTGTGTCTGACCTGTGGTAGAGCATTCTGAGCTCATATTGGTCTGATCAGCCAGTTGGACACACTGAAACTTGGCTCTAACATAGTGACGTCATTTTGGTCCTTTTCAAGAACAAAGAGCAACCAACCATCCGGACTTAACATCTTGTCACTTTTGATTTACTCAACCTAACCTTACCTCTCTCTGCAGTAGTCAAGCATCATGATTCAAATCTTAAGCTTCCAAGTATATAAAACTAACAAAGGGTTACATGGTGAGTAATAAAGGGTAGTAGAAATGAGTAGCTGTGTGCTTTGGTTTCATTTTAATTGAAAGGTTGCTCAGTATATCTCAGGATAGAGACAACCATCCAACATTGGAGATTAGAAAAAAAAAATGGTATTTGATTGGGTTAGTAAAGGCAATACTCATGACATTAATCAAAGAATCCAGAAGACATTCGTGTTGGCATTACCAGTGAAGTGGTTTCTTCCTGTCCTCCACATACATTGTGATGTCTTCCCCTGCCTATGACATCATTCCCTTTCTTCTCCTCCTCTTCTCCTCACTCCCCATGTTCACCTCCCTCCCTTACTTCTGCTTTTGTCCCTCCTTCTTTACACTCTTTCCCTTCCTTCCCACCACTCTCCTTACTTTCTAGTCTTTCTCTTCTCCTCTGCTCCCTTTTTTCAGGTTTTTGTGTATATCTGTACCTCCAGTACTTAGAATGGCAATAGCACATAGTAAAGATTTAATAAGTGTAAATCAGTCTATTTTGTACACATTGCTTAATCACTGTGTTCCTCAGTTTCCTTGATTGTAAAATGAGACATTTGGATTAGATTACTTTGATATTTCTGTCTTTAAATCTATGATTCTGTCATCTACAATCTCTCTGGGAACATTGTAGACAGTAACAGAAACAATGCAACGATCCAAGTCAATTCCAAAAGACTCATGATGGAAAATGCTGTCCACATCCAGAGAAAGCAATATGTTGTCTGAATGCAGATTGAAGCATACTATTTTCTCTCTTTCATTTTTTTTCTTTCTCATAGTTTTTCTCTTTTTTCTGATCCTTCTTTCACAACACTACTAATGTGGAAATATGTTTAATATGATTATACATGTATAGCCTATATAAGATTTCCTGCTGCCTCGGTAAGGGAGGAGAGAAAGGAGGAGGAAACATTTAGAGATCAAAATCTCATAAAAGTGAACATTAGAAACTAAAAATAAATAAACAAACAAATAAACATAATCTCTCTGGGCCTCAATTTTCCCATCCGTTAAATGAGAGAGGAGTTGAACTACATAAAGGTGGCTAAGAGGTGTAGTGGATAGAATCAAGAAAACCTGAGTTCAAATCCAGCTTCAGACACTTACTAACTCTATAGCCCTAGGAAAATACAATCACTTAATTGCTGCCTGCCTCAGTTTCCTCCTATGTAGAATATGGAAAATAATAACATCTATCTCTCAGAGTTGTTCTAATGATGGAATGTGATAATGTGTAAATTGCTTTACAAACCTTAAAATAGTATATAAATGCAATCATAATCATCATCATTGTTATTAGAGTAGAAAACAGCCAAATTTCTCTTGCATTTCAAATCTGCAATCCTATGATCTTTTGATTCATTTTAGCCCACCCCTACACAGGAACAGCCCCCCAAGCAGCCATATGTTCTGTGCTTGTCATTCTTGCTCTTCTGGCTCCGTAGCAGCACTGCACCCAACCACCTGAGCACAATGCAAGCTTAACAAAGGTTTGCTGAATTGAGCTGAGTGTCATGTGGAATGATGATCTGCTTCCTGACATATACTGATCAGGAGGGGGAACTGAGGGAAAGAATATTATCTAGTAATGAAGAGGCTAAAATAGAATAACAAAACACAGGCAAACACACAGGAACAAAACCCTGGCTGGGGGCAGAATGATTACAGAGAGGAAAAGAAAAATAAACACCCAGAAAAACTAATCAAGCCAGCAGAGTTGAAACTCCAGGTACTGCCAGGGTCTTGCTTGGAATATGCCCACATGGTGACTCTGAATGTATTTGTTTTATTACCTTGAAATAACAGCTCCTGGTTCTCAGTCAATGCTTAGCCAGTTCTTCTTACCCTGGCCTTAATATACTAGAATTCTGGAGGGCTTTGATGAGCATCCTGGGATCAGCCAGGGCTGAAGGCTTCTTAGGAAGAAACGGATACATCTCTCTCTCCTTCCTTTCCTCCCTGCCTCTTTTGCCTTGTCTGTCTGTCTCTTTGTCTATTCCTGTCTCTGTTTCTTTTCCTTTCTGTCTGTCTCCCTCCCTATTGCTCTCAGTATCTCTATCACTCTCTTATTTCATGGCTCTTCTTCTTGTTCTTCTTGTTCTTATTCTTCTTTTCCTCTCTCTCTCTCTCCTCTCCCTCTTATTTTCCCTCTCTCTCTTCCCTTGCCTTTCCTTTCCCTTGCCTTCTCATCCCCTCTGGATCTCTGACTACTCTCCCTTTTCCTCTCTCTCCTTTTCTCTGTTGGTCTGTCTCTCTCTTTTTCTGTCTCAATCTCTCTCTGTCTCTGTCTGCCTATCTATCTATGCCTGTATCTGTTTCTTTCTGTGACTCTGTGTTCTCATTCCATCCATCTGTCTCTGTCCATATTTATCTGTCTTTTTCTGCCTCTGCCTGTCTCTGCCCCTCCCCTTTCCTTACTGTTATCCTTTATGTCTATGTTCACCTTACTCTTTATCTGTCTTCCCTCTACCCCCTCCCTCCTCTCTCCTGGGACAGAAATATCATGGACAATAAAGGAAGAAATACAATGAAGTCAGCACAATCTCCCTTCCACCTGCCATCCCATCTCAGAGATGTGTCCAATGAAAGAACAAGAGAAGCATGGTGAATTCCTAGAGGGATCAATGAGAAGAGAAGAGAAGCTGGGAAGGGGTTGGTGAGCCATATTTACCAAATCAATTCACCACTATCCCTATTCCAGAATCTCAGAGGCAAAGGACAGATGAGAGAAGACCCTTAAAGTAGTAGCTTCAATAGTTTCAAAGCATGTTTTTAAAAAATTATTTATTTATTTTTAGTTTTCAACATTCACTTGTGGAGTTTTAAGTTTTCTCCCCTTCTCACTTCCCCCTTCCCCCGATGGCATACAATACCACATAGAGTCTACATATACATTGATGTTGAGCATATTTTCCTATTAGTCATGATGTAAAGAACAATTAGAACTAATGGGAGGAACTATAAGAATGAAGCAAAAAAAAAACAACAACAAAGGAGAAGGACAGTAAATAGTATGTTTCCATCTGCATTCAGACTCTATATTTCTTTCTCTGGGTGTGGACAGCAATTTCCATCATGAATCTTTTGGAATTGTCTTAGATTCTTGCATTGCTGAGAAGAGCCACGTCTGTCAAAGTCAGTCATCGCACAGTGTGGCTGTTACTATGTACAACGTTCTCCTGGTTCTACTCATTTCACTCTGCATCAGTTCATGTAAATCTTTCCAAGCTTTTTTTTTAAACATGTTATTGTTGTTATTAATATCTTTGTAATGGAAACAGAAAATGATACAGAGGCAATGTATGGGAGTGCTTGGGGCAGAATTAGTTAGAGAGGACAACATCAATAAAAAAAAATCATCCTTTGGGTGATGTAAGGATCACTCCAAAGCACAAACATGAGGCAGATGATGGTGGTCTTCAGCCCTCCTGTCTTGCTGTGTCTTACTACATGTGAGTCCAGAGCTTTTATGTCTCTGGGCTACCAAGAGAAGAGTAGATAAGAAGCAAACATTGTGTTGAGGACACATGAAGTCCTGAAAACTAGAGGCAGATAGTGGCATATTGGATAAAGTACCAGGCCTGAAGGTCAGGAAGACCTAAATTCAGATCTGATTTCAGATGCTTTCTAGCTCTATCATCCCAGGTAAGTCACTTAAATCTCTTTGCTTCAGTTCTTCAACAGTAAAATGGGTATAATAATAACATTAACTTCCTGAATTGTTAGGAATAAATCAGCACAGTGATGGGCATTCATTAGGTATCCTAAAAATGCTCATTCTCCTCCCTGACTCTCACATGAAATGATAGTCTGTGACATGATCCAGCTACTTCTGGAGCATTGTGTCCAGTTTGGGGCATGGCTTTGAAAATGCCATGATTTAGCAAGACCATTGGAGAGAGGAGGGCAACCAGCATGGCACAGGGCCTATAGAACTTGTGATGTCAGGATCAATTGAAGGAATTAGAGATTGACACTTTTTAATCTGTAAAAGAGGAAACTTTCATGCAAAACTGAAACAGTCTTCTCATATCCAAAGCTGTCACATGGCAGAAGGACACTTCTTATCCTGCTTAGTATCAGATAGAAGTATGAGGAGCCCCTGGAACAAGTTAAATTTTGGTTTGATGGCATTGGGAGAGAGCACACCTTTCTAATAATTGAAATTATTCCATAGTGAAATGAATTGCTGTGAGATGCCCTGGTTTCCATCTGTTGGGTGTCTTCAATAAGAAGTTGGTTGCCCATTTGCGAGAATTAAACAGATGGAATTCTTGTGAGCAATCTGAACACTACTTGATACGGGGAGCACTTAATTCATATTTGATTAATTGATAAGGAATGGATTAGAGTACCCTTAGCTCCTCTACACAAAAGGAATGTTTAATGCAAAAGTCTCACAAGCACATACCAGCAAAGCCTTAAACATGAACTGCTGAAGTTGACAGTCAAAACATCATAACATTAAATTTTTTATGGCAACTCTAAAGCAATAATTCACCTTTGCTGGGGCTCTGCTATGTCTTCCTGATCTCGTGGTAAGCCAGGCCAGGGATTTGAGATTCTCCTTCCCAACATTGCCATCCCCCACCCCCCAAAACCACTGTATTAGATGTAAGGAGAGCATCTCCTATGGACAGCTATCATATGTTAATTGTGGGATCTGGATCTCCTGACCTCTCAGTGACAAGGTTGTGTCCAGAGTTTGAAATGTCCATCTCTAAACTGCTTTTTGGTCGCCTCCGCTGAGAAAATAAAAATCAATGTTGACTATGTAAGTAGGATTTTGAGATTCAGTCTCAAACACACATAAGTCAGAAAATCTGCTCGCTGTGATAGAGAAACAATTCATCATTCCTCAGATTTTTGAGGGAGGTGTTTGAAGAGCTCTTTCACCCTTGGTAGATAGGGAGAGAAACAGCACTGTCGAATAATTGCATTGTTTCTTCATCAAACTCCTATCAAGAATTACCCCCTCTATAATGCACTGTGTTAACCACTGGGTGAGCCAAAGATTCCTAAGATTTGTCCTTAGGATGTTTCCAGTCTAGTGCTATGTGTGGAGAACAGGATAGGGACAGAAATCCAGATGAACAGAAATTAAAATACAAGTACAAAAGAGGATTATGAAATGCTAGAAATTCATATGGGGAGAAATCACTTCCTACTAGGCATTTGGAATATGGAAAAGACTTTGTAAAAAAGACATCTTTTGACCTAGGCCTTGAAGAATGGGCAGAATTTCATTAGGTAGACAAAAATGCAAAAGAGAGAGGGTATTCCAAGCATAAGGAATAATGTTACAAAAAGTAGAGAAGGGAAAAATGATGGAGCATGTTTTATAGCTTGAAAGAATCATCTAATTTAACCTCACCAATTCAAAAAAGAGGAAACTGAGGCATAAAGATGTGATATGTCTTCTCTAAGGTCTCACAAAAGGGATATATTATGTTTCCTTCCCTCTGAGTCCTGATCTCTGTCTGACCCCAGACAGCCTGATGTACTAATGTATGTTGATTCATCAGAAAGTAGAGCTTTTGTCTATACTTCTTGCAATGAATATGGGTGAATTCAAATAGGAATCTTTTAGAGATGAAAAGGGCTAGAAAACATTATCTTAGAATAAAAGGAAAACTCATTAGATAAATAGACTATAAAGTAGAGGAGGTATATTTCACTGATATTCTAAATAAGGTTTTCCTACAACCATGACCTTTTCCTAGCTATGGGGAAGGTATATGGGGAGAAAAAGCACTATGAAATGGAAACCCAGTGTATTATGAATAAGGGGACATGAGTTCTAATCCCAGCTTGCTGGATGGTCTTGGTCAACTTGTTTCTTTCTGGGTGTCAGTTTCCTCCTCTGTCAAAAGAATGTGTTTAAGTGAATGTTGATCCTATGCTGATATTCTGTGGTTCTTTTATTTCATCTTTTCGAAAAATTGTTTATAGCTTTTGTTTTTACATAACCATTTATTTCCCAATATATTCCTCTTTCCTCCTCTACCAAGGAGCCATTCTTATGAGAAAGATTTTTAATGGAAAAAGCTCAACAAAACTAACCCATCTATCAATGGAATCTCAATTATAATTACACAATCTTTTGTTATTTTTTCTTTCCACTCATGTTGTTATATTCACTGTGCATCATGTTTTTCCTGATTCGATTTATTTCATTATGCAACAACTCATACAAGTCTCACTATGTCTCCCTGTCTCCCTCACATCCATTATTTCTTATAGTACTTTCATGTAGCACAATTTGCTTAATCATTCACCAATAGCTATTTTATCTGTTTATTTGTTTGTCTTAAGGAGCATTTTTGAGATCTTTCTTTCTATATATTTTTCTTATATTTGTAGTAAAAGCTCAATAAATGTTTTATCCACTTGTCTATTTAGCTAGCTATCTATCCATCTAACTATTTTTGTCTCAGATGGTGGATATGCTTAGTGGTGTATTCTTTCAGTCACTTTCATAATTTCAAACCACTGTCTAGAATGGCCCTTCTGTGATTCTCAGATAGCATTCTGCATCCTAGCACCACATGGACTGAAGAAATGACTTTGTTTTAGCTATTCTCTGGAGAAGGGAGACTTTGTTTGCATTCAGGACAGAACAAATCTGCACTAAAGGGGTCTTCTTCCCATGGGAGAAAACTGAATAAGAAGTCATCTAGTTCATTATTGTTGCCAATGCACTCTAAGCTTCTGAGGATTTAAGGGGTTAGATCAGAGTTTTTAAGTCTAGGAAACACTTACTCACTGGTGTTACTATAGATTTGTTGATGAACTCAATTATTTTCAAAGTATAGTGAGACAAGTGGCAGGGATGTACAGATAATGCTGGCCTTTTGAAGTCAGACTCTCCCAATAGAACTGGCACCCCATGGTGGTACTGAATACATTGGGCCTTCATAGTAGAAAAAAGCTCTGCACCAAGAGGCATAGTCTAATGGGTAGAGACATGTGAAAAAAACACAATAATTTACTATTTTAAAATACAGTCACAGATCCATAGAATGAGGATTCTTGGTGTGAGTATCCACACTTTTACAGAATCCCAGATTCACAAGGAACCTCAGAGGCCCTGTAGTGGAACCTGAGCTTGGTCAAACAAGAATGCCCCCTACTACATATCAATAAAGACCTCCAGGGATGGAAATCTCTATTCTCTCCCAAGAAGGCCCAGACCACTTTGGAACAGCACTAGACAACATTTGACTATATGCATTTAGCCTTGATCTACTCTTTGCAAATGCCATCTGTCCTAGTTCTGAATTTTGGGACTAAGCAAAAGAAATTTAATTTATCTTTTGCAAGATTGAAGGTGCTGAAGCTATGCATCTTTCTTTACCACTAGAGCCCTAGCTCAGATACTCCTTCACTTTCCCCTACCCTCTTTAGTTTCCCATCATATGATGTCTTTGCTATTTGAACATAAGCTCCTTGAGGGGAGGGACTGTCTTTTTGCTTATATTTGTATTCCTAGCACTTAACTCCATGGGAGCACATAGTAAGTGCCTAATAGATGCTTTTTGATATCTGGCAACATGACAAACACAGAATCATAGAACATGGCAGATTTTAGTCCAATGGAAACATTATGCTTGAAAATAGCAACCTTATTTCAACTAAGTCTTCTTTTCTATAGAGTAAATATCTCTTGCTCCTTCAATTGACCACCATATGACATGAAGCAGATTGCTTTCACTATGCTGACTTCTTTCTCTTGATTCTCTGTAGATAAAAATAACTACAACAAACAAATAAAAAGAATAGTACTGGTAAGAGTAGAAATAATAGCTGTTATTATTATTGTTGTGTTATTGTAGGAGTTTTCCACATTAATAAAAACATCATACCTGATTTAAAATCATCAAATTGATATTTGTTGCTATTGTCTAATCATTTCAGTTGTGTCTGACTCTTTGTGACCCCATGTGAGGTTTTCTTAGTAAAGATATTGGACTGGTTTGCCATTTCCTTTTCCAGCTCATTTTTACAAATGAGGAACTGAGGCAAACAGGGTTAAGTGATTTGCACCAGGTGACACAGCTAGCAAGTGTCTGAAGCTGGATTTGAACTCATACAAATGAGTGTTCCTGCCAGTGCTTTACCCACATCACCACCAACAGACCTAAATTGATATTATTTTATTACTATCCTTATTGTCATTATCACCACCACCATCACCACCATCATCATCGTCACCAATATGACAATCATCATTTTAAATCCAGTGTGATAACTAATATGGAAATGTGTTTTGAATGACTGTGCATATTTAACCTATATCAAATTGCTTGCCTCTTCAAAGAGAGGGGATGGGGAAAACAATTTGGAACCCAATAGTTTAAAAAATGAATGTGATTTTTTTTCACATGTAATTAGAAAAAAATTAAAAAGACAATGAAGTAATATTAAAAACAAATAAATCCATTGTGATAATTTCATTATCACAGAAAACTCTCATTAAAGAAAGTATTTCCACCCATGCAGATCAGCTGCTCCTTTGTAACTTCAGGTCTTCAATAATGGACTGATCTGTTAAGAGGTTAAGACCCTTGTTAGAGTAACAAGGCCGATGTGTATTAGGAGCCAAACTTGATTTTAAGTCTTATGACTCCAAGGTCAGCTTGTACCCATCTCTCAATGTTGTCTTTTTGTACATAACTTTCCTAACCCAAGGCTCCCTGAAATGAGTTCAGAATTGGAATACCTGAAAACAAAGTGCCGATCTTGAGAAACCATAAAGCTTTCATTTTTCCCCCTCTAAACTTCTGTGTGAAGGTTTAAGTCAGAGAAGCTTAAACGTTTTTTTTGTGTATACTGCATAATTTGGCAGGCTGAACCACATGCCTATGGACCATTTAGCAGAATAATGTATTTGAATATATACAACAAAATACATAGGATTGCAAAGGAAACTAATGTATAGAAACACAATTATCAAAACAAACTAAACAAAAATAACACAAAAACAAATTCACGGATCCTAGGTAAAGAATGCTGAAATGATGCAGGTATATTCACAACTCTCAAAGTATGCCTACTGTCTGTCAGGACACAAATTCAATGCAAAGACACTTTCACAGAGTTCTAGTACGTTGATTGATTGATCAAGTAGCCTGAGAGCATAGAAGTAGCAGCGATGAATGGACCTTTCAAAGAGAGAAATTTAAGTTAGATGTTCAGATAAGGACCAGACTTGTGTGGAATCCCAAATTAAGAAACTCTACCAATGCAAGCAAAGATGCCATTGAGAGCTTAAGTAACTTGTCCTTGTCATACAACAAGTAGATATCAAAGTTGGGTCTTTAAAACAGGTCTTCCTGACTCTAAGACAAACCCTTTACCAACCATAACATACTACCTAATGTGATACAAAATATAATTCAAATAATCATCACTGTCATCATCATTATATCTTTTAACATGTCAAAAGTATTTTCCATCCTATGACTATACATGTGATAAGCCTTCTGCCACATATGGGATTAATCATTTTCAAAAGATATATCTGTTACATGTAGATTTAGAGCTGGAGGAGATCTTAACAGTCCATTAGTCCAATTCATTAATTTTAAAGATGAAGCAGAGGACCTGAGAGATTAAAAGACTTACTCCTTACTTAAAATAATGTATAATGAGGAAGTAGGTGTAGAATTCAAAGATAGATTCTCTGTTTCCAAGTTCAGTACTCTTTCAAATATTAGTGACTTACTGTACACACACACACACACACACACACACACATGCACACACACACACTCACATCCATACATATACATACATAAAATAATAATAGACATTAACTATATAGAGATAAAGAGACATGTAGATAGAGATAGGAAGAGACACAATTTCATTGAAGCCTTACAATGATTCTAAGTTAGGTACTGTTGACTAACTCAACAGATGAGTTGAGTTTTTATAGGTGAGAAAATCAAAGTTCAGAGAAAGTAATTGATCTTCTAAGGTTACACCTCTTTGATTTACTATAAGTACCTTAGGCAGACTTTGAAACCACATCATCCTAACTCCAAGCCCAGAACCATCAAAAGATACCTTGATTTGATGTTGGAAAACCTGGGTATGATTCCTGGGCCTGCTATTTACTGTCCACATAAGTTGGAGTAAATCCCTTAAACTATCTGAGACTCAACTTCTCTTTGAAAAATAAACATCTTGGACTAACTGGCTTATAAGATCCTTTCAGTTGTAAATCTATGATATACAATATAATGCTGGCATTCTGCTGTACTTCATTGACTGCTAGGAAAAGAGAAAAGAGAACTGGGTGACCTCAACTGGAATCCAGCCTGTACTGTTACCTTGCCCTATGAAATTTAGTACCCTATTTCCTTTCTCTTGGCATATGTCACTGCATTCATGAAATGAAAGTGTTAAAGTAGATTGTCATTAAGGTATTTTTCAATTCAGTCATTTTATACTTTTGCTACTAGGCTAATGGATCGTCTGTGAAATTAAACCCAAAGTAAAGAACATTGAATCATCTGACTGGTATTTTGGATATAGATGAAGTAGAAGAACTGTATTTCTTTTAATTTTTTTATGAACATAGAACAAATTCTAACAATATTAGTTTCAGTTTGACTCATTTTCCCCATATTAGTATTTTATCTTAAAATAATAAAAAATACATGAAAATTTTGTTTCAAATTATAGCAAGCTAATCATATTTACATAAAAAGGAACAGAGAAAAAGAAAAAAGAAAACATTTCCTTATTGCCTTAAGATTGACAAAATGTTTTCTTCCAAGTATGCCTGTGAATTTTGTAACCCAGGAATTATTCTCCCCATTTTACAGAAGGACAAATGCAGTCAAAATCACATAATCATTCTTTCAGGATTTGTATACTCCATTGACCAAATGGCATTTCAAATTCTTATTTCATTTTTTTTCTTCCATGTTAATGATCATGACTATGCATGTTCTAAATTAATCATTTGTGGAAGAAATTTACTTTTATATGTATAAGAGACTGATTTTTTTCCCCTCAAAAACCTAAGTTCTACTCCAGTGGTACTATGTTTTTCCCTTCAAAGCACTCAAGATGTTTTAAACCCACAAGTGCACATTTTAAATTAAATGTAATAGTCTTGAACATTTACATTGTGTCCAAATTGTTTGTTTTTCTTGGAAGGCGTATGGAAATATCTTATGGTTAACGAAGGAATGGAATAATGGTTATTATTGCTTTCCAGTAAGCCTTTAAAACCCCTATTTTCATTGTCAGCCCTCTATGGATCCATTTAACAAATGTCAAGATGAAAGGCTTCAGCAGAGATCAAAAAGACTGCTTCTTATTGTATTACGCTTACAGCTGTGATAGTCAGTATTGAACTTTTCTGTTGAGGATCAATATGTTTTATTTGACCAGCAAGGGAATGCTTTTACAAAAGACTCACTCTGTGTTTAATAGAGGAGAAGGGAATTAATTTTAAACTTCATCTGAGATGACTAGGATTGAATTAAGGATGGAGCATGGTAAGAAAAATCAGAATCTGCCCAACAACAAAAAAGAAGTTTTATCATTGTCCTCGAACTGTTTTTAATAAGATTTTAATTGGGTTTCAACTATTAATTAGAAGGAAAATAGACAGTAGAACAGAGTGGTATTAGAAGCACAAGACTTCTTAATATCATATAGAGGATTTGTGCTCTCATTTTATCTCATCTAATAGGTTGTAGCCCTTACCACAATACTCTGTGGGTATTGTAGTAAATCATAGTGTTAGCATAACTGGGCTTTCAAATATCATAGTGTTAGCATAACTGGACTTTCCAAAGGGTTGATGCCAGAACAAAAGCTCTGGTAAATCCACCAAATCTATACCAGTTTTCAAGTATGAGTTTGTATATAAACTGCTCATCTGGCTTCTAATGATCAGTCTAGATTAGATTCATAATCAGTCCAATAGTAGATAGAATTAGGGTTCGAACTGAGTTTCAGGCTCCTTTTTGTTCTTTGTACTTGTATTCCCAGCACTTAGCCAAGGGTAGCACATAGTAGGCCCTTAGTATTTGTAGATAGATAGAATGCTCAATCAAGGATTATTCACAGAATGAAGAGTTCCTAACTACCAAGCTCCAAGTTGCAAAAGACTCAATATTGTCATTGGTGGAGTGGGTACGTACATGAACAAAAACACAAATTCTATGAGTATTAAATTATTTTTATAAAGTCTCTAATTATAAATGCTTTCTGGGCAGATAAATGGTCTTGTCATTTTTTCCATCCCTCATGGTATCTAGTAACTGTTCCTTGCACATCATTGTTGTTCATTAAATGTTTGTGGAATTAGTTTCTATGCAATTCAATCAAAAGGTATGCAGTATCTGCTTTGTACAAGGAGTTACATTGAATACCAAATGAACGAATGAACAGATACAGCGAATTCTATTATTTTTTAACCCAGAGGTTTCAAATCATATATAGAATCATAGCATAATAAAAGAGGAATGAATTGAGATTAGTATCCTTTTCATCTGTATTAAAAAAAGGAATTTTAACTTTTGATTGATTTTTCCTCCAGTTTTCTTTTTTTTTTAATTAGGCTAGAGGAAACAATGCAAGGGTATAGGAAAAGTAAGAGACATGATGACAATGGAGTCAAACTCCTATGCCTTAATCTTACCAAGCTATGTCTTTATAGGAATGATGTAAGAATAGAAACCTCAAGTTGCCTATAAAGAAATGAGTCAGGGAAATTTGGTGAAAAAAAGCACTGACTCTGTAGTAAATAGACTTCAGTTTAAATTCTGTCTCTGATTCTTGCTACTATTGTGACCTTAACCAAGTCACTTTACATCCTCTGTGCCTCATTTTCCCAATCTGCATAATAAAGGGGGTATGACTTGATAACCTGGGATTTCCTTTCCATTGCTTGGTATATGATATTAGGATCCTATGATCTTGAGAACGTCACATTATCTTTCTGGATAGAGCCCAGTGTGGGACCTACAAAGGACAAAAGATAAGAATGAAACTGATTGAAAAAGGAATAGATGGGTTTCTATCTGCACCATTGAAAAAATTATGCATGTCTAAGAGGCCATGGAACCATTGGAATACTGAAATCAATATTCAATTGAAATTACAGTCCAAATTTTCTAAAATTTGCCACAATGAAAGCTGATCTTAAGAAGAGGAAAGTGGATATTGAGAAGGAGTGAATACAAATAAGTTCTATTAGAATGAAAGTGGTTGGAGAGGGTCTACGGAATGGCGGCATCTCTGAAGGATGAGAGAGCCATCTGGCATAATAAAGAGATGACTGGAAGCAGTTCCCAAAGAACTGGATTCCCAGTTTTATTACTGGCTTCTGCAATGATGATGGACAAAGTGCTTTATCTTTTTCAGACTCAGTACCCTTATTTGTAAAATGGAATGCTTTGAGGATCCAGTGGGGAATTAGATGGGGAAATGTGCTGTAACCCGCCACACTAAATTAATCTTAGCTGTTATTATGGAAATGGAAATGAATGGAAGTAGCACCTGGACACCAGGAATGAGTATATTTTTTTTCTTGAGGAGATGTGACAGTGAACATTCAGGAGGGGTGTTCAGGAGGGGTCAGAGTTGTAAATTCACATATGTTATTCCACACCGAATTACCAATGCTGATTTCCTCATCTCTGATTTCTTTAGAAAAGTGACATATTGCTGACAAGCAGCTATTTTAAAACTCCAGGTGCAAATGTTACCCCTCCTATTTCAAATATCATTGGATCAAGAATTTTTACACATTTCCTCTGTAGTTGAAACTAAATTTCCTTAAATGAGCTTAGGTATCTTTAGAATTCTTAAAAAAAAACCTTCAAATGATGACAGGAGAGAGACAGAGAGAGACAGAGAGAGAGACAGAGAGAGAGACAGAGACATAGAGAGACACAGACAGAGAGAGAGACAGAGAAACAGAAGGAATGGCACAGAGAAGCCAGGTGTCAGAGATGCAAAGGGAGAGAATTCCAGGCAGAGGGGATAGCCAATAAAAATGTAGACAGTTAGAAGATGGAGTGTTTTATGGGAGGAACAGCAAGGAAAAAAAAACAGTGTTATGGGATCCCAGAATACGTGGGGGTGAATAAAGAATAAGAAGTTTGAAAGCTAGGTGGCAGCAGGAAGGGTTTTAAATGCCAAATAGAAGATATTATTTTTGTCTTCAGAAGTGATAGAGGGATACTGTAGTTTATTGCATAATGGTGGGAAGTTATGTAGTAAGATCTGTCCTTCAAACAGATCAGTATGACAATTGGATAAATGATAGATTGGAGTGGAGAGAGATTTGATGAAGGGGAAAGAACCAGTAGTTCTATTGCAATACTCTAGGTGTAAGGTGATGAGGGCCTGTACCAGAGTGGTTGCAATATCAGAGAAGAGAAGTAGATGTAGACAAGAAATTGTATAAAGGTAAAATCATTAGGTCTTGACAACAGACTGGATATGTGAGGTGGTGTGAGAATGAATTTACGATGACATCTAGGTTGTGAGCCTGAAAAAATGGAAGGATAGTGGTGCCCTGAACCTCAGACAGGGAGAGAAATTAGGAGTGTATTGCAATAATCCAGGTGAGAGGTACCTGAAGTAAAGTGATAGCTGTGGGAGTGAAGATAAGAGGTCTAATATAAGATAAATTGCGAATGGAGAAATAACAAGATTTGTCAAGCATTTGGACGTTTGGGGAGAGGGAGAGGAGAGTCCAAATTAATGTTGAGGTTAACATTCTAGGAGTCTAGAAGCAATGCCTTTCACAAAAATAACAGTATTTGGAAGAGATGGGGGTAAAGAGGGAGCAGGAATCTATTTTGCACATGTTGAGTTTAAGATGTTTCCAAGATATTTTTTGAAATGCGTAATATGTAATTGATAAGGCAGGACTAAATGTCAGGGAGAGACTAAGGGTAGATCTAGAGATCTGGGAGTCATCTGAATGGACAAGACTGTGAAATCCACAGGAATTGAAGAGGTAACTAAAAGAACATAAATAGAGAGAAGACAGTGGTCTAGAACCAAACCTTATTATTAATGCCATATAAAACTTAATTTTACCCAGCATGATCTTCTTGTTAACTTCTAATCAGACTTCAAAAACACTAAGGTCATCTACTGCAGACTGGGTCATCGCCGGCCATCCCGACACTTGTCTTGCCACTTTGATAATTCTGGGAAAAAAAGAGTAAGGCTGATAACTTTGTGCAACTCTGCCTCATTTAAATCCAATTCACACGAAAGTCAGGACATACTCCTCGGTTGTCATTGGTCCTCCTTGGAAACAAAGGGGGAAGAATAACAGTGTCTAATCTCTATTATGTGCAACATACGTGCAAATGCTTAAATCCAACTATTATAACCCCCAGCAGTTTTCTCATATTGAAAATATGTGTCTTCCAATTCTTGAATGATTCATATTTGACATAAATTTAAGAGTCCTCACCCTCCTGGTTGCCCTACTAGACCACTATACTGTTTGTTAATGCCATTGCTTAAATGTGTCAACTAGAAAGAAAAAAAAATACTTTCTGAATGTAACCAGAGAAAGTTTTATAAAGAGTTGACATTTGAGATGGTAAAGTGCAAAAAATATTGGATTATGTGTCAGAAGAGCAAGATGTGAATCCTGACTCCACTACTTAAAAACTGTACTCTCTGTGCTTCAGTTTTCTCATTTTAAAAATGATGGCATTGGATTTGCTGACCCCATGAGTAATTCAAATTCTATTGTTAAGATCTTATAATCCTATCAATGCATTGTATTTTAGAAGTGGATATAGGGAGTTAAGGTATTCTAGGCAAAAAGAGAAGGGGGGCATGAATCCAGAAAAGGGACACAGGACCTTGGATATGATAGGGATGTGGTCAGATGTCTACTTTAATGGAGAATATATTGAGGTTAAAGATTTCGGGCCTCACTCCATTGTCAGTGGGTAACCATTACAATACTTACTGTGTCTAAGGGGAAAGAGGAAGTGAGTCGTTGGTGATCACACCAATTATTTGGTCTCCAGGACTGATTATTAAGCAAGGAAATGGGGTATTGAAAAAATAAGAAATCATTTTTTAGTTTGTCCTGGCCAGCTTAAGTTGTAAGAAAGAAGACAGAAATCAAGAAGAAAGGTGCCAGGTAGGAATCCCCAAGGTTGGTGGATGGTTTGCAATAAGAAAGGATATGAGGATTGCTTTCACCTTTTCTTGCTGTTGTTGGAATTAGAAACAAAGAAACTAGATTCATAAAAAAAATTAGCAAGGAAAAGACAATGGTAAAAATATTCTCCAGTTATTCTAGTTTGGGAAGTGGGAAGAATAGCTTAATCAGTTCATCTCAAGGTTATTTCTCCACTCGTTTGATCCTTTAACAGGGATGACATTATCCAACAGTGTATTACTTATAGCCTGAGTCCATTGTCTAACTTGTATATAAAACATTTAATTATATAAATCCTAGTCATTTCACAATCATTTTCCTTTTCAAGATGTTTTTTTTTTTTGTAAATTGTTAGTAAAGTTATGTTATTTTTTTTTAAAGAAAAGAAAATGCAGAGAAGGAGTAAGGCAAGCAGATTCTGCAAATCAGCCTCCCAGCTTAGCGCCTTGGGCTGTGGTTTGGAATCCAACTGTGTGTTGTTCTCGTGTCCGAAGAGGTTTGGGAGGAGAAATTAACCTTGTTCACCCAGCTCATTGTTAAATGAAGTTCTCCCCTTTGGGCTAGGTGATAATTAGAACAAGGAATGAGGCATTTACCCACAACATTTGACTACATAATTAGGTTTTCTTAGTTGTATTCAGATTTCACAAAGGAGAATTTCTGAATGCTAGCCTTTCATTGAAAATAATGGGCAGACTGTGCATCAGTCCCTTGGAGGCTACCCTCAGTGGGGGTTTTGCTGGAGAAATAGCTGTGAAATTGGACCCATTGATGTTCATGGCAATTGTGGATGTGGAATGTGTCTGAAGGCGGGATTTGGCTCGCTGTGCTCATGGGCCTTCTTTCCATCTCCCCTTCTTTTCTCTGCACAGTGACAGATCCTGTTCTCTAAAGCACACTGTTCCCAAGGGGAGCTGTGAGTGAAAAATTTCAGACTGAAATTTGGCTCAGAGAAATATGCAAGAGGAATACATCAATAATTCCTCAGTAGTTTGCTGTGTCCCTTGTCTACAATGTATGGAGTTGGGGAAGAAGGAGAAGTGACTGGTTGAACTTACATATACATTATTACAGAAAATGATTTAAGTAATACCCCTAAATGTAATCTTTACTGTTGACTTTCAAATAGTCAAGATGACAAGATACCATGACGTGCTTTCTTACATCTCCTTGAAGTGCTCTCCAGGAAAGGGACAGTGACTTTTTTCTTATTAATTTTGCCTCATACTTCAATTAATCAATTGACCAACAAACATTAATCAAGTGATTAGAATTTAATCAGATATTATACTGAGTTCCAGGGATAGAAAGCAAATATAAAAATGATCCTTGCCCTCAAGGAGCTTACATTCTACTCACAATCTCTTAATTGGATCTACTCACAAGTCATAGAGGTCATCTAGTCCAAACTCTACCAGACATATTATCTCCTCTTCAATACATGGTCACCCCATCTTTGCTCGAAGACTGTCAGTGAGTGGGAACTTGACACTTTCTGAGATGGCCAGGTTTACTTTGGGGTGATGCCATTTCATAGTTATAACAGATAACACATAAGACATCATTGTCTTCTGCATAAAGTCCACCTACTACTCCTAGTTTGCTATTTGGGGATCAAGCAGAACCAGTCTAATCTCTTCTCTATGTGGTAGGCCTTTGAGATACCTAGCTGTCCTCATAAGACTCTTCTCAAATCAAACCCAGTTCCTTCAACCAATCTTCTTATAACATGGGCTCCAGGGTTTCTCCCACCCTGATTTACTCTTCTATTCACCCTCCAACTTAACAGGATACTTATCTCAGTACCTGGAGTACTGAGTCTACATTGATTACAAATAAAAAATAAAATGGAGGACACTCTATCACTGTAATTATTCTTCTGTAAGCTTTTATTTGAGGTTTTTCAAATTGAGCTGTCTCCCTGTCCAGGTAGGGAGAAAGCACAAAATGAGTGAGAAGTGACTAATGGGTCTAGTATATATGGTGAACTCATATAATGCCTTATATTGTCATTTACTTGTTTTTTTTTTCATTATATGCCACATCTCTTTTACTAATGTCATTCTCTGATGCCTCATCTTGGAGCAGAGATATTTATTGATTCATTAAAACTAAGTTGGTGGAGCTGTAGCTCAGGTGGGTATGAAGAAGCTATGAAGGGCTTGGCTAGGAGACCCTTAAAATGGACTATGTTTCTGTTATTTTAAAACATTAAAGTTTAGTAGAGGCAATCTCTTTGTCACAGACTGATTTTTTCTACTGCAGCAAAACTCAAAAATCTCCATTAAGTCACGGAGAAATTGTGATCTGCATGGAGTGGAGTGGAGAGTTATCCACATCAATGAATTTGCAGTATCTGTAAGCATGCCGGTTGTTGAGCAGTCATATCCAGCTCTTCATGACCCTATTTGGAGTTTTCTTGGCAAAATGTTGGAGTGATTTGCCATTTTTTTCTCCAGTTCATTTTTACAGATAAGGAAGCTGAGAAGAACAGGGTTCAGTGACTTGACCAGAATCACAAAGTCTCATATCTAAGATCAGATTTGAACTCAGGTCTTCCAGACTATAGGCTCAGTGCTGTATTCACTACACCACTTAGCTACCCTATAGAAGGTAGAAGGATACATTGAAGAATGTTTTATTTCTGCATAATAGATTGTAAAGTCCTGGTGGCCAGTGTCTATATATCATATTTGTTTTTTTAATTAATTAATTTATTTTTAGTTTTCAACATTCACTTCCATAAGCTTTTGAATGAAGGGATTCACATGTAGAGATGTAAACAGTTTAACCCTTATTAAATGTCATGGTTTTTTTTTTTCCTTCCCTGTTTACCTTTTTATGCTTCTCTTGGGACTTGTATTTGAAGATTAAATTTTCTATGAAGTTCTGATCATTTCATCAGGAAAGTCTGGAAGTCCCCTATTTCATTGAATATCCTTCTCTGAATTATTATGTTCAATTTCACTGGGTATTTGATCATTGGTAGTATCCAAGCTCCTTTGCCTTACAGAATATCATATTCCAAGCCTTCCGATATTATAATGGAGAAGCTGCGAGGTCCTGCACAATCCTGACTGTGGTTCCATGATATTTGAATTGTTTCTTCCTGGATGCTTACAGGATTTTCTCCTTGACCTGATAATTCTGGAATTTGGCTACAATATTCCTTGGCATTTTCAACTTGGGACCTCTTTCAGAAGGTAGTAAGTGAATTCTTTCGATGATTATTTTACCCTTTGGTTCCAGGACTTCAGGGTTGTTTTCCTTGATGATTTCTTAAAAGATGCTGTCCAGACTGTTTTTTCATCATGGTTTTCAGGTAGTTGAATAATTCTTAAATTATCTATCCTGGATCTATTTTCCAGGTCAGCTGCTTTTCCAATGAGGTATTTTGCATTTTCTTTTATTTTATTTTTTTATTCTTTTGATTTTGTTTGACTGATTCTTGATGTCTCATGGGGTCATTAGCTTCCAATTGCCCAATTCTAATTTTTAATGAATTGTTTTCATCACTGAGATTTTTTTGTTGTTTGTTTGTTTTTTGTTTTTTTGCCTTCTTTTCCATTTGGCCAATTCTACTTTTTAAGGAGTCATTTTCTTCAGCGTACCTTTTTTCCTCCATTTTGTCAATTGTATTTTTAAGGAAATTGTGCAATTTTTTTCTACCTCTCTTATTTGACTTTTAAAATCCTTCTTGAGGTTTCCAAGAATGCTTTTTGGACTTGAGACCAGTTCATATTCCCCTCTGAGATTTTGGAAGTTGATATATTGACAATGTTGTACTCTCTTGAATTTGTGTTTTGATCTTCCCTATCACCAAGATACATCTCTATGGACATTGCTTTTCTATATTGCTTTTTGCTCATGTTGTTTGTCTTTTCTTCTGGCTTTTAAAATTGATCTCTGCTTCTGGGGCACAGGGGTCACTGTCCTAGGCTTCTTGTGCTGGGTAGGGACCTGGCTAGGGACCTGGTCATTGGTTTTCGGAGGCTTGCCACTGGCTTGCTGGGACACCTCTCTTCTTGTACTGGTCCCCTTCAGCCACAGCAAGAGAGACCTTTCCCATTAATCCCCCTAGCCTCCCAAGCTAAAAGATTGTTGTACTTAATTTTTCTGCTGGCTCTGCTATTTCAGGATTTTTCCTGGGACAATATCCTATGGGTTTATGAAGATTAATAAAGGAGGATGAGAGTGACTTACTGCTTACTCTGCCATCTTGTTTTCTGGAAGTCAAAATTGGTGACGTTCAAACATTCAATCTGTGGACTAATGGCTCCAGGAGGAGTCACTGATGGGGCCACCACTCCTACTGCTGCCCATTCAGTCACTCTCAAGGCCTGCTTCTGGTTTGATGGGGCTGGGGCTGTACTGGCATGCCCTGCAATCCTGTGCTGGACTGTGCTTCTCTCTCACTTGGTTCCAACAGACCCCTCCAACTGACCTTCCAAGTTGTCTCTGGCGTCTGTGGGCTGAGAAGACTGGAAACTGCTACTGCTACCAGTGATTCAGTCCTCCGAGCCTTGCTCTAGCTTTGCTGGGATCAGGTTTGTGCCTCAGCTTCCTCCTTTCTCAGGCCAGTGCAACAGACCTTTCCTGTAGACCTTCTAGGTTGTTGTGGGCTGGAAATCTGCCTCACTCTGTCTCTTTGTGGGTTCTGCTGCTCTAGAATGTGTCCAGAGCCACTTTTTAGAGGTATTTGAAGGGGTTTGTTCATGCGTGTCCCTGCTTTCTCTCTGCCATCTTGGCTCCACCTCTATATGTCATATTTCTTCACATTACCTTCAATATCTAGCAAAGTATCCTTCAAATTAGGGATGTCCGATCAATATTTCAGTCACTGACTAGATGGGGATAAAGAGAATAAGCATTTATACTGCCTAGTGTGTACCAGGCACTATGCAAGTTTTTACAAATATTATCTCATGTGATCCTCACAACAACCCTGAGAGGTAGGAGCAATTACTATCCTTATTTCAAATTTGAGGAAACTGAGGTAAACAGTGGCTAAGTGACTTGCCCAAATTACCAGAGCTAGTGCATGTCTGAGGCCAAATTTGAAATCAGATCTAAGTGACTCCAGATCCAGTGCTCTCTCCACTATGCCACCAGCTGCCTCTGAGCACCAATTGTCTGGACACTAACTTGGTAGTCTGGACATTGGCAAGTCTCATTGAATATACAGGAGATAGCCATACTACAGAGTCATATTTGCAGAGAACATTCTGGAATCCATAAAATATTTGGTAGAGTTTTAAGGACAACAGTAAGAACAATGATTATGCAGAAGTAGGAGTCATTTTTGTGGAGGCAGAAACAAGCAAGAAGAATATTTAAAATATTAAGAACATTGTTAAAAATAAATTATTTTACCCCAAAAAAATCACTTCTCTATTAGTTCATAAATAACAGCAAATGAGACATAAGTACTCTTAGATTGTCAAGTCTGTTGACACATACAGATAAATTCCTTAATATATCCCCGATGGAGCCAATATGAGTCACTGGGATGCCTCTCCTACCATTCGGTATTTACAGCACTTAATTCATGGGATCATAAAATTTAGAGCTCTAGAATGTTTTTGAAATTACCTATTCCAATGCTCTCATTTTGAAATGAAGGAAACTGAGGCAAGAAGGGAAGGGTCTTCCCAAAAGTTACACAGCTATTAAAAAGAGCTGGTATTCAAAGCAAGGTCCTTTTCTTTTCCAAATTAATTGATCTCCTGACCTTACAATGTTGATAAATAAAGGTCATGAAATTAGGGTGGGGGTGTGGGGAGATGATGTGTACCCTCAGTCCAAAGGGATTCTTAGGGAAAAATCTAGTATGGCCCTGAAGAACCAGATTCTAAACACTAAACTCATGGTCACCATGAAAAAAAAAAAAAGCTAAATCTGGTACAATACTAATCTGAACTCACTTCCTAGGAATTTTTATATTCAATGTGTTCAGAGTCAAGGGGGCTTCTAAAGACTGGACTCTCTCCTATAGAGTTTAGCTAAACAGCCTGATCTTAGGGGATTCAAGATGAGAAGACTTCTTCCAGGTACTTGGCCACAGCTAGCTGGGTAGTGGGAAGAGGTTTACAGTTGGAATCTCAAGATGTAAATTCAGACCCAGGTTCTGTTACATAACATCATGTAGACCTTGAGGCTTCAGGTTGCCTCATTCATAAAATAAAAGATGGATATGGGCTAGATGACTTCTAAAATTGCTTGTAACTAAAAATCAATGATCCCAAGATCCTAATTACTAGCACCATTTTTTTTCCCAGATCAAGGGATGGAGATTTTAGTCAAGTATTTGGTGTAGTCTACATAGTCAAGCTGTCAAGAGCTCAAACAGCTATTCCTTCACATCCATGTGGGGAAATGTCTGCACTGGAAATGTGAGAATTTGTTTATGAGTTGAGTGACCTTGTTATTTACAGACATCCTTTTACAGAGCTGGACTAAATGTACATTGATGATGATCAAAACTGACAGTGTCATATCTTAATGCTGCTACTGTTTTCAAACTAGCTCAGATGCCTTTATAAAATAGACACCCTTTAGATATAGGCTATAGACAACAAATTCTGCTCAGAGCTGACTCCCCTACTTCATGTGAAGATATAAGAAATCTGAGATTGTTGATGGTTGTGTTAATGAACATTTGGTAGACTCGGTTATGTTAGAAAGCCTTCAGCTTTTCAATCCTACTCTTCCCCTACTCCCCTCAATCCCCAAAGAATAAACTTCTGGGGGAAAATATTTTTTAGGTTATTGTTTATCTTTATATCACCAATGACCCCCACTTAATCAACTCCAGGGGATCTCTATAGACTTTAGGAATAAATATACACTCCTCTTTTGGGCACTTAAAAGTTATAATTAACTACTTGACCTTGAATTTCCAGGGCATAGGCCTAGGTGAACATTCTGGCCTATCTTTCCAACCTTCTGGTACAAGACTGTACTTCAGACACTTCATGGTCCCACCACACCAGCCTATTTGTTTTCCCTTGCACATAATCCTCCATTTAGGGCCTCTCTACCTCTATATTGGCTGTCTCCAAGACATGGAATCTTGCTTCTGCCTCTTAGAATCCCTGGATTCTTTGAAGGCTCATCTCAGATGCCACCTTCTGTAGAAGGCATTTTCTGGTTTCCCCAACTGCTACAGCCTTCCTCTAAATGGTCATGTTTCATTTCTACTGTATGTGTCTGGAATATACTTATTTATGTAGAAATGGTGTATCTAATTCAAATGTAAGGTCTTTGAAGACAAAAAGTGTGTTTAATTTTTCTTTGAATCCCTAATGCATGGTATGGTGACTGTTATATAATAAGTATCTAAAAAATATCTGATTGGTTGTTTTAAACCCTGAGGATATAAAGCCAAAATGGAAGTGAGTTCTGCTTTCAAGAGCTCTCATTCTACTGGGGAAAATAATAATATGTAGGCAGATTTGGGGGGGGAAAGGGCCATTTGAGGAGAAAGTAAATCCCAATGATTATACACAATAGCACATTCCTCCTGTAGGGCAGGACATGTAATTTAGGCTTTGAAGGGACCTGAAGATTCCAAGAAAGAAAAGGAAAGGCTGCTTTGTAGGAAGAGAATACAGAAAGTGGAAAGTCATGAAAACTAGGACTACTAAGGAGAATAGTCAAAAGGCTAAGATTTTTATGTGACTAAAGAAGGAATTTTGTTCAAAATTGGCATTCACCTTTCCCTGCCCTCTTCTGAGTCACCTTAATCAAGCAGGAATAATTAACATATTTAACAAGCATTTTTTCAAATAATAGAACTAAGTCCAAAATTCTAATATCAGATTATTGTTTTGTACTTATTGAAGAGATCAGTAAGTTCCTGTGCTTCGTATCATATGTATATGTGTGTATATATTATGTATATGTATGTGTATGCATATGTGCATATATACACATATATGTGTGTATATATGTATATATACGTATATTTGTCATTCATTTAGCATTTCTTTTTTTTCCATTTTTTTCTATTTTTATTTTTAGGCAATTGGAGTTAAGTGACTTGCCCAGGGTCACACAGCTAGTAAATATGAGGTGTTTGGTCTGAGGCTGGATTTGAACTCAAGTCCTCCTGACTTCAGGGCCAGTGCTCTATCCACTGTGCCACTTAGCTGACCCCTTATTTAGTATTTCTTAAGCACCTACTATATGCTAGACATAATGTTAAGTATTGAGGATAAAAACAAAACAAAACAAATGAACAGAATCAGTCCTTTTTTTTTAAAGTTTTCAAATATAAAATAATTTAAACATTTCTTTACTTGACTAGCTTCCCCCTCTAGGTAGATTAAAACTAAAAGTTCTCCATACCTCTGCTCCAAAATTTAATTCTAATATTATCTCTCTCTCTCTCTCTCTCTCTGTCTCTGTCTCTCTCTCTCATATTAGGATTATATGATCTCCGATTTAAAAGATATATAGTCAAATAGTTAAAGCCTCACCTAGAGAAAAATCACCTCTACATCTTACTTGGCAAGTAAGTTGTTATTCAACCTCTTCTCAGAGACCTCTAATGAAAAGGAACCCAGTGCCCCAGAGCCAGCCCCTTCCACTTCAGTGCCAATTTCATTTTTTAGGATGCCCACCCACCCATACACTGGGCATAAATTGTACTCGTTGCTACTTTCTGCCCATTGCCCCTAGCTCTGTCTTAGAATTGAAAATATGTTGATGGAATTATAAAAAAAAAAACCAGAATTTCAGTTTGACATAAGACAAGAGCCTACCTAGATATAGAATTCTAACCTAGAACTTATTGGATAAGTTGAAAAATGAGACTTCAGTTCAAATTACTGATTAGACATATTGTAGGGAGAAAATAAACTGGTCAGTTAATTACATTCAAACTTGGTTTTGTAAAAGTGAATTCCTTCAGACAAGATTGTTTAATTGGGAATCTCTGTGAGACCTTCAATAAGTTATTTAGAATGATTCAAAAAAAGGTTCCTAACTTCAAAAATAGAACTAATAATGGTTTCCTCTTGGTCAGATATACTACAAAGACCTATCCTATTTTCTATTTATAGAACCAAACAGTTAACACATTTTAGAGTAGAAAAAGGCCTTCAAGGTCATCCAGTCTAACTATTTCATTCTACAAAAGAGGAAATTAAGACCAAAGAAAATTCAATGATTTGCACAAGGACATTCATACCAACAGTTTCAGAACTGACAGGAGCCTGGGTGGCTTTGGCTCCTAGTGCTATAGTCTTTCAATTAACCCATCTCTTTGATTAAAGAATACAGAGGGGGAAAAATATCTATGTACATTTGAAAACTTCAGTGGTTCCATTCTATATGTGTTTTTAAAGTTCTGAAGGAGAATTGGACCTTTATGAAAAATCTCTGGCAAAAATCCAAGTTTCCAATGACAACCCATAAGGAACCAAACAAGAAACATCACTTCTAGCTGTTCCTAGGGTGTCTTAAAGGGGAATTTCAAGTGAAGCTCAACAAAGAGTTTCACACAAGCCCAGAGTCGTAAAGGGGTTAGAGAAGAAGTGATGTAAATGCAAACTGACAAAAAGCAACCCCTGATCATGAGCACAGCTGTCACAAGAAAAACAAGCGCTCTCTGTAAGACAATGTTCCTTCCAGTTATCTGGAGAATCAAGAGGAGATTGGACAGAGAGAGAGAGAGAGAGAGAGAGAGAGAGAGAGAGAGAGAGAG
>NW_020954615.1:8727731-8741816 GCF_900497805.2 Vombatus ursinus | reverse complement strand
GAGAGAGAGAGAGAGAGAGAGAGAGAGAGAGAGAGAGGGAGAGAGAGCTGGCTGCAATATTTTTTTTCCTTTTATTTACAGAACATGAAACACTTCAGGCATACCAGTGCTAAAATGGTAAAAAGAACAGCTTCACTCTGATAACAAGCTAAAATATAGATAAACTGTCCCCTTCCCCCCACCCAATTCAGGGTTTTTAATTCAAGCCTATGGCAAGCCCACAAATTTTACCTCATCTCATCCTTTACACAGCCAGAAGACATTTGAACCTGGGAGAAGAATCAGGAAAAATTTGAAACTTCAATTTAGGAGAAAATCAGAGATTTATTAAGCAGTGGTGCAGAACAATGCAAAAGAAAGAAGGCATAAATCTGTACCTAGTGATTGTTTCTCTTTAAATCTGTTTTCACATAATATTTTACCTTGATGTTAATATGTCCATGTAGATAGTGGACTGTGACTAGACCTGTGAAGTACTTGGTATGCGGAAAAGCTGAGGGGGGAAACTGCATGTCTGTAGCTTTTCTATAACGTATAGTAATTGTCTGGGGCACTGAAAGGTTGAGCAACTTTTGGAAGGTCACAGATACAGCTATGTCTCAGAGACTGGACTCAATACACAGTCTTCTTGACTTTGAGGCTGGTGAACTATCATGCAACATTGTTCCTCATAAATAGCTAGCTAGATAGAGAGATAGACAGATGGATGGATGATAGATAATATGTAGGTAGATGATACAAAATTAAAATAAATATTAATTAGCCATACCCATACCTATATACATAGATAGGATAGGGGAATTGAATCTTCATTGACTTAGAGAACACTTAGAAGAGGAAAATCCTTTAGCAGTTGGAGGTTGGCACCTTATGTGAAACATTAAATCATAGAGAGTGGCCTAATGAGTGAGAAGTGATAAAAGGTTATCAATCTGTAATTTATGGTGATATTTATTCTATCCATTATTTTCTCTCCCTGGATTACTTGGCCTGGTCTGCCAGCCTGCCCATGAAGGAAGTTAATGCCATTCCATTGCACACCTTTCAGTCATAATTTTAGCCTGTTCTCTCTTGGGTACACCTATCCTTTCTACCTTTCCAGCTATATATAACTGCCTAACATGATGAGAGGATTCTAAACTGAGGCTGAACCTTTAGGAATAGTTAATTATTAGTTATTTGAACTCATTTCTCATTACTCACCAAACTCCCACCCATCCCAATGATTCTGAGACATTGGTTGTCATCATTCAAACTCCAAACTCTGTCCTCCCCTGACCAATGTTTTATTCCCATCCCCTTTAACCCAACCCTTTCAATGTCAAACCCTGAAGCTTCCTAACATCTACTTTGCTCTCTGGAACTTCTTCTTCATAGGTAACAAACTTGTTTTCATTTTAAACCTTCTCCTTTCCCATTTCTTCCATCTCCTGCTTCTCACTGATACCTGGTTCTCTTCTGATAACACAGCCTACCTGGCTAGTATTTC
Organism: Vombatus ursinus; assembly: GCF_900497805.2. NCBI lineage: Eukaryota > Metazoa > Chordata > Mammalia > Diprotodontia > Vombatidae > Vombatus > Vombatus ursinus. Next base: position 8,740,327 of record NW_020954615.1, on the reverse strand, counting down.
CATCACTGGTCACACTTTCCATCATTCATCCTGACTCATTGATCTAGGTTGAGGACCTATAGTACTACTTGTTGTCCACTGACATTTTTAGGCTTTCCCTCTGCCATTCATTATTAACCACTCAGTAGCCTCTCCTCTTTTAATGTTCACTCAATCCATATCTACAAATCAATCAAAATTGAGATATCTCTTGTCAACAAACACCTAGGATATGTTCCCCAATGAGTTCAGTGGCTGGCTTATAATCTCTCCTTTCTATCTCCTTCCCTCCTCATAGAATACTTTATATACATACATACATACATACATACATACATACATACATACATACATACATACATATACATTTATGTGTGTGTGTGTGTGTGTGTGTGTGTGTATGCATGTGTATTCCACTGAGTGTTCACTCTCCTTTTTGGCTTTTATGGCTTCCTTCTAATGCCAGGTAAATATTCACCTTCTTTAAAGAAAACTTTACTGACTTATTTCCTCTGTTTTGTTTATTTCCAGTTTACCCTATAAATAGCTTGTTTATACTTAATTCTTTGCATAGCATCTGTCTCTCCCATTGGGTTGCAAGCTCCTTGAGAGTAGGGACTATCTTTTACCTTTCCTAGTTTCCCTTTCATTTAGTACATCTGGCACATGGTAGATACTTAATATATGATTTTTTGACTATTACTTCTGTATTTTATTTTTATACAAAAATATACTTAAGATAGTCGAGTATATTTTGGCACATGAATAGTGCTTAATAAATATTTCTCATTTGTATGTTTTAGCATAGGCTTTGACTTCAGTAGCTCACAATGTGGAATGACCAGAAGCTTCAAAGATGGAGATTTTTTTTTTTTGCTTAGGCAGTTGGAGTTAAGTGACTTGCCCAGGGTCACACAGCTAGTAAGTATGAGGTGTTTGGTCTGAGGCCGGATTTGAGCTCAGGTCCTCCTGACTTCAGGGCCAGTGTTCTATCCACTGCACCACCTAGCTGCCCCAAAGAGGGAGATTTTTATTTTTCCATTCAGAGCTCCAGTGATAATTGAGGTGCTGGGGTTCATCACTAACATTTCTAACACTTATCCCCCATTCTGTGTATCTCAAAATCAATTGGTCAGTTGATATGTATCTTATATCAGTTAATATCAATGAACTTTTACAAAGAAAAATTATGTGAGAAGACATAATAAGGACCCAAAGTATAGTACCTCCCAAAAGATGACTCGTTATTGCTTCCATACCAATTCAGTCCCTTGGGAGAGTAGACTGAAACTTTAAGTGCATCTTTGGCTAGGAATCTTTTTCTACTTTCACAGAATCTCCTCCACTTCTGGATATGACACAGCTAATGGATGAGCTCTCTCATTTCTGGGTAACAGTTCAATCCCCTGCTAAGTTTAGTCAAGTCAGCTAAACCTCATGGTCGTTGGCTCTTCGCAGAACTCAGAGGTGGCTGCTGGCAGCCTCTGTAGGTAATTCAAGTTGTCAAGACTCTAATGGCTTTTCCAACCTTCAAAAGCCTTAAAATTGCAACTTTGCTTTTCCTCTTATTCTTTTTAGGAGTCATTCACCTATAATTAAAAAAGAATGCTGAGAAGAGAGACTAGAGACAAGGGCTTTGCATATTCATGGTCAAGTGGCTACTGAATAGGGGAAGAGCTCCTCATTCCAGCAGATCCAGCTCAGAGTTTATGCCTTTAAAAAGGCAAAAGGAAAAAAAAAGGCCAAAGGAAAGAAAAGGGGAAGGAGGAAGGAAAGGAAAGAAAGAGATTACTCCTAACTTATTTTTTTTCCCTTTAAGCTATAAGCCAACAGAAAACAGTCATAGTATAGCTGCAATGAAATTGGAGTGTTGGGGTAGGTGGCTTTCCATTACATGTGTTGAGAACAGGTTCACAAAATGTCCACATATTGGACTGGTAAAAGGAAAATAATAAATAAAATATCACATATGCACTGTGTAATCCTTCATGAAAGGCAAATCCATTCATACTCAGTGAGGTACTAAGTCTATATTGGTCAGTGCATCATTACAGATTCATTCATTCTTTCAATCATTCATCCTTTTATCTCAGCTATTTATATTACACCTCATCTAAATGATTTACAAAACAAAACAAAACTTATTTCTTTGAATTTTAGGACTAGTGCTCAGGAGAAATTTTAAAACATAAATAAACTGATCAATAGAGAGAGAGATATGATTGATAAATGATAGATAACATGTAAAAGATGACTTGAATATTCTTCCATATTTAATTATGATAAGCATCATACAATTGTAGATACTTTTTAATAAGAGGAACCATATGATTTCTTCTTACAAATTCAACTGATACAATCAGTGAATGAAATCACAAAAGATGTGTTTCCTGTGAAAATAAAATATGTCTACATGATGATAGTTTTATGAGATTTTAATACATTTCTTTTGGATTGAGAAAAGAATAAATGTTCTTCTGAACCAAACATTTAAGCTTGACCCTGGAGAATTGAAAATTTACATCCTGGATTGATAGCAGAGCTTGAGTGTTCTAAGAATTTGCCAACCTGGAGCTGCATATGTAGGTGACCACTTGGGGTGGAGAGGAACTTCAGTATTTTTCTCTCTCACACACATTGACTATGGATCTATGAAAGACCACTAATGAATGAGGAAGAGTCATTATACGTATCGGGAAACTGAAGCACGCAAGTGAAACTGGAACATATTCATAGACAGAATAATCCAAAGGCAGAAGCAGCTCTAAGGATTGTGACCTTGAGTAACAAAGAGTCAAACTATAGAGATGGGCTGCTACTGAACTGCAGATGAAAGATGGACCTTTCAGGCCCTATGGACCAGGAGCATGCAGTTACCTATGCCACACATGGGTCTTATATGCATCGGCCTCACTACCATTGGTATTATAATTGGAGACCACTCTTCCCATGGGTCTGTATGTGTTTATGAGAGAGTAAACTCATGTTTTACATATGGAATCTTCTAACTGCACTTTTTACTGTAACAATTCAGCAAATGACTTTGATAATAGCAAATTGAGTCTACTGGGTAACCCTTAATGGAAAGCACAGTAGGAGAGCAACATAAGGTGGAGTAGTAGGAGTAGCCTTTCATGTCTAAATATATTATTCAGTGAACCAAAGGATAGTTATCCACAGTGTTACTTCCAGAAGAAAAGATAACAATTATCTTCTGGGGAATCAACATGAAAATTTGAGTATCTATTGGTGGAAGAACCATAAGGGAGGATTGTATTTCCTTTCTGCCCCACCTCCCCAAGAGTTGGGGCAACTTTAGACCACTGAATTTACCGGGAAAGTCATATTTCATCTATTCAAAAGTTATTCCTCTGCCAAGATCCTTATTGTCAATTAGAGTTAACCAACTATCTAGCGTTGCCTATGTGATACAAAACCGTTTTTGCTTATTTATTTGCTTTCTTGTTTTGTGGAATCTTGTTTTTGCTTGTGTTTCTCTTTTTCTCTTGCCCTGCTACTCGCAAACAACAACATATACATATTCGAAGCCATTTGTTAAAGATTCTATTACTAATCAACATACTATGGTTATACAGCAGTCCAGAATTAGAAGAAGAAGAAGAAGAAGAAGAAGAAGAAGAAGAAGAAGAAGAAGAAGAAGAAGAAGAAGAAGAAGAAGAAGAAGAAGAAGAAGTAATGTCTCTTGTTTTGTCTTCTGCAATATTAGCATAGTACTGGAAGGGAGTTGAGAATAAGCAATAGAAGATGATATTAAAAATATGTGTGCTTGCTTTGAGCTCATTATATGATTATTTCATGACAGGCCATATTGCACTTAAATGCCAATTACTTTTTATCAGTTCAATTTTTCTATATTCAATGAATACATATGTGTATATATGCATGTATATGTGTACACATGTATACGTATGTGTTTATATGTATGTATGTATGTATATCTATATCTGTCTATACATATCTATGTATCTATAGACAGAGGTATCAGCCTGAGAACAAGTTATCAAGACAGCCCAATTCAATTCATTCCAGTTCAACTCAATTCAACACAATTTAATTATTTATTAAGTCCCTGCTCTGTCAGACATTGTGTTAGACTCCTTCCTTCCTTTGACCCTTCCTTCCTTTTTTTCCTTCTTTTCTTAATTCCATCTTTCCTCCCTCCCTTCTCTATCTCCTCTCCTTTATCTTTCTTTCTCCCTTTGCCCTTTTGGCTTCTTTTTCCAGTTTCTTTTTCATTTCTGATTCACTCCTGCTCTCCTTCAATACAATGCTGTCCAAATTTCTGGACGTATATGTCTCTTAATTCGGTCAATCTTATTTTTTAATGTAAAACATATGAGATTAGAGGTTGAGAAGAAGGTATGGAATACATCCTAAAGGATCCATTGTATGTGAACATAATTGCATAATGATATGCCTCATTTCAGGAGTTCCTTCAGTTACTGAGCAGGCTTTAGGAAAGCTCTAGAAACCAGCCAATTCCACCCTCTCATTTTTTCAAAAAAACAAAAAAAAACAGAGGTCAAAAGAAAGTAAATGGCATGCCCAAGATCATGCAGGTTACATATTTGGAGAATTAAAAGAGAATTCAGCAGCCAAATAGGCCAACCCATACCCAAAACATTTCCCCTTTCCCAATGTCATTAGTGAGGCATCATTCATTCATTGCATGCTAATCTCTAATGAGAGGAAACCCACTGTTTCAGAGTTAGGATTTCAAACAAAGTCCTCTGGTTTCAAAAACCCCAACTCTGCACTGTCATTTACTGAGCCACCAAAGTGCCACACAACTCTACCCTGGTAGAATCCAGACATAAAGAAGTATATTCCTGAGCAGATTCTGCTTCAACCTGATTGATATTTCTAATACAAGTAATCTTAGGAATTTGGGAGAGGAGACTTCAGAAAGAAAGAAAGTTATGGGGAAAATTCATTTTCATGAGAAACTGAGAAAAGCTTATTCAAGGCTTTGGGCCATCTTAAGGTAATGAATCACTGCATTGAGTTATCACTTATTTCAAAAGTGAAAATAATCCACCCACAGAATGCAAAGAGCCCAAGAACTGCGAATGAACCCTAGCCCTCCTCCACCCCCAGCCCAAGCCACTTCACATTTTTGCCATTCATCATAGGCCTGCCTGCAATCTTCAAAGTGGATATCTATACCTTAATATAAGGGGATGATTCTATATTACACAGCAGGGATGCACACCAAGCTGGTACATCCATGCGTTTTAAAATACATAATAGAATGAACAATATATACATTAAATGCGAGGCTTAATGTACCCTAGCAATGCCAATTTTTTCCAGACATCATATAGCCTCTAGGGATCCTTTTGGAAATGCCATTGGTGACATAGGGGGATTAACAACACAGATCTACTATATTTTTCCACATTTCTCTGCATTACCAGGAAAAGAATCAGTAGGGCTAAGTTGCTGGCATAATGGAGAGCAGAGAGAAATATTGCTTCTCTGTCACTACTTTTTCACCATGAAGATTACATCTGCATATGCATTTGGGATTGTGAGATGGATAGGTCCTTCTTGCTTCTATAAATAAGCAAGTTGGACAAGTATAGATCATGTAGGTACATAGCATAGTGCCATTCTTCTCAGCACAAAGAGAAAAAAAAATCAGAAGAGAATGAACAAGTCACTTTCCTTTTCCTGGCCTCAGTTTCTTCAATTGCTAAGAGCCTCATACTAGATGAGTTACTTATGTCAGCCAATTGGTACAAACATTTTTATTGAATGTGTCCTATGTTCCAATGCTAGAAATTCAAAGAAAAACAAAAGGTTCCCTCATGGAGCTCACAGCCCAATGAGAGATACAACCTGGAAGTCAATAAACATCAACCAGATAGACAGGGGTGACATGCTAGATAAAAAGCCATCTTTGGGTCCAGGAAGACCTAGTTTCAAGACATGCCTCTAAAGCATACTGACCTCCAGGCAAGTCCCTTAATCAATCCCTCGGTATTCTTGGCAACTGTCTATGACAAAATTGCAGAGAAGGTGCCACATTGCATTGGTAAAGGGAGATTCTTCATCAAGGAGCTTCTGTATCAGTGAGGTCACAGGTACAATCCCTGTTTTTATCCTATTACAGAGTTAGATGGAAGATAACCTTAGAGGGGAAGATTCAAGCTTCCTTATGTATAAATCTCCTCTAAGATCTGGAGCCAATTCAATTTAACTCAATTCAACAACATTTTGTTAGACCCCAATATAGGCAATTCCCTTTTCTGGAGTTTGGAGAATATCAAGATATCCTCATCTTTATCCTCACCCTCTTATTCATTATCATCAGTCCTTTCTCATTGGGGACAGGATTGGTCTCAGAGAACTTTGAGAAGATAAGTTTATACCGCAATGATTTTTTTTTAATTTCCCCCAAAACTTTATTTTATGGAGAACAGTTCATAGAGGATTAACCATATAAGGTTGTTAGCAGGCCAACAACTTATAACATGACTAGACCTTTCTGAACTCCATTTAAAAAAGATAAGAAGAACAAGATGATTCTGCTAACTATTCCTAATGTTTATATAGAACTTTAAGGGTTTCAAAATATGTGTCAGACTTAACTGCCTGTGGCTATCACAATAACCCTATGCAATTGGGATTAATATTACCCTCATTTCATATAAGAGGGAACTGAGTCTCAGAGGGGTGGAGAGATCTGCCACTGTACACACAGGTGTGTGGTTTTCAAAGTTGAAATGGGAGCTTAGGCCTTATAGATTCCAAGTGTTGTTATGTTTCACTGTCTTTAGAAAGATGAAACAGTGACCCTACTGTCCAGGGCACTGTCATACAATTGACTCATTCTTTCAACTTGGACAAGAATAAATACTTTACAAAGAGAGATGCTGCAAGGAAATAATCTACTTAGATTTTCTTAGAAAACTTAAGGAAAGAGAATCATTGCATCCACAATATTATAGGCATGGAGAAAAAAAAATGAGTAGTGGTCAAAGAAATCTATTGCCAGGACTCTAGATTTGGAAAAAAAAAAAAATAAAATAAAATAAATAAAAAATAAAAATCAGGAGGAAAAAGTAAGTAAAATCTGATGATGTATCTGGAGAAGAGCTAAATGAGGGCATGGGATGAGTAATTTAGTAACTCTTGGGGCTGTGTCCAGAGGTTCATCATCCATCTACATTGAAAGCATTCACCAGAAACAAAAGTTAAGTATAAAGAATGAGGACAATATATTAGGACAGATGGAGCAGAGTAATGAGTCACAAGGTGAATGGGTGGAACACTTTTGGTGTAGTCTGTTAAAATGATACCAATTCTCCTATCTTTATGTCATTTTACTTTTCAGGTTGGATGACATCGACTCATATCTGGAAAGTATATCTAGTCCAACATTTTTCACTTGTGCATCAGGAAAGTGAGCCTCTGCTAGGTAATATGACTTTCCCAGGATCACAAGGGTTAAAAGCAGGATTAGAATGCAGGTCTCCTTTACTCCAAAACCAGAATTCTATCCACCATTCATTGAAGTTTCCAAGACTTACTCTCCAATGTGGAACTATTACATGTACACAAATTTATGTTACATGAAACAAATTTAGGATTGATGTAAAGAAAAAATAAACTTCCTAAACAATTAGATTGATAGAATGATCACAAAGTTACACCAACTGTCCCCCAGGGTAATAAATTTTACTTCTCTGGAAATCTTTAAAAATAAGCTTTATGTCATTGAGGAGATTTATAGTTAGGTATGGGTTCAATCCAATTTAAGTCAATTTAGTTAATACTTATGAGGCACCACCCTCTGGGGCTACTTCCCCGGTTGAACTGGAATTTTGGATCCCCAGAGAGTGGCTGATTATCCCCCCCTCAGATTTCTAGCCATTACCTTGAGGAGTTGGTAGGAGCTTTTTACTAAGGTAGCTCATATGTCTCCATCTGTTATGGCCTCCAATATTGTTTAACCAATTAGCATTTAAAAAGAAGTATAGACCAAAGTGGTATAATAAAGATTGTTTTTACAAAACATTCTCCCAAATTAAGGGCATAATCTCCCATGAGTATGTAGAAAGTTCAGGGGAAAGTGAATTTAACCTTAGAGTGCTCATGTGGCCAAAATATAAATTCACAGCTCTGGATGACTTAATAATCTCTTTGAAGAGTATCATAGGTAAGAGTTGTAGAATCAGCTATAACCTATGTATGTACAAGGCGTAGACATCTCCATTGAATCAGTTATCAAACCAAAGGCATGTACGTTCTTCCTTTCACAAAATATGGAGGACAGTCTCCTTCTTTGTTGCTCATTTCATGACTATGAGTACCAGTATCTTTTTACAGTCTATATCTGCACTTCTCTTAACCCCAAAGATGGCATATTTCCAGAAGCTTTCTTCTATGTGTCTAGTTTGCCAATTCTAGGATGCCTGAAGGATTCATTATTTCTTAGGCTTGAGTGTTATATTTCTTCTCTTGGTGTCTTCTAGTACTGTTGCAAAAGCCAGCTCCTGGAGCTTGGCTTGATGCAAAACATCCACCCGCTGGCATTTTTTTTTCTGTAGACACATAGCAGGCGCTTAATAAATGTTTATTGATTGATTGTCAGTCAGTCATCAGTCAACCAGCATTTAACAATTAGTATGTTTTGGCACTGTTGTAAGTGCTGAGGATACAAAAATAAAAGAAAAAAATCAAAGGAAAAAACAAACAAACAAATAAAAGTCCCTGAATTCAAGGAACTCACAGTCTAAAAGTGTAGATATCACACAAACAACTATGTACAAACAACATATAGGCAGGAAAAATTGATGCTATTTCTGAGAAATAACAAAGCCACTAGCATCACTGGATTACAGAGTGTGGCAGGGGAATAAGATATAAGAAGGATTAAAATGTAGGAAGAGTCAGGTTACGAAGGGCTTTAAAGTCAAGGAGATGATTTTATATTTGAAACCTGTATTTGATCTCTCCTATTATTGACTATTTTAGTTGTTCAGTCATTTCAGTTAAGTCTTACTCTTTGTGACCCCATTTGGGGTTTTCTTAGCAAAGGTACTAGAGTGGTTTGAGAATCCCTTTTACAGATCATTTTGCAGATGAGGAAACTGAGGCAAACAGGGTTAGGTGACATGCCCAGGGTCACACAGCCAATAAGTTTCTGAGGTCAGATTTGAACGCTGGGAGACTCATCTTCCTGACTGGAGGCTAAGCACTATCTACTGCACCACTTAACTACTCTATCTCATCCAATCTTGTTACATTTGTTGTGTATCATCAACTTATTTTATCCCATTGTGCAAAAAATAAAAACAAAAAAAAATTTCATTACTTCAAAACTGACTAAGGATCTTTTTTGTACCTGTTGTTTTTCTGTCATGTCCTACCATTCATGACCCCATGGGCTGTAGCACACCAGGTCCTTCTATCTTCCACTATCTCTTGAAGCTATCCAAGTTCGTATTCATTGTTTGACACTATCTATCCATCTCATCTTCTGCTGTTCCCTTTTCCTTTTGCCTTTAATCTTTACCAACATCAGGTGTCTTTTCCCATGAGTCTCATCTTCTCATTATGTGGCCAAAGTATTTAAGCTTCGGATTGAGTATTTGACCTTCTGGTAAATAGCCCGAATTAATGTATTTAATTGTTGACTGATTTGAGCTTCTTGCTATCCAAGGGACTCTCTAAAGTCTTCTCCAGCACCACAATTTCAAAGTGTTGATTCTGTGGTTTTAGCTTTCTGTGTAGACCAACTCTCATAGCCATTCATTACTAGAAAATAAAACATAGCTTTGACTATATGGGCCTTTATCAGCAAGGTGATGTCTCTGCTTTTTAGTATGTCGTATTGCCATAGCTTTCTTTTCAAGGAGCAAGATTTTTGTTTGTTTGTTTGTTTGTGTTAATTTCTTTTTTCTCCCACTTAATAGTAATTATTTTCTCCAATTACATGTAAAGATAGTTTTAAACATTCACTTTTATAAGATTTTGATTTCCAGTGTTTTTTTTTCTCCCTTCCTACCTCCCCTTACCCCTTCCCAAGATAGTAAGCAATCTGATAAAGGTTATACATATATAATCATATTAAACATATTTCCACATTAGTCATATTGTAGAAGAAGAATCAGTACAAAAGGGAAAAAAAATCACAAAAGCAAAATAGAGAAAGACAGACAGACAGACAGAGAGAGAGAGAGAGAGAGAGAGAGAGAGAGAGAGAGAGAGAGAGAGAGAGAGAGATAATAGTATGCTTTGATCTGCATTCAGACTCCATAGTTCTTTCTCTGGATGTGGATAGCATTTTCCATCATGAGTCTTTTGGAATTGTTTTGGATCATTGTATTGCTGAGAAGAGCTCAGTCTATCAAACTTGATCATCACATAATCTTGCTATATCTGTGTACAAAGTTCTCCTGATTCTGCTCACTTCACCCAGCATCAGTTCATGTAAGTCTTTCCAGGTTTTTCTTTTATTTCCCTGAAGTCTGCCTGCTTTCATTTCTTATAGCACAATAGTATTTCATTATATTCACATACCACAACTTGTTCAGCCATTCCCCAATTGATGGGCATCCCTTCAGTTTCCAATTCTTTGCCACTACAAAAAGAGGTGCTATAAGTACTTTTGTACATGTGGGTCCTTTCCTCTTTTTTATGATCTCTTTGGGATACAGACCTAATAATGTTATTGCTAGTTCAAAGGGTATACACAGTTTTATAGCCCTTTGGGTATAGTAGAGTCTTTTAATTTCATTGATGCAGTTGTAATCTACAGTGACCTTTGAGTCCCAAAATATAAAATCTGACACTGTTTCCATTTATTCTTCCTCTATTTGCCAGGAGAAATGATGAGATCAGTTGCCAATATCTTAGGTTTTTTGTTTGTTTGTTTGCTTTGTTTCGTTTTCTTTTCTTTTCTTTTTTAATGTTAAGCTTCAAACCAGCTTTTACACACTCTTCTTTCAACCTCATCAGGAGGCTTATTTCCTCTTTGCTTCCTGCCATCTGAGTGGTAACATCTACACATCTGAGATTGCTGATATTTCTCCCACCTACCCTAATTCCAGTTTTTGATTCATCCAGTCTAGCATTTCACATGATGTTCTCAGCATATGTTAAATAAATAAACTGATAAAATATAACTTTGTTGTGCTCCTTTTCCAATTTTAAAACCAATCAGTTGTTCCATGTTCAGTTTTAACTGTTGCTTCTTGGCTCACATATAGGTTCCTCAGGAGACAAGTAAGATGATCTAATACTCTCATCCCTTTGAGGACTTGTCATGTTTTGTTGTGATCCACACAGTTTTACACAGTTTTAGTGTAATCAGTGAAGCAGGAGTAGGAACTCCCTTGCTTTCTCAATAATCGAGCAAATGTTGGCAATTTGGTCTCTAGTTCCTCTGCCTCTCCAAAAACCAGCCTGCTCTTCTGGTATTTCTCCTTTCAAATGTTGCTGAAGCCTAGCATGCAGAATCTTAAGTATAACTTACTTCATGCCTTTGCTTTGACAACTGATTCAATGGAGATTTCTAGGTCCTATACACACCTAGGTTATAACTTTGATTCTGTTACTCTTATCTATGATACTTTTCAAAGAGATTAACAAATAATTGTCAAAACCTCTGGGCAGGATCATAGAGTTTACCTTCTACATTTTCATAGGCCTCCTCATTCCATTTACCAAAGCCACAATCTTTATCTCACTGTCATTCTCTGTCTCTATGGATCTATATTGTTTCTATGTCTCTTGGTCTCTCTCTCTCTCTGCATCTTTATGTTGCTCTCTGTCTGTCTTTGTGTTTCTATCTCTGTGTATCAAGTTCTGTCTGTGTCTACCTGCCTGCCTGCCTTTCTGTCTTTGTCTCTGTCTCTGTCTGCCTGTCTCTGCCTCTCCATCTGTCTTTGTCTCTCTGTGTGTCTCTCTCTGTATCTCCTTTTTCTAAATTTGTCTATGTCCTCTCCATCTCTGGTCATTTTTCTTTCCTGGAAAAAAAACAAAAACCAGCATTCACCTTTACTCAGATAGAATTAGAGTAAACCCAGATAAATAAAGGGTTGCCTGGAGACAAAGCAGGTGTGGAGTTTCTGCCTAAATCCCATCGGCTTCCTGGCAATTTTATGAGGGCCAATTCTTCATTTCCTCTTGGCTGTGGGAATAGGGGTTCCTGCCGATTCTCGGAATTTTAACTATCCACATTGTATCTGGCTCCTCTTAACTTACCTTTTTAAATTGTTTCAATGCACATTTTGTGGGCAGTGCAAGCCAAAGATACTTTTCAATGGGGAACAACTTTACCAATAAACAGGTTTCTTGGGTAGGAGGGCTTATTTCAGGCACTGAGATTCATTGTGACAGCAATTAGACTAAGAAATCATTTACCAGAAAATCACAAAATCACAGAAAATTAAATATAAAATCCTGAAAGGCCTTTTGGTCCAATCTGGACCTGAACAAAAATCTCTTCAAAATACCTGCTATGTGGGCATCAAGCCTTTGCTTAAAGGGTTACAAAGAACGGGAACCCTATAGCATCAATGCCTGCCTATTTCCCTAACACACACACACACACACACACACACACACACACACACACACACACA
>NW_020954615.1:8703199-8727721 GCF_900497805.2 Vombatus ursinus | reverse complement strand
ACACACACACACACACACACACACACACACACACACACACACACACACACCCCTCAGGGTTATTGGGAGAATCTGATGATACAATATTTATTAAATGCTTAGTATAATGCCTGTCACATGGTAGGCTTTGAATAAATGTTTGTTCTTTCCCCTCAGGAAAAAAAAAAGACAACAAAATGAAACACCTCAATCTCTTTATGTAAGTGTGACCCAAGTTATCCACACTATGTTGATAAGGGGTGTTGGAAAGTGAAAGGATTTAAAGCCATTAATGATCTCAGAGATCACCTCACCACCACCACTACCACCCCACACATGCAAAAGTCAAGAACCTCTGATGTAGAAGAATATTACAAATTAGTATTAACACACAAAAAGTACTAGGTGATCTGAAACAGGAAGAATAACTCAGTTGAAGACTCGAGAGAAGAATTCAGAGGGAAAGTAGCATTTGAGTTAGGTTTTGAAAACCAGGAGTGAGATCAGTAGATGGAGATAAGGAAGAAAGACTTGTCAAGCCAGAGCTTGAGCCAAGGTACAAAGGCAGGAGAGTGTGTTTCAACCCATGGAAGCTAGCTCTCCAGTTGTAAAGATGCTTCCTTGGATTCCTGTGTCTAAGAAAGAATGCTATGTATTTTCCAAGGCATTCTAGAGATCAGGGAAAGGAGGCTGGACACCAGTTTCCAGCAATCTGACTGTAACATCTCCAAAGTTACAGAAATGTATGTAGATACTTGCAAACTTTAACTTGCTGATGTGGAAGTAGATGAAATGATCAGTATAAAATTATTCCAAAAACATAACTATAAAAATATGCCTTTCCTCTTTCAGATTTGCAGAAATAGAAATAAGAAGAGAGTGAAACAGATAGCTGTGAGGGGGGGGAAAAGATAATGTATAAGTTAAAGGCCACATCTTTTTTGTAGAAAAAATATCAAGAGGGAAAAGGAAGAAAAAATAAAATAAAATCCAATGCCCAAGTCTTAACAATGCTCCTTAAACTGACAGCCTTTGAGCAACATTTCCTAACTTCAATAAAAGCCTAACCAAAAAGCACCTAGCCTCACAGTGAATTCTCCCTCCCTCAAGTCTCTGTGTTCCTATTTAACACAAGAATGAAGTACATAAGAATTCCATCTTGAAGGCACAGAAAAGAGAATTCATTGATATAACTGACTGAAGATAGATGGGGGAAAAATCCTGGAGAGGGACCATAGATGAGTGGAAGAATAACTGGATTTGAAATAGTTTGTATTTGTTTGTTCTGTTTTTTTTTGTTTGTTTGTTTGCATAGATCTTGAGATAGAAGAAACAATCAAGGTTATGTAATCCAACTCCTCACTTTACAGATAAGTAGCTTAAAATGTAGATTCGCCTTGCCCTAAATCATTCAAATGGTAAATGGCCAGGCTAGGATTTGAACCTAGAACTCTTGAATCGAAGTTCAACATGCTCTTTACTGCACAGTGCTATCTCCTGCCTCTGTGGTTTTGTATCTAAGTGCCTTTGATTAAGTTATTTCCTTTTTCTGGATCTCATACTTTTCTATCTATAAATCCCAGGGCTGGGTTATTCTGAGGGGAGTAATCTCTGAGGTATTAACGTCTCCAACACTTTCACTTTCACTCTCCAAAATCCCTTATCCACATAGTGTGGATTTTACCCAACTTGGGTCACACTTACATAAGAGAATAAAGTATTTAACTTTGTTATCTTTTTCCCCCAGAGGGAAGAGAACATACATTTATTAAGAGCCTATCATGTGCCAGGCACTGTATTAAACACTTTACAAATATTATATCATTTGTTCCTCCCAACCCTGGGAAGTAGGTGTTCTTACTATACCCATTTTACAATTGAGGAAACTAAGGTAGACAGAAGTTAGGCCACTTGCCCAGGGTCACACAGCTAGTAAATAACTGAGGCAAGATTTGAGCTAAGGTCTTCTGGACTTCAAGCCCAGTATTCCACCCACAATGCCACCTAACTGCCTCACCAGATAGCAACTTTACTAAATAATTACTTTTTTCCCCATTTTTATCACACACCATTCCTTTCAATGTGCACTATACAGCTAAATCACTCACTGGTACTCTTACATATTCAATGTTACTTTATCATTTTGTTGTCAATCCATCTCCTGTCACTGGAATGCCTCTCATGGACTTCTCCATTGCAGCCTGGAACAATCTTACCCATCCATCAAAGTCAAGACATTTCTTCCAGAAAGTCTTCCCTCATTCTTCTCCTCAGATTTGGAAATTAATTTTCCTCTCCTGAGACCTCTTAAAGCATTTGGTAGCTCTTATGCTCATCATATTCTATTCTGCACTAGACCTTTCATAAATATTTATAGATTACTTTTCGGACATTACAGCTGAAAAACAAACACACTAGAATAACAAAGCACTTGTTTGCATGGGCAATTTTAAGTCAAAACCAAAATTCTTACCATTTATTCTTTCAATCAGTATGTTGTAGTAAAAAGAAAACTCAATTCACAATCAGATATCTATATCCAAATCCTGGTTCTGCTACTTACTTGATATGTGATCTTGATTAAGTCATAAATTTTTCTGACCCTCCATTTCCTCATTTACAGAGTGAAGGGGTTAGACTACAATAGCTGAAATTTCTTTCCATCCCTAAATCTATAATCAGATGATCCCATTGAATATTTGGGAAGATAGAATGAATTAACTCTAAAGCCTACTGAGGCTCCCTTGCTCCTCATCAAGTTACATCCTTAATCTTCATTGTAAAAGCCTACATGATGGTAAAGATCTCACCAGATCAGAAAAGCCAAAACCCACTCTGGACTATTACTATATTCCTTCTGGAGCTCTGGGAACCATGTCATTTCTTGGAATTTTGGGGACAATTGTTAAAAACACAGCCATTAAACTGAAGAGAAACTTTGTGTCCTAGAGGTCTATGGTTCTGACCTTTTCATTCTCTGACTTTGCAATCCCATCCTTTCTGACCTATACAGAGTTAAATAACTCATTTTCCACATTGTCTCATTTTTTTAAAAGCTTCATTAATTTATTTATTTTTAGTTTTCAACATTCACTTCCACAAACATATTGTCTTATTTGTAGTGATAAATGAACTTCTTTTATCAGACACTAAGCAAGGCCTACCATAATATGTTTGGGGATGTGCTGTGTTTAGATGTCAAGAGAGGAAAGCATTGGCTGCATTTTTATATGCACCCTCTCCTCCATTTTCAATTATAACATGCAGAACGTAAGTGCAGCTTACTGTATGATCATTGAGCACATAAATGACAGAATAAATGAATGAATGAATGATCCAGTTGATGTAATATCAGAAATAAATCTGGACAGTTTAGGCCTATTCTCAAGACTTGTAGAACAACTGGACTATTGTCTCCAATTTTCCTAAAACATGAATAAAAAGAATATTCCTTTCACACAGGATTGCTTCTCTTTAGCATTAAGGAAAAGTGGAGGCATGCCTATTATGTGGGAGTTGTATATTCTTTTACAAAACCTGGGAGATGATATAATGCCATCTAAGGTGCGAGAAGGGAACAAGTAAATGTGATGAATTCTCTCACATTCACTGTGAGCCCCCAGGTAAGAAAATGTTCAACATTTAGGTTGGCTTTGGGCTCTTCATCCAACTCTATCTTTATATCTGTCTTTAGTCAAATCTTCACCTCTTTGTGGTTGAGACAAACTACAGTTTACTTCAAACATTTGAGTAATAAAATAGCAAGTGATATTATTTTTTCCCATGAATACATAACAACTGGGAAGAGAAGTTGGGGCAAACCTAGTCTTTTCATGGGACTTCCTCCAACCTGTGTTTTCTGATCCAAGAGGTTTGTAGAGCTCATGATCCACCTCAATTTCTCCCTTTGCGAATTAATTCTAATTGTCCTCAGTCTCACGTTTGCTTTTTAAAGGGGTGCTAGGAAAAAGAAAATGCTTCAACTTCTGGAAACTTTCTTAATTCAAACAAATCTAAACACATGACAATGTGTACATATACAAGGAAAAAGGATTTACCAAAATACCTCAGCCAGTTAGAAGAGGCCTCTGTCTGGCATTCTTTCACTTCAGTCAATGACTTTCAAAGCCTTTACACTCTTACTATAAGGTATTCTTATTGAATGATTGATCAATTGAACATGCTTTCATCTACTAACTGGAATCATAGTTAAAATGGTGTGGGATGGCATCAGCCCCACTCTTGCAGACAGCATACATACAAGGTATCTTACAAGATATACAAATCACCGTACCATGATACAAGCTTTGTGTTTTGATGCTGAATTACTGCAGTTTCCAGCATATGTGAATATGATTTAAATCCATTAAAATTCATAACTGATCATTTTTATTCCCACCTATGACACACAATGGCTGGCTGATGCCAGGCAAGTCCTTTAACCTCTTACTGCTCTAAGTAACTCTGGAAGACTATAAATGGAGAGAAGGTACCAACCTGTGTTGGTATGAGAAGTTTCTTATTTTGAGAGTTTCCTACATTACACAAAGCGCTAAATAGATTACAGTGATCATTAATAGTTCCAATGGGAAATGAATAAATTTCTGACAATACGTAAAATATTAACTATTTCTACTAAAATATTCACAACACTGACATATTTTCTAAATTAATTGGATGCCTCCCTATCAAACCAATCTGCTCATTTATAGATGTACATATACACTTGTGTGTGTGTTTTGGTGGGGGGGGGGTCAGAGACAGAGTCAGAAACAGAGAGATGGAAAGAATGTGAAAAGATGGTAATTAAAGAAACTGATTATATGACCTTGCCCTCATATTTCACCATGCTGTAGGGAAAGAATACTGCTTAGAAATGAATTAGTCAAGGATCCTGGATTCTTGTCCTAATTCTCCCATTAATTATTTTTTGACTGATCTTGGGAAAGATGCTTCCTCCTTCTTACCTTCAGTTACTTTTTCTCTTTAAAACGGGGCTAAACTAAACATTCTCCAAGAGTCCTTCTATCCCTGTAATTCTAGCATTCATATCATCTCATATTCTTATTAGAGAAGCTCTTAATAATTTTCCCACTAACCATAACATATCTAAGTTTGTGTCTCTGGGACATATTCCCCATCACTATAACTTCCTGCCTTATGACACCACAGTTCTGTAAGTTTGATGTATTCACTTTCCTTCTTGAAAGTGAAGGTATGAATCTTCATGAACTTTCATTAGTTGAGGCATAACTATTCACTTAAGGAAGTTAAGGTTTAAAGGTTATTCCATCAAAATATAATCTCTTTAAAGTCAGATATATTTTTATTTTGTTTTGCAACCTTGTTTTAAGCACCCCACATAATGTTTTGCTTCATAATAAATAGGTTTATGATAACTGTTGAATTCCTTTGAATTAGATTGAATTAACCAGATTTAAATATATTCTAGAATCTGATTTCAGAATCTAGAGAAACTATATTGAGACTATGCAAATGTTATTATCAAAGGCATTATGACACATCTTAACTTATTAATAAGCTGCATTCATATGTACAGCACTTATGCTATTTTAAAAGCACAAATGTGTCACAGATGAGAGACCCAAGGATATTTTGAAAGTAAATGCCACTTAGTCATTTCCCATTGCTTGTAACAATTCAGTTTTTCTTTCTTATATCCTTAATGGGATGCAAGAAAAATGTAAAACTATAAAACTCCTTTCAAAACAGTGTCATTAAATATCTATTATAATTTGAAAAGTTACAAAAGTACACAAATGATTTTTCACATTGTAAAATTCAGAATTAAGATACAACTAATCAATTTCAGTATTACTGGATAGAGGGGACCTAGATTGCTAGATAGTGGTGGGGAAAGACAAAGCAGATTGATTAAGGATACAATAATGTAACTCATGAGAATGCTGCAGTCCTAACAACAATGGTAGCAGGAACAACCACCACAACTACAACCACAAGCATGACAAAAGCAACAATAACAAGACAATAAGAACAATCGAACTGATGCTAAGGCAATCTCAAGCACCACTATCAAGGTTATAGACCATAACACTCCCCGTGCCTTAGTTTATCTGAAATGTATTTCTTCTTGCTCTTACGTTGATGTTCTGCTTAGCTATTCTCTTCTTCTAGAACCTCTACTGCTAGTTGCACATCAAGGTATTACAGCTCTTTCTATCCTCAAAGAACCTTATTTATTATTATTATTATTATTATTAATTATTATTATTATTATTATTATTATTATTTGTGACCATACTGTGCTATCCAATATGATGTGGGCTACCTGTGGATAGGGACTATTTTGTCTTTAACCCTAGCTCTTTCTCTTGTACCTATCACAGTGTCATATACCCAGTATTCATAAAATAAATATTTTGAATGGCATAAAATTCAATATTGCTCAGACTTGTCAGGGCTTATCAGTCAGTTTCTGATAAGACTGGGATAAAGCATTTAAGGCAGAAAACAAACAAACACAAAAGTAAAATGCCAACAAAGGATAGTAAGGCCCTGAAAAATCTCATTGTTTGGGAACTGCTGAAACCACTATTTGTATTAAACAAAGAGGACAGGAGTTTATGGGTTAGTCTATCAGTCAATAAGGTCAATTATGTGCCTGGCACTGTGCTAAGCTCTGGGGATAACTCTGAGTTTGCAATCAAATGGGAAAGACAAGTAAACAAGTATGTACACACAGGATAGATAGGTATACATATATATGTGTACATATATACAAAAATGCATACACATACGAGTATACATACATAAACATATACACATGCATATATACACACATACACATGCATGCACACATGTGTGTATATGTATATATGTGTGTGTGTGTATATATATATAGATAGATAAATAGATAGATAGATAGATAGATAATTAAATGAGGGAAGGCATTACAATTAAGAAGGGTTAGGACATCTTCTTTAGAAGATGGAATTTTAGCTGAAACCTACAGGAAGCCAGACATGCCAGGAGGTGGAGATAAAGACAAAAGTTCTAAGCATAGGAGATAGCCAGAGAAAATGCCTAGAGCTGAGAGATGAACAGCAAATAAGCCAATGTCAGTGGATGAAAAACTAGTAATGGGTAGTAAGGTATAAAAAGGGAAGCTGGGGTATGAAAAGCCTTGATGGTCAAATGTATGATTTTTCATTTGGTCCTGGAGGGATCAAGGCATTGCTGGAGTTCATTTCTACTAATAGCATGAACTTCCTAGACACCTGCATTCAAAATTCTGTATCTTCCTCAAATCTTCCCTCTTCATCACCCTCTGTATTTAATCAGTTGCCAAGTCTTGTCTTAAAATATCTCAGATAGATCCCCTTCCATCTATTTACTTAGTCCCCATCCTATTTGAACTTTTATATACTTTTCTTAGACTGAAGTAGTGGGGGAGGGAATAAGCATTTCTTAAGCACCTGTATTGTACCAGGCACTGTGTTTTTGTTGTTCAGTCATTCAGCTCTGTTTGATTTGTCATGGCTCCATGAACCATAGCATGCCAGGCCCTTCTATACTCCACTATCTCTTGAACTCTATCCAAGTTCACGTTTATTGTTTCCATGATATTATCTAGCCATCTGATCCTCTGTTGTTCCCTTTTCCTTTTGCCGTCAATCTTTCCCAGTACTGGGATCCTTTCCAAATATTTCCCTCTCCTCATTATGAGGCCAAATTATTTAAGCTTTAGCTTCAGTTTTGGCCTTCCCATGAGTATCCTGAATTAATTTCTTTAAGTATTGATTCATTTGATCTTCTTGCTATCCAAGGGATTCTCAAAAGTCTTCTCCAGTGGCACAAGTCAAAAGCATCCATTCTGTGGTGCTCAGCTTTCCTCTCACAGCCATAAATTGCTATTGGAACAACCACAGCTTTGATGATATGTGCCTGATTTACAAATATTATCTCATTTGATACAATAATCTTGTGAGGGAAGTCCTCTTATTACAATATCCTCATTTTACTGTTGATGAAGTTAAAGCAGACAAAAGTTAAGTGACTTGCCCTGTGCCAAACAACTATGAATTGTTTGAGGCTCGATTTGAACTCAGGTCTTCCTCATTACAGACCCAGTGCCCTGGATGATAATGCAACCTAGTCTCCTAATTGATCACTTTTCTTCTGTTTTTCTGGATCAATCCATTCTTCACACAGCTATCAAAATCATCTTTCTAAGGCAGAACTATAAACGTATCACTCTTCCTATGAACAGCCATTTACTGATTCCCTTTGGTCTCCAGGATAAATTGCAAACTCCTTAACTTGATATTGAAATTCCTCCTGATCTTCTACCCACATGCCATATTACTATCTTTCATGATCCCCATTTTCCAGTAAAATTAACTTGTATAATGTATTGAATATTTCGTCTCCTCATTATATGTGCTTTGTCTCCCCTAGCTAGGCCCCCCTTGCCTGTCATTAGGAGGTATTAGACTGCCTACCAAACTGATTGTCTACAGAGCCATTGCACTGACTACCCTGTTGGATGCCTGTGAAACCTGGACAACTTAGCAGCTCTATGCCTGAAACTAAATCTTTTCCACTTCAACTATCTCAGGAAGACCCTAAAAGTTACCTGGAAAGTTAAGGTAGCTAACACTGAGGTTTTCTTTAGAGCTGAAATGCCAAGCATTCAAACTCTATTTCAGAGAGCATAACTCCCATGGGCTAGTCACATAACCCAAATGCCAAATGCAGGCTTACTTAAAAGACTATTTTATGGAGAACTTGCAAGAGGTAAATGCTCAGATGGTGGTCAGAATAAATAGTATAAGGTCACTCTCAAGGTATCTCTGAAGAACTTTAGTATTCACTGTGAGACATGAGAAACTCTGGCATGAGACCATCCACCATGGTATGCTTGCATAGAAGGTAGAAACAAAAGGAACCACGAGATGCACAAATCCACAGTTACTTCTACTCTAAACATTGTAATGGACCATTTGTGCCCAATCTGTGGAAGTGCCTTTGAATATGTATTGGTCTGATCAGTCACAGTTGCACATTGTACCCTGACTCCAACATCGTTACGGCACTGGTCTTCTTTGAAAACACAAGACGAATAACAAACAACAACAACGTAACAGACTCTTACTTCTACTCTCTTCTCTTTTGGTAATACTCATTCCAAAGTCTTTGCTGCTCACTAGGTCCTTAATATGGATATTGGGTTAACTATGACTTTCCTGCCAAACTCATCAGGTTAATGAGTGGATGAAACTAGAAAAATGGATATGAGGAACTTTATAAACTGTGAAGCTTAATGGAAAGAAAGGCAAGGCTTTGTTATTTGGAAAATGGGAACCGTTTCTTCCATATCAGCATCTCCCTGATGTCAGAAATTATGAGAGCGAAATGTTGAGCAGTTTGTATGAAGGGTACAATCACAAAATTTCAGAGTTTGAAAGATCTCAGTGGTTCCTAGTCCAAATCACAACGTATAAGAGTCTTTTTCACCAGCATGTCCTCAAATTACTAGATCTTCACCTCAAATCTTCCTGGAAAGAGAAACCCTTTGGTTTTTGAGCCTGTAAATTCTGCTTCTGAGTCACTTTTATTATTAGGAAACTCTGCCTTTTACAAAGTCTGTATTTGCATCTTTGTAACTTCCACTCACATCTTTTTGCTCTCATTTCTAGAATAAAAGAGGTCAGCCCCTCATCAATGTGAAAAATCTTTTTGGAAGTAGGTCAACTTACCCAATTTTGGTCTACCTTTTATATTTAAAAAATGTGTTAAAATATCCTAGTCTGAAGGTGAATTTTTTAGCTAATATGAAAGAAAAAAAATTATCAATGTTTTTAAAATATTTACTTCTGAGACAATATCTTGGTCCCTTCTTACTGGTTGACCCAGGAAAGACAACTCCACTAGGGCAAAGGTCCCTTGATTGATCCACCTGGACCAGATCATGGTAATAGCCAATCTAGGAGGACTTCCTAGTTCTCTATGACCAAAAGAAAACAGTAATGGGGGGAATTGGATACTTTAGGAAAATGGTTATCTCAAATTAATTGACTGTTGTTTTGGATTGATGGGACCGAATGTTAATTTTTACTTTCCCCTGCGTTGTATCCTTAAGTAATATAATATTGTCAAATTTTCTCATTTAAGAATCCTGTAAATGTTATTTCAAAATTCCTTGTGGGAAAGACATGAATGAGAGCAAAGGGGGACTAAAAAGTTGGTGTTTTTTTTTCTTTCAAACCAAATAATACTTAGATAGGAATTTTGAAAATGGTAAATTATTTTTAATTAGAAAGCTTGTCCTGATAACAAAGAATACAGTATTAATATTTTTCTTCAACAACTTAAATACTTAAAGAGAAGTATCACATTCCCCTTATATTTTTTTTTCTAATTCTGGCAAGACATTTTAAATGCTTAAATCAGTCATCATCATCTGGTATGATGGGAAGGCCTTTATTTCAATCAATCATTTCATCAACTTTATTGAGAGCCTACTATGTGCCAGGCACTGTATTAAGTCTTTTTTCCAATCTTGGTTGCCTTCTTCTTTATGCTTTTTAGTTAATCAGTGAACTTGTTAATTATTAAGAATTTATTCTTTATATAGCTTGTTAATACATAGTTTAAATATTGTTTCCCTTCCTAGATCATGAGGTCCTTGAGAGGATGGACTATTTCCCCTCCATCTTTTTTTCATCCCCAGCATTTTGCATAGTTTCTGAAACAGAATAGATGCTTAATAAATATACATTTACTGGCTGACTTACTAAAATACGGCACACCAAACTGGATACAGTGCTGCAGATATTGCCTGACCATCATAAACTATAGGAGGACTATTACACCTGCCATCCCCGTTCTAGAATACTATGTTTCTCTTGAGGCAATGTGATACATTAGTATTTTCTGCTATCATATATTGGGCAACTAGATGGCTCAGTGGATAGCCTGCTGGATTTGGAGTCAGGAAGATCTAAGTTCACATCTTACCTCAGACATTTACTAGCTGTGTGACCCTGGGCAAGTCACTTAACCTCAGTTTACCATAATCCACTGAAGAAGGAAATTTCAAACCACTCTAGTATTTTTGCCAAGAAAACCCCATTGAGAGTATAGTCCATAGGGTCATAAAGAATTGGACATGATGAAACGACAACTATTGTATCATAGTATTAACTGCTACTGAGCTCACGGTTCATGAAAGATCATTCTTAGAGGAAATGTGATTGACTAATAACTCCCCCATCTTTAGATATGGGATCATATTTCGAGCTGGAAGGAACTTTATAGGTGGTTGAGTCCAGTCCCTTCATTTTGGAGAGAAGGAAAATTTATTAAGAGCCTACTGTTTGCTGGCTTCCAACTTTGGAATCATGAACCCTGATCAGATCAACCCTGAAAATGCTCAAGAATTTGATGTGTATTAATCTATTTCCATAGGACTACAGTCAACATTCCAGTTAATCTCCAGACCAGAATGTCCCTCCCTGTCCAAAAGTTTTTTTTGTTTTTGTTTTTTTTCCATTCGGATGTAAGATCTTTAAGGGTGAGGGATATTTTGGGTTTTGCATTAATATCCTGAGTACTTAGCACAAAACTAAATAGGAGATAAATGCTTAAAACTAAAAATGTTTCTACACTTTTTATTCAGTCAAATGGCAGTTTGAATAAAAACTTTGGTTCTAGGTCTCCAAATCAAATATTCCTTATATTGTACCACAATGTCTCCCTACTTTTTGAAGTTTACTTGTGGACCCAAATAGGATTCAGCATTTGTTTCTGTGAAAATTGCTTTTATTCTGCTTTGCCCATTATTTTAGCTTAATGTTTATTTAGATCCTACCTATGCCATGAGATATATAATCCATTCTTTTCATCTTTGTGTAATCTGAAAATCAGATAAATAGGTGACCTCTGCTACTCAAATAAATGATAAAATAATAGATAGGGGCATTATTCCCACTTGTGTCATTCTTGCAAGATGTTTTCAAACCATTTATGAAGATTCTTTTGGTTCAGCTATTCATCCAATTATCTATCAATCTAATTTGCATCATGTTTGAAAGAAAACAATGAAAAAAATTGAGAAATATTTTCACAAAAACTTGGCAAACTATATTCATATTATTCCATTGATCTACTCATTTAGTCATCTTAACAAAAAGCAAAATGAGATGAATCTGTCATGCCTTTTTGATAAAGAATTCATGTGGATTTTGAGTGATCACTGATTCTTTTCATAGAATTATATTAACCATTCATTTAATCATAAAATATAGAAGTGTTCTGGAAATTAAAGCCATGTTTGTAGACCTATAATTTTCCAATGTTAATCTTTTCCTTTTTAGAGACATCTGCACTTCTCTATTCTTCTGGGTCCTCCATTGTTCCTATCAGTCTTTCAAAGATCAATGACAGATGTTCAACTATTGTATTTATCAGAACTAATCCCCATCTGCCAACATATCCCCACCACTGTATAACAGTTTATCTGGTCCTGGTAATGTGCACTCAGTGAGAATATCTAGATGAGAACTTACTATTTTCCACTTATTTTTGGTATCTTTTAGGTATTTGGTATCAATTAAGTATCAGTTCTGTGTTATTCCTTTTCACTCTCTCTTTAGTAGTTCAAAGATTATTCACTTTGACAAATGCAAAATGAAAGTTGAGTGTTTCTTCCTATTCTCTATTATCAATTACCATAGTCTCATTTTTTTTATTATGTAATGGTCCTACCCATCCTTTGTTTTCTTTGTGCATGTATAAACACATAAACACATACATATATACATATATATGTACATGTATCAAAATCATATACATATATACTGATATAAATTTTATATACATATATACATACATGTATATTTTTTACCTTTTATATTAAGTCATTTGAATATCCTCAGCTCATTCTTATATTGTTTTTAAATAGAATCATGAAGGACAAAAGAAGATTTTGTATTCATTTGTTATTGTCTTCTCTAGGTAGGTTCCATCTTCAGTACTTGTTTTTTTTTTTAATAGACCATTAAATTAATCAATTCATTCCTTGGACTGGGCATACATATAAGTATCTTTAGACAACGTCTTTCCTTGAATGTTGGAGCTCTTTCTCTTTGTCCTTTAAAATTTCTTTTTGTGAGAGCTTCCAATCCCTCTTGATCTGACTTTCTCCTTGACACCCTTCTGGAATGTGTCCCTAGTCAGTCTGGCATCAAGAAATGAGCTTATTGACCCAGCCTAGTGGTAGAATTATGAAACAGATTCACCCGGTGACTTTGCCTCATTTGGTTTTGTACTTGGTGTGACTTAGACTATGTCAAATCTGTGTTTTGTCTGAGCTTATTTTTTTTTCCCGGAGATCAAGATGGTACAGGAGAGATTGCACCCCTGGTGTTGAAGGGAAATGTTTGTTAAAGGTAACCTAGTATATTCACTGTGAATGCGCATGTAAATATAGCTCTTGAAATTGACCAGCAGGTCAGTTTCAGTATGTCTTGCCCCCTATGTAATATGGCAGTTGCTTTAGTCATTGAAATTCTCAACCTCGGGTTTGTTATAAATTATAAAAGCATTCTTAAGATTTTAAAAATGCTAATGAGTTAAAAAATGATAAAAGTACTACCACCATCACCATTTCCCCTGACATCCTCAAAAAAAAAATCCAAACTTCTGTTGATGATTGTTATCTTTGTAGTGGAAATTATGCTGAAGCAACAAAACTCAAGATGCTTTGCTTCTCAGCGTGTATCTATTCACAGTGTGACCACATATAAATCACCAGTACAGTTTCCTCATCTATAAAATGATGAGACTTACACATACCCTGCTTACTTCATAGAGATAAAATGAGATTTTTTTAAGTGCTCTATACAATAAAATAGGCTATAGGAATTTAATCACCTTAATTATAACTGTAACTAATTCTGTTAAGAACAAAATTCCTAGAATCAAAATGAATTAGGGATTGGCTGATGTCATTTGCTCTTGTAGAAGGGAGTTCCTAAACTTCCACTGAGCCTCATTCACAGCACTAATGAGTTCTTGGGGAAAAAAGGTTTAATCTTTCTTGGCCTCAGTGTTAGCTTGTTTCTCAGCATCTGTAAAGTGAGCAGCTAGACTAGATTCTCTTTCACGTCAGTCTGTCTGTCAGAGAATCTGTCAATCAGCATTTATGAAGCACTTACTATGCACCAAGCACTGTGCTAAGTACTGGGAAGACAAATATAAGTGGAAAGACAGTACCTGCCTTCAAGAAGCTTACATTCTAATGGGGAAAGAAGCTAAAGGAAGAATATGAAATAACCCCCTCCACCCAAAAGTCCCAAGTGAGAAAGCACTGGAGAGGAAGCGTGGAGTACAGTGTATATTTATGGGTGTATGGGGGGAGGCATTTCTTTCATTTTTGCTATTTCTCAGCTCTGAATTAGACTAAATGACCTCTGAATTTTCTTCCAATTCTCAGGTTCTATGATTCTATAAAACTCCAGTGTATAGTTTTATGCATATAAATGTAAAGCTGGAGTACTGCAGAGTATGGATAATGCGGAAAGGAAGGGTCATTTGAGATGAATGTACTTGAGTTGTATCACTGGCTTCACATGTTTATGCACTTTTACCTTCATCCCATTTCCCTCAATACAAAGATATGAAACCTCAATACTCTTACTCAAACTTTGAAGTCACAATACAGTCAGTAAGTTTTCCTGAACTACTCATTATTGAAGAAGGTGTTAAATTTAAAGCAATTTCCCAGAACACAGTAAAAAGAGAAGAATGTGAAAAGAGGATAAGATTTTGTTTTAAAGTTAACAAGCAGCTTTTTAAAAAGGCACAGTTTTTGAACAATATGTGTTCTTAAATTAAGTCTGTTGCTGAGCTTTGGAACAGTAAGAGTTTTAGGATTTTAAAGATGAAAAGGAAAAGAAATGCTTAGTGGAATAATTCTTTAGAACGTCATAACCTAACATTGGAATGCTTGCAAGGAAAAAATAGGCTGTTCTTTGTCAGGCCATTTGCTCAAAACCTAGCTCAATGTTTGGCACAGAATACACATTTAATAAATATTTGTGAACATATTGATTGATTGACTGACATAACTATGGTTTATTGAAAACAACACTGAGGAATTGGGTTTGATTATCTACTCTTTGTTTTCCATGTGGTATTCGGCAAATCACTTCAGTGCTTCAAATCTCAGTTTCCTTAGCTGTAAAATAAAGATAATAGTAGTCGTACTCTCAACCTCACTGGGTTATTGTGTGATTGAAATAATATATTGTGTCTTAAATGTTTTAGAATTTGAGTGCTATGCTAGTATCAGATATTACTATGTATATTCTTGTAGTAGTCATGTTGGGAGGGAGGGGAGAGGAGGGATTGGGAAAGACCTCTAGTAGTTAAAAAAAAATTCAAAACTTGTTATCCAGTCATAATGTTATTCTATTTTTAAAATACATTTTGAATCATGTCACAGAATCAATCAATCAGTCTCTTAAGAAGCATTTAATATTAGTATTTGCAAGGCAGACATGGTTCTTAGTACTGGGCATACACAGAAAGATCAAAATATCATTTCCTTAAAATTGGGACAGTCCTCAGCAGACATTTAGTCCAAAATTGACCAACCAGGAATCCTATTCAAACTTATTCAATAAAAGGCCAGTAGGCCGCTGCTTGAAAATGGTGCATTTTGGAGAACATTGCAACTATCTCTCAGGGAGGACAATCACACCTTTAAAAAAGATCTAATGGGGGCAGCTAGGTGGCACAGTGGATAAAGCTCTGGCCTTGGAGTCAGGTGGACCTGAGTTCAAATCTGTCCTCAGATACTTGATACTTACTAGCTGTGTGGTCTTGGGCAAGTCACTTAACTCTGATTGCCTCACCCAAAAAAAAAAAGATGTAATGAGAAAGTATATGACTTTTTTTTCTTCTGCTCTTGTTCTATTGGGAATGTGTATATATATATATATATATATATTTAAATCCATCTCTATTTAAAGACATATTTTCTCCAAAATAAAAAGAATACATAGAATCTAGAGTTGGAAAAAACAATAGAGAGCACCTAATCCCATCCATACCTGAACAGGAAATCTTTCTCCAAAAGTAGAAGTGAAATGAATCTCTAGTGTTATAAATATGGAGATTTACTATAAAGATGCAGATTGAAATCCATCCATGGCAACCTATCCTGAGTGGCTGTCATATGTATCTTTCAACAGAAGGGCCACCAGTGGGACATTCATTAGTTATCCCTATCTTTTGTGACATGAGCAGTCTATCTTCTTTTTTACTTCCACGTTTCCTTGGTAATATAATTTCAACCACATTTTCCACGTAATATACCTTTTTTTTTTTTGGTTTTTAAAGTGCTATATAACCTATGTACTTACACATGCACAGAAAGAGAGAGAGAGAGAGGGAGAGAGAGAGAGAGAGAGAGAGAGAGAGAGAGAGAGAGAGAGAGAAATACCATATATTTCTCCATTGCCTTTTGAGGGATCCTCAAGCCGTAGTTTGGAAAGACAGTGGTGTTGTACAAGGAAGGGTGTGCTGGATTCAACTCTGGCATTTGATAGCCAATTGTTAAAATTTCCATCTGTGCTTCAGAAATTTTCAATCACTATAAATAAGGGATTGATTCATTTTCTTAATGATTATCAAGAGTTACAATGTGTTAATAATACAGATCAAACTTACAAGTGTGTGCATACATTCTCTCCTCTTGCCACCCGAACACTCTTGTATTTCTCTATTGATATTGCTTGAGCTAAGCAGAAGAGCGATAGCACCCTTAGGAAAGGATGTCATCACCATCCTGGAGGTCTGCTGACCATAAGCTAAGCACACCAGTAACAACTGACACTCACATGATGCCTTAGGTTTTTCAAAGGGCTTCATCCATTATCTCCTAACACCCTTGTCTTTTACTCTTGGTCACACAACACTGGAAGAATAAGGCTAAAAATATGTGCCTCCCTTCATCCAGTCAGTGTGAGAAGCTTGGGGCAACTAAAAATTACATATCTAATGTCCCTCAAAACATCCCTGTTATTTATAGTTGTGTGAAGAAAAAAAGTGCTGAATTTCTGGATTGGGGAGCAGAGAAAATGGGTTCAAATCCTGATTCTGTTAATTCCTACTTAATAAGAATGTATTACTAATGTAATTAGTGTACTCATTACTAGTGTAATCTTCAGAAAATACACTTGTCCTCTCTGAGCCTCAATTTCCTCATCTTCAAATAGATGTGATTGGACTAAGTCACTTCAATCTATGGTGCATGCCTTCCAAATTTAAAGTGATTTTATGATTCTTATATTGAATTTTATGGGAAACGAAGTAAGCATAGTTCCTGTTTTGTTATTTTCCCCAGATCTATATCTATACAATTGAGAATTAGCATACGTTTATTAAGTGCTCCCAGTGTTCCATATACTGTGCTAGCATACGGTTACAAACAATGTGGGGTGTGCGGTAGTTATTACCCTCAAAAAGGCAAAAAGGCTACTTCCAAGATCTCTCTGAAGAACTTTGGAATGGATTGTCAAACATGGGAGACACTGGCAAAGGACTGCTCAGTATGATGCGTTCCCATCAATGAAGGTTCTGTGCTCTATGAGCAAAGCAGAATTGCAGTAGCTTAAAAGAAATATGAGATGTGCAGATTAAGAGACATCTCTGCTCCAAATGACTGTATGGACCATCTGTACCTGACCCGTAGTAGAGCCTTCTGACCTCATATGGTCTGATCAGCCACAGTCAGACACACTGTATCTGACCCCAAAATAGTGATGTCATTTTGGTTCTCTCTGAGCACAAAGAATAATAACCAAGTTATGGACAGAAAGGCAGAGGAATAGAAATAACAGTATATACTATATATACTGAAAAATTAAAAAAATAAGAATAAACTTTTCATATTTCATCATTACAACATTTATGTAATGATTGAATTCTCCACCACCCCTTCCAAGCTAGGCATCAGCTACTGTTGTGTATTTTTAGGCATCTTTGTCACTTGTATTTTTAGATTCTGAACAGTATTGTAGCAATGTATCACTCATTAATAGGACTATTTTTTTAATAAGCAATGTTTTCTTTCAAAAGCTTCATGCACCATTTGATTTGCCCTTTGGTCAGAAAAAAACCTTAA
The DNA here is from genome assembly GCF_900497805.2 of Vombatus ursinus. Taxonomy (NCBI): domain Eukaryota; kingdom Metazoa; phylum Chordata; class Mammalia; order Diprotodontia; family Vombatidae; genus Vombatus; species Vombatus ursinus. Next base: position 8,709,567 of record NW_020954615.1, on the reverse strand, counting down.
TCTCTCCATGGGAGAAATATAGGGGATATCATAGCCACAAAGCCCCCATCCATTTATTCATACAATCAATATTTCATGGTCTACTCAAAAACAATAAGCATGGGTTATCAGTTTGCTTAGTAAAGAGAAATCATAAAAAGTATTATGACCATTTAAAGAGGATTTTACTACAAAATAATTTCCTAATTCTTTAAGTCATAGGGTAGGTGTTTTCTTTTTTCTTTGCTGGCTTGTTTCAGTTCATCACCTTGGATATTAATAGTGTCTAAGACAAAGTAAGCCCTTAATATTTACTTGCTGAAGTGAAGTGAGTTGAATTTACAATAAAAAATGTCTTCTTTTGGGGAAATTTAACACACTCAAATCCAGAATAGCAATTAAAAATGGTTGGCTTCAAGCTGATTTTCTGAACCAAAAACAATGACTTATTTAGACAAACAAATCTCCATTTTCTGACTCAAACCATGGAAATATAGCAATATTTGAGGAGAATAAAAAATATCACATTTGCATTGGAAAATAGAGATGAAATTCAATAGTTCGATGTAACATCCTATACTATTGCTCCTCTCATAAACTTAGAAAACTGGAAACATGTATTTGGGAGGTTTTCATTTTAGAAGCAAATGTCCAAGGTGATTTTGTTGGTTGATTTTCTATTTTCGATGATGATACACATGCCTTTCAGGATATCTGTGAACATCACCAGAGGAGAGGAGCATATACCCTTAATGTATATGAATGTGTAAAACAGCAGCATTAATGAACTATATCATAATCACTGGTGTTAATGAATAGTACAAAAGTGTATACATTTAGATATGTCGAAAAGAAAAACATAAATGTATATACACATATATGTTTAAATGTATGTACTTCAAAATATACTAAATCCATATTTATACATTCTCCACCACAATCTTGATCTTAGTATTATCTTTATAAAAAAATCAAGGCCAAATTCTTGAAGGCAGTGCCATAAATTCTGGGAATTCTGGTCAAACTTTAAGAGGTTCCAAGAAAGGATTTGAATATGCCCAGAACTCTACCATGGGAAGCCAAACCCAATGAAGTACAGGGAGGGCAATCACCAGGTTAACTCCAAGAAGGATTTTTTTTTTGGCCAAAGTAATTCTTGAAGACCTTCTATGTCATTTTTAGTTTGTGATCTAAATTTGGGGAGTCTTTTTTTTCTTCTTTCCTCTGTCATTGTTGATGTTTCTGAGAGAGAAAGAGAGGGAGAGAGGGAGGAGGAGAGAGAGAGAGAGAGAGAGAGAGAGAGAGAGAGAGAATGGATAGAGCTCTGTGTTTTGAATCAGGACAACCTGAATTTAAATCTTGCCTCATATACTTATTACCTACATGACCCTTGGCAAATCATGTAACTTCTGTTTGTAACAGTTTCCTCAACTTTGAAATGGGGTTAATAATGATACCTGTCTCCCACCACTGTTTTGAGGATCAAATATTTTTTTTTCTTTTTTTGGTGAGGCAATCGGGGTTAAATGACTTGCCCAGGGTCGCACAACTAGTGTCAAGTGTCTGAGGCTGGATTTGAACTCAGGTCCTCCTGACTCCAGGGTTGGTGCTCTATGCACTGAGCCACCTAGCTTCCACTAAATGAAATAATTTTTGTATTGCATTTAGGACTGTGCCTGGTACAGAGTAGGTAACATATAAACGCTTATCAATATTATTATATTATTCTTAATAATGAGGATCTTTGATTCCTTCTGCAACACAAAGTGAATGCTGTTCTTTGTTGCTATCTATCTATCTTTGTCTCACTATGTACAGAGAAAGAGATTGAAAGAGATTACAACAGAGGACAGAGATTATTTTCTGTAGCGGAAGAAGCTAAAAATATGTCTTCTTAATCCTTATGCATGTATATGCATGTTTCTGTATGTGTTCAAGTATAAAAAGATATAAACATACACTCAAATATATATATATATGTGTGTGTGTGTGTGTGGTGCATATGTACACATATACATATAGATACACACTCACAGACTACATCATCCCTTGATAAGCTGTCATTAAGTGGTCCTATCAATGTTGTTCTCTATACCAGCTTCTTTTTCTCTAATTTTCCCTTTCCAATGGGTGAGGATAACTCTCAAAGTTTCTTAGAATAGTTCCTAAAGGAAAAGTAAATAGTGTCTCTGCTAGATCTTGAAAAGTTTCCCAGTTCAATTAAATTTGACTAATATTGATTGAGCACTCTCATACGCTCAATATGAAAGCCTATCTCTAACCCTACATTGTGTTTTGTAGAATATGAAGATGGATGTTATGGTGTCTGGCCCTGAGGAATGATTGAAATGATTGAAATACTTGATCTGTGACATAAGGACTTTTTGTTCTGACTACTCACACCCTTCCTTCCTCCAACCATCCACACACTCCCATTTTCTCATATATTTTGGTGGTAGTTGAAATTGATAGAAAAATGAGAGGTCTCATCTGATTAATTTTCACTACTCACAGATGGTCATTACATGGCAATTTGAAATTCGTAAGATCTTTACACAAGTCTCCCTGGTGATCCTCCCAAAACTTCTACTGAAAGGGGCCTCCAGTCCCATTTTATAGGTGAGCATCCTAAGGCTAAAAAATGTTCCTCGTGCATATACAGTAGCAGGATTCTAACCCAGGTCCTAGGCTGCAAGTTCACAACTTTTTTCCACTACAGCCTCTGCTACCTAGTTATTGGATTCTAGTTATTGGATTAAATGAAATAGAACAACTATTTCATCAAGCAATTTTATTTTTGATCTAGAAGTTGTGTGGTATCATAGACTCATGATGACCAGTATTCAAAGTTGGCATCAGATATCCATTAGATGTGTGCATATGAGTCTTTTACTTGCCCCCTCTCAGACTCAATTTCCTCCTTTCTAAAATGAGGATAACAAAATCACCTACCCTCTAGGGTTTTTAGGTGGATCAAATGAAATAATGTACCTAAAGTGTTTTGCAAACTTTAATCCTTACCATCTGGTAGTTAATGATATGTTTGGATGTTAATACCAACAGCCACTTCCCCATAGTTCTCCTTCCCCTACATGTCTGTGTCTGCTTTGTTATTTACAAGTATAATCCCTGTTTGATGGGATGAGATTCCCTCTACCCCTGCTATTTACAAATGAAGGCTGATGTGTTATTGTTTTGAGTTAATAGATTGTCTTCTTGTCTAGGAATCCATATTGGAACATCCCACAATACCTTGAGAGAAATATTTTAAAGGTGTAGATGACTGGAGTGAGAAGGGAAATTCTATTTGGTCTGGTTTGTCAATTGGGAGAGGTGTTCAAATTAGGCACAATATTATCAGTAGAGAAGAGTACACTGTAAAATAATAATAGGAATTTTTTTACTGACTCTTTCTTTAAGAAGAGAGAAATCTAATAGATCTTTTTTTTTCAGTAACTATTACATGGACACTGTTAAGTACATAAATAACCAGTCTGGGGCCAGGTTTTTGGCTGTCATAACAATGCTGCCCATTAAGTGCATTTATGGAGCACTTAGTGACAAGAAAATTGTTTGATGGACTCATCGCACATAATGAGATGTTCCTGAAATTGCATTTTCCACTCTCAGTATAACTGAGGAAATGCTCAGACAAAGAATTAGAGAAGGCGAGGAGTGGGGAGAGGGCAGGAAGGAGTTCTTGAGAGTGACTCATTTTAGTCTTTAGGATGCCACTCAATAGCATGAAGGAGAATTTGGCACAATGGGTGATTTGTAAGTCCAAACAAGTTACCATTCCCAGAAGCATGTGTTTGAAGTGGTCAATGCACAACTTGTCAATAATACTTGGGCCTTAGAAAGTTGTTTCCCTACCTAAATATACCAGTAAAAGAAGCAGCTGGTATATTGGCTATAACTCTGGACATGGCTTCAGGGAGGCCCGGGATGAAATTTCATCGCCAATCCCTGTGTAATTTTGGACAAGTTAACTAATCTCTCTGGATCTCAGTTTCTACATTATTGAAGTAAAGGGGTCTATGATTCTGTGATCCTAGAACTTTTTGTGAAGATACTTTATTAATAGGAACCACACATTTCTTAAGGGAGTCTATTTCATTTTCAGTTAGTTGGGTTAGGAAGTTTTCACTGAACTTGTCAATACCCTGAAATAAAGCTGTAATGTTTATGCAATTTCCATGGTTCTTCAGTCCTCCCCCTATCAAGGGTGGGGAACCTGTGGCCTCGAGGTCACATGTGGCCCACTAGGTCCTCAAGTGCGGCCCTTTGACTGAATCCAAACTTCACAGAACAAATGCCTTTAATAAAAGGTTTTATTCTGTAAAACTTGGACTCAGTCAAAAGGCCATGCCCAAGGACCTAGAAAGACACATGTGACCTGGAGGCTCCTGGTTCCCCATTCCTGTGCCAAGGGTCATGCAGATCACTTACTCAGACATAAGGCAGTCCTTCACTCACCTTCCTTGTTTCCTTATAATTTTACAAGAAAAAGAACCATATATCTTTTAAATTATTTTCATATGGTATGGTCTTCTAACCCTTTAATATTCTTCCCTTTGCTCCAGTATGAATCTCTCTGGTAGAAATTTGTTAAATGGAACTCAGAAGCTTAAGCTTCCTAGATGATCTGTGAGGTGCATCCCAGCTCTAGGAAGTCTATGACTGAACTTTAAAATACAAGCTCTTGTCAGTCAAGGACTGTTTTTTTTTCCCTTTTTTGTATATGTGGAGGCTCACACAGTGTTATAGCATATAGGAAACATATAGCAAATGAGTGTTGGAGTCAGGTCTTTCTGTTACTATTGTGTGGCCCTGATGTGTGCTTTCTGTATGCCACAGGAGCTCTGTCCCACTGGGAGATGGGCTCTGGAAGCCCCGACTGTCTTTGGCACGTCCTATGTTTTCATGCCTTCATTCTTACCATCAGGAGACAACTCAAAACTAAAGTAAATGAAGTTATTTGTAAACAGAACTGGTCTCAGTTTGAGTTAGAAACTTTGTACAGAATATGATGGAAAAAGGAGGACGGCCCTTAGTAACATTTTCTCCACCTCTCTTACAAAATTCATACCTAGATAATTAAACCATGCTCCTTTAAGACTAGAGGACTTACAAGCCAATTGGTGTTGACATTGTTTAGTGGAATGAGATGACCTGCATTTGCAACTTACTTACAAAGTATTAAATGCATGATCCTGTGCAAATAATATAATTTCCCTGAGCCTCAGTTTCCTCTTCTTTAAAATGAGTGATTTAGAGGAGACTGACTATGACATGTGTTCTACTTCTAAATCTAAGGTCATATTCTCACACTTCCATTAGGGGTACAATATTGCCTTTGATTTATTCATCTGATTTTTTTTTTAATTTGGTTAGGCAATGGGGTTAAGTGACTTGCCCAAGATCACACATCTAGTAAGTGTTATGTGTCTGAAGCTGGATTTGAACTCAGGTCCTCCTGAATCAAGGGCCAGTGTTCTATCCACTGCACCACCTAGCTGCCCCTTACTCATCTGATTTTAAGAATGACATTACTAACCATAAGAGATATCAGGTGTCTTACTTTAATCCTGTACTGGCAACCACTGGGTATGAAAAAAAAAGCTAGGGGAAGTCATCCAATTAATGGGATGGATACAACCATGGAACACTGATAGAAGGTCTTGGGTATGAGTCAGTTACAGTGAAAAGGAGTGAAAGAGTTTTATCTGTATCCTTAAAGGTATAGATTCATTGAAGCTCTAAGACTGCAGAGTGATAAGGAAGAAGGGAATGGTATAAAGGTGCAACATTAAATTTCAAGAAATTGGCAGAAATAAAAAGGCTACTCAAAATAAGGTTACCCTGCTAAAACAAGTGAAATCCCATTGAGATAAATGGACTTGTCGAACTGCATGACTTTGATTAACCTCAGAAGGGAGCCATCTGAGATGATGTGAAGCAAATGAAGCACGAGGTGATCACTGGCATTCAGTTTGCAAGTGATCTAGAAAGAAATTCAAAGGAAAGTCTCTCTACAGGGTGCCTTTGAATTCTGAAAGACAGAATCCAAAATATAAGAACAATAAAAGTCATTTTCTAGATGAGAAATATATTTATTTAAGGGAAAGCCATATCATAGCTTAAAACTTCCAGTTCACTATAAAGGGGGATAGAAGTGTTCACCCAGTCCCCTAACACTCCTGAAATTGCTCTCCTGATCCACAGGAGATGTGAATGTAGGCAGTATTTCATTTATCTATCATTCTGGTCTAGAAACAGGATTTTCCTTAGTGGAGAGGAATTGTTTCTGACATCAAGTCTGTTTTCACAAACACATACGAGAGAGAGAGAGAGAGAGACAGAGAGAGAGAGAGAGAGAGAGAGAGAGA